>NC_058409.1:67457879-67633329 GCF_002201575.2 Neomonachus schauinslandi | reverse complement strand
AAAGAAAGAAAGAAAGAAAGAAAGAAAGAAAGAAAGAAAGAAAGAAAAAGAAAAAGAGAGAGAGAGGAAGGAGGAAGGAAGAAAGAAAGAAACTAAAATAGAGCAGAAGCTGAATGTGCAGTAAAGCTGATATACTGCATAACCCACATATTCTAAACACAATAAGCATAGAATACTGAGTATTTTTCCTATATTGCAAATACGGTTTGACATCTAAGAAAAAGCTAACTATTTCCCCCCTAGTATTACAGTTAAACGGTCAAGTCGGTATTTAAACACAAGTGTTACAAGGTTTTAAAATGTGTATTTTTAGCATTATAAGGTTTTCTATCCAAAATATATATTTATTTTGAAAAGTGATGAAATTTTTAACAAAGGTTTATATGAATTATTATAATGACTTCAATTAGTTTTTGGAAGCACTGGCTTTATTTCTGTATTCTTTCTAAGTCCTTAATTTTCCAATTTATATTATGAGTCTCCAATAATAAAAAATAAATTTCCATTTATTTCAATAGGGAGGTTTATTTTTCCCAAGGAATGCCTATTACTGTCTTAGGAAATACTAATATTCCAAGAAGCAAAGTCTAGGAAAGCTGTGTCAGCATAAGCACAGGTATTTACTCAACATTTATGTGACCTACTGAAGTATGTCACTTACTACAATCATTTATGTACTCATACACACACATAAATATCTCTGTGTATCTAGATATATTTTACACTCATCCAAAAATCTTTAGGTTTGATACTAAGAAAAGGTCAAATGTCTTTTCTTTTAATGCTCTATGTACTTCAGCTTATCAATACATATTCAACTTTAGTTCCTTACTGTCCTTATTAGAAGTTTCCAAGAAGAAAAGAAACATAGGAAGAATTTTCTAATATGCTCAAGTTCACATCATGGGTTTAGTTGAACTAACACGGCAATTTTTGCTTCCAGTGTATTAGTACTCATAGTCACTGGACAATCCTTCTGTAGAATATTCAACCTACTTTCTGGGGTCTCAGAGGTGAGGATGGAGAAAAGAAAGTAGATAATATTTAATTTCCAAGTACAAGCCATTCTAATTTTTTTCTTTCAGTTAAGAGAGGAAACAAAAATATTGTAATGAAAGACCACCACTTGGAAGAAATCATCTCTATTTAAGACTAATTAAAAACTAATCTAATTAGACTAATTAAAATTTGAAATCAGCATTTCAATTAACATAGATTTATTTTGTTTATTTTCAGGTTTGCAAGTTTAGAACAACTATCATATGGGCATAATGGTGATGGAGTTCTTATTTTAATTATGAGTTTTGCTTCTGCAGAAAGAAAATGTAGACTTATCATGCTTTAATAGAAAATAAAAGGAGAAGAGTTCAAACTCTAGATAGTACAATGACTTTCCCAAAAACAGATCTTTTCCTTTTAAGCACCAGATCAATAAATGACCCTTTTGATCACAGAACAAACTAAAACCTCCTCTATATTTTGCTTGTTACTTTCATTTTTTCCCCCAAGAAAAGATGAAGCCACTTAAGTAGCAGACCACAAAAGCACTGTGGCACTTTCATCCTAGTTAGGAGTTCAAAAAGTAAATAAAACTTTTTGAAACTTATACTTAAGAACAAAGCTAGCACCCAGTAGCTCAATATGCTTTTGGGGTTAGGAGTTTATTCAGAGCATCAAGAATCAGTATTTCCATCTAGACATACAAGTGATCTAAATAGCATTCATAGGACTTTAAAAGCCTTTTTGAAATAAAAAGTAGAGCAAACTACAAAAGTATAAATTCTAAGTTTTTCTACATCATTCCCACTTTGTAGAGCATTTGGTGAGGACAGGGACTGCCGGGACATCATATATCAATCAGATATGAAAGAATACGCTGGTCCACATGGCCAAGGCACAAGAACAGACTAATGAAAACCAAGCTGCAGGCCTCTCCTCTTCAGTTCGCTTTCCGTCAATTTTCACAGGAATCCATTGCGTGAGGACACTTTGTGGGTATTTGCTATCACTGCCAGATCCTTATCTTTCCTTAGTATATCAAAATATGGACTAGTAGAAAGGAGCATAAGTGCTGGAAAGTAAAGACAAACAAGACACGTATATATGGGAAGGACTGAGGCACACATTGGCAGCCCAACTGAATATTTGGTGCAAACTGAACTTTAGAAGAGAAAAGAATAACTCTGTAAAGTTGACATTTCTGTTTCTTTTAACAGGTAATTTGGAGCATTTTGCAGATAATAGGGATTAAGAAGTTTCAGTAGTGAGTTTTGTAATATCAAGTAATAATACTTTTGAATGTATTTTAAATATGAGGGAAAAGTATAAAATCTCTCCATACCTCACCCCTTGCATCCACTCAATGGTTTAATTGGTTCATTTCTGTATTTTTGAATACAAAAAGCTACTGAGAGTAAGTCAAGAGTTCCACATTTGATTACCTGTTATTTATTTCCTCTTGGCCCTAAGCAGATTCAATACCTATTTTGCTCTCACCATCACAGTTAAACTCACCCATACAATTGAGTACTGAAATCTAGTTGGAAAGAGAAAAAAAAAAGCTTAGATATTTATACGGAAAACGTGCCCTGAAGAAAAAGCCACTATAATGTCAGAACTAAAAAATGGCAATTTTGTATTTGAGCATTTCTTACTGAAAATGTTAATTACAAAATGTGCCAACTAAGATTTGCTCTGTCATTTACCAGCACAAGATCTCATTTGCTCCTTTGTCTTGCTATACGCCCCTACTGCAGTCTGAATGAGTGTTCTTGAATTACTGCTCTTTCCAAATTCTTTTTCCTCTGCTTTCCTTACTTTACTAGTTCTCAGGTTTCTGTCTCCATTGTTCCCATAGTCTGGTACTCCTTCTGGAATTGTAGCTTTATAAAATGCTGTAGCGATGGGTTGCAGGATCTTTTCCCTCCACTTGTATACTGCCAAGGGACTCTTTGAAGACCCTACTTTTACCATCAAGAACTAGGGAGGCAGACCTGGTGGCCTTAAGGGATTTAATTAGAGTTCACCAAGTCAGAATCTCCAAGCTCTCAAAGACCTAATTTAAATACAAGTTCACTCACTTTTTCAACTATTTCTTAGGCCCTTATTAAAATTTCAGGTTATTAAAGGGAACATCCTGCGTTTTGCAATACCCAGAAAATAAACCTGGGTTATGCAGAATCTCAAACATCCTCTATGTGTAAATGCAAAATTCTGCCAATCGCTAGGGAAATAATAATGAATTAGTAATATAAATTATTGAAACAACCATTGTGGAACTTTGTTGATCATGATCAATTACATATGGATAGGACCTATTTTATAGGAGACAGTTAAACACTGGTAGTAGATCAGTGAGAGAAAATATGTAATTAAATGCATTTGTGGTCAGTTGTCCTATTATTGCCCTATATAAAAATGATAATTATTATGACTACTCTTTAGGTCGTCTGATATCCCTTTTGTTAAGCTGTCAGCCAGAATCCTTGTTAAAAGCTCATGACAAATTACACCAATTTACAAAAATGTTCTGGTCAATCAAATTTCTGTTACACATGGATATGATAGGAGAGCCACATATAACATGATTTCTGATTGACGACATTGAGATTTGAGGAGAAAAAAAAAAGTGCTGGTCTTTTCTTGCCCTTTCCTTTCTGCATTAAGAACTGTGTCTTAATTAGACCTTCTAACCAGAGATTGACTTAAAACACAAATTAACCACACCATGGTGTCAAACTTAAACAGCTAACCACATTAAAATCTACGGAGCTTTGGCATGAAGAAAAATAGCTACAATGGAAAGCGCCACTAAGCCAGCTGTCACATAAGTAAGAGAAATGGGCAGAAGGAAAGCAAACAGGTTGCTTTGACACCATTTAATTGTCAGTCTTCATATAAAGATCAAACAAAACAGAAGAAATTCATAGGGGGCAGGGAGATGGAAAGAAAATGAAAGCTTTGCACCTTCTATTTGATTTGGGGTGTAATTTACAAAACACATCAACATTGTTTTGTTGCTTTAAAAAAAAATTCGACTAGAAAGAATCTTTCTTAGTGAAATAAATAATTGTGAGAACTCTGTCACAGCCATTGTTTTCAATATTTCTCAGCTCACACCCCTGTAGTATTTTCATATAATTAGCATATTAGCTTTCTCAAAGTTAACCTTCACCATGGCTTTAATAAGTGGATTGACGATCTGGGTCTTTTCACAGAGCTGACTGGTGAGAAAGTAATTTAGGTCATCTGTACACTTTGGATTTTTTATTATTTATATGCTTGTAAGTAGGCATAAAATCTTAGGTACTTTTCCGTCTATTTTATTCATATAAATATGAAATATTTTATGCCATTTACACTATAAGTCAAGTTATATTTTAATCCTGATTATTTTCCAGCATCACTGCACAGAAAAATAGTGAAGTTATAGTCTTATAAAAGTACACTAATTCTCTGTTACAACATTACAAGACTAGTTTATTGGTATAAATTCACATGAACTTCCCAAGATGAGATATTTTTCATAATTTAAAATTTTAAAGTTATGGTTTATAATGATCACCCTGGAGCAGAAAAGGAAAATCTGTTTCTTCAGTAGATGTGTTAAAAATTCTTTCCATTTGCTTTCCACCAAAAAGATCATGCTTAAGTACTTCATTTAATATAAAATATTTTTCAGGTTTGCCTTGTTATTTAACGAAATTCAAAATCAGTTTGCAAAGGCAATCGCCCCATTCGCCCAACCCTCTAAAAAAACTTGTCATTTCATGACAAACATAGATTTCCTGAGAGATGGAAAACATTCACTGTGAAAATTACTATATTTATCCTTGAGACATATTTGGTAAAATTCACTAATTTGCCCAGTGCATAATTTCAGTATGTTCATGGAAAAACAAACTGTCTTACCCATGACTTTAAAACAGAATCCCTCTGCTCTCAGAATTCAATGGAAGCAAGTGCTATGTAAATACTAATGATTGAATGTGATCTTCCCAGGCAGTGGGAAGAAAAATGCTCATTTTGATCACATACATTGAGGCGTGCACACACCCATGTGTGTGCGTGATTTTTTCAGGGAAGACCTTTATAAGATTGTCTAAAAAATAATCAGAACAATAGTTTACAGGTAAACAAG
This sequence comes from Neomonachus schauinslandi, assembly GCF_002201575.2. Classification (NCBI taxonomy): domain Eukaryota; kingdom Metazoa; phylum Chordata; class Mammalia; order Carnivora; family Phocidae; genus Neomonachus; species Neomonachus schauinslandi. Next base: position 67,628,189 of record NC_058409.1, on the reverse strand, counting down.
TCAGAGAGCAAGATGGAGACAACAAAGTATGAGGACTGCTTTTCTTAATCACATAGGTCAGGTGTTATTTGTCCCCAAATGGTCTCTGAAGATTCTAGTTGTACTTAATTTGTTTTAATATGATGTTGCAAAATTTACTTTAATAATGTGCTAAAAGTCAACAGAAGTCTATCTTTGGTTCCTTCTCATATCACTTTTAGTTTTATAAAGGCTTGTTTATATAGAGGAAATGAATTTCCCAAATTTGAAGGTGAATATAGACTTTCAGCTTGGAATGTGCTTCCAGTCTCCTGTTCCTAGAAGATTCATCTCCTCAAATTCATGTCCAGATTACCCTTGGTCCATTATAAATTAAAAGTAATTAGACAGTGTATTTAATTTAAAATAAACATACAGATTTTTCTGTTTGATTTTCACTGTTCACATATGAATGGGTACTGTATATTTCTCTAAATTATTGTGTAATAGATTTCACAAAGAATTATCAACAAAACACAAAAAATATTCATAATCTAACCATTTCTTCTACTTACAATTCCAACATCTAAAGAGGCAGGGAAAGGTAGCTAAACTGAGTGATAGGGCCCTATTGACCGTAGTAGGCTAGAATACGTAATTTAACTCCTTGCACACCAAAATGATAGTGAGCAAACTAAGGGTAACTGGTATAGACTGAATGTTTGTGTACCCCCCCAAATTCATATGTTGAAATCCTAATCCCCAGTGTGATGTTATTGGGAGGTGGGCCTTTGTGAGTAGTTAGGTCATGAGGGCGGAGCCCACATGAATGGAGTCAGTCCTCTGATAAAAGAGATCCCAGAGAGTTTTCTTACCCTTTCTGCCAGAAGATAGCCATCCATAAGCCAAAAGCAGCTCTCAACAGGCAGTGAATCTTCTAGCGCCTTGATCTTGAACTTCCCAGTCTATAGAACTGTGAGAAATAAATTTCGGTTGTTTATAAGCCACCCAATCTATGGTATATTGTTATAGCAGCCCAAACGAACTAAAACAATGGCCATGGCCTAACTCATGTATATTTTTGGGAAATACTTGCCTTTATAAAGAAAACCCCCTTCTATATATATGCCTCTTTTGACTAGAGTATCTGAATTTACACAGTTCTCACTGTATCCTGATCAACTGAAAATATAATTCAAAGAAATCAGTATATAAAGTAGGAGACATGAAATCCAAAAATCATAAAAACTCGTAACAATGAGTGTGAGTATTGCTGGGTGGAGAAGCTTTCCTGAGTTTTTTAATATTCTATCACAATACTCTATTAAACTAAGACATCCAGGGAAAACCCAGGAAAAGTCCAGAGCCCAAGATTAAAATCACAGAAGGGTTTCAAACAGAGATTGACTAACTGGAAGGTAAAAAATTAAAATAATGTATTCACAGTCCAAGAAACTGCTAGCTATGGTTGATAAAACATTTTGAGCATTATCATGAAGGAATCAAAATAGACCTACAATCTACCAGTTTTCCATGCTTATTCTAATTCTTACTCTCTTCATTTGAATTCTAGGCAATTGCATCACCTACTTACACAAAGGCCCATGATTTTAGGGAAAAATAAAAAACTGGAATCCACAGAAATAGCCACTCAGTCCTTAAGCCTCCTGCATCCTCCTGCATCCTCAAAGACATATGATTTTATACACTCATATTTTAAAGTTTTGGTTTAACACTTAATGACAGATTCAAATTGATTACATCAAGACCATCTCTGTTTTCACCTGATAATACCCAGACAAAAAACTTGAACTAAAGGTAAAAGAATTTCCAACTCTGCAATTTTCTTATAGTTTACTTGTGCTAGCTTTATTAGTATTGCCTTCAATATGAGCTTTCTCTATAGGATTCTTTTAATTCATCAGTAATCTTTGGAGAGTTAAGTTAGGTAAAACCAGAAAAAATAATATATCAATCTTCATAATTGGATACCCACAAACTACAATATGTAGTAAGACATGGGAAGCAAGTCAATGATTGAGTGTACCATAAGATAATGTGGAGCATCCTCCTCCTGCCCTTAGAATACCTCACATACAGTATGTAATTTGTGACTTCCTGACATTTTGTCCAAGAATGGGTGCCAGAGTTGCTCTTTACATCAAATATGAAAAAAGTTTGAGTTTTTATGCAAACTAGATGCTATTAAAGTTGTATCTTCTTCTAGCCTTCCAACATATTGCATTGGGTACTCGTCTGTGGTCGATGCACACCACCCCCCTCCACCCACAGAATGGAGTCAGTAACTGCGTAATACTACCAGACTGATATTCATAAAACTCTACTACAGATGTGTCAGTTCTCTCAAGTATTTACATCATGATTCATCATGGATTTCCTCTACAAGTTCATTTTATTCCAACATTCAGAGTTTTAGTATCATCTGTCCTCAGTCCCAATCACCCCTCAACACTGAAATCCTGTTTCTCTGATCCCCTTTGCCACCACACAAAGGAGTTTTTTTCTAAAACTGTCTTCCTTTTTTTCCTATACTCCAGACCAAGTTCCACTCTTTGAAGCTTTCTGTAATTATTTGAGTACACACTGCTTATTCTATTTATTAAATTGTATTGCTCATTGTACCATATAAATTATTCATTCATTTGAAAACGCTATCTTTGGCCTCCTTCTGCCCTCTCCCCAAACCATCTTCTTGTCTTTAGTCTTTTTTTCTTATTTGCATAAAGCACTTAAATGCTTGCCCATAAGATAAAGTAAAAGAATGTCTAATATGTTGTTTTGATAGGTAGATGGCTAAATTTGGGGTAACAAAACCCAACATAAGAGTGACTTAAACTAAATCAAACTAATTTCTTCCTAATTTAACAGTCTGGGGAAGACAGCTTCGGATCGTAATGGAAGCACTACTTCCAGGATCATCAAGGCATCCAGAATCCTTCTACATTGCTGCTTTGCTATATGTAGACTACACCCTTGCTTCCATGATCCAAGCTGGTTCACAACCCCAAACATATTCTAAAATGCAGAATATAGGAAAGAGAGAAGGGAGAACAGCCTCTCCTGTGAAGGACATCTCACTTCCTTACACCACATTGTCCTAAATTTAATCAAAGCCACACCTAGTAGTAAGGAGATGAGGAAATACAGTGTTTATTCCAATGTATGCCCAGCTACAAATTAGGTATTTTGTTACCAAAAGAGAAGTGACTGGATATAAGTAGACCCAAGCTCTGTTATACAAGGACTACAGTGATCTTTTCCTATATTAACTCCATGCCTATCTCCCTAGTATTTTCATTCTTTTTACTCCCTCTACTTTAGAAATAATAATTTTTTTAGTTCCTCAATCTCCTCCTTTTTCCTGAATCACACTATCTTTATGTCTTCACGTGCTAACATCTATTCATTCTTCACCCCTCACCTTAAGATCACCTCCTCAAGAGGTCCTGCATCAAATTGAGTCTGATTATAAAGTCCAATAGCACTCTGACTCCTTTGATACATTCATTGTACTTCTGTTTGCATGTTTAACGCTTGCTATTTTTTATTGAGCAGTCCAATCAATAAAAACAGGTCAGTGTGACAGAAGTTCAAAGTACCTTGAGAAAAGATTCATCATAGAAAGTGAGAAAAGACTTCAAATTGAAAGTTCATTTTGGAAGCTGAATTTTGATCTGGGCACAGAGAATGGGAAAAGGACTATAAAGAATACAACTCATTTACTGGATGAGCTGGATGTCATTGAAAGACCCAAGTTTATTTTTTCTCACTATTGGTTTGCAAGCTCACTCAGTGGATCTATTTATCACTGTCCCTGGGATAAAATCTCAGACAAGTCCCTTATATTTTTTATTCACTCATAGATAATTGAAATGGCCAGTTCATTCAAATAACCCCTGAACTCTGGCTAGTCCAATATACTTTGATAACTTTAAACTACTATCCAATTTAAACTATTTCCAGGACCTTGGAAACCTGGATTAGAGGAGAGAAATTAGGAATAAAGAACTTATTTTTATATAGATGTAGCATTATAATGTGACATTGGTACCCTCTGGATAACTGTTGAGTCATGGCTATTTTCTCTTTCACTGGGGAATTTTGTAGATTCCACAGAAATGCTTCTGCCTGAACTCTCCAACTATAGCTCCCATAGTGCTGGCACTGGCTGGCCACTTAGTACTCCTCATCTCAATTTTCTTCTGGTATAGCTTAGACATGGCTGATGGGCGAGTCCTCCTAGAATGAGCATTACTATCTCTTAGGTGAACTGCAGAGATAAAGAAACACCTCACTCTAGAATGAAGGAATATCTGATTCCTCTTGTAGTTATAGTCTTTGTGGCCTCAAAACTAAAAGAGAGGCACTCATCTAACATATTTTAAGGGCGGAAAAAAGCAAGGTTAATCTGGGAATATCTAGTCACCCTCTATTTGGAGATAACCCAATAACCACCTTGACAGATTCATAAGATTCATTCACACAAATAAGTATAAAATTGAGAGATAAAGCTGAAAAGGGATTCTTAAAGATCATTCTTAAGAGTTGAAATTTGGACCTATAAGCTCAATAGAACTACCATAGAATTTACTGTGAGATTATTTTTAAAAACCCATTATATTCCCCATCACACTTTTGTAATCACTTCAAACCTTGAGAATGATAAAATCTGCTGTAGGGACATTTCCATTAGTGACTCTATTATAATGTGATAGAATTGGATAGTCCCACTGGATTTATATAACTCTGCATTTGGTTCCAAAATTGTAGAATTTCAGAGTAATCATGATGCACAATCTTTATTGATAATACAATGAAAACAATTTTACATGAAATTCCTGTGTCACATAAAAATAAGAATACTGCTAATAAGGGCAGCATGGTATCCTCTAATATAATTTTTTGATTGAAGTCATGTAATCTAGCTGAAGGAAAGTGCAAAGAAGAAAAAAATCCACAAAATAATTTAGATAGGTCAATATGAGTCCTTCCTTATGAACATTCTTTTGAAGGAACTATCCTTATCATACAATTCTAAGTCCTTATAAAGCAGAAAGGGAGTTGGGAAGTCATATGACTTGATTCTACAAGAACCAGTTAGTAAATCTGACTAATACTGGCATAGATATGATAATCAAATGCAGATCTATTAATGACACTGCCATGAGAAGCATATAAATATAAAAATAAAAGGACAAGAATAGAGCCCTAGGGGACCACACATTTTACAGTAACTGTTTCTGATGAGCTGCTACCCAATATAGTATGCTGTGTCTGCTGACAAAGATAATTACATTTCAAACCAATTTAATGCTGTCTCAGAATTCCAACTCACGTTTCTGAAAGTTCTAACATATATCACTGTCTACTGTGTCAAAGGTGAGTGATAGATCTAACTTTGGGTGTACGCATCCCTTCTTTCTCAGGAACTCTTACATGTCACTGAAGATAAACAAGTAGCAGTCTCTGGTAACTTAATGGGCACTCCAAAATCCATGTTAGAATTTTATCAAATATTAATCATAAATAATTGTGTCTTCAGGCAAAATATCAAACATGTTTCCATTCTGTTTTATTTTTTTTTTCTAAAAGAGACAAGAACTGGAAAATCTATATCAGAATCTAGCAGGCACATGGTTGATAATCCTCGAATGTTTGTTGAATGAATATATGCATACATGTTTATGTAATAGTCAATGAACTAGAGAAACAAAAGGCATGTGAAATATTAGTATGCTAATAGGTTATGGTATTCTCATTTCTACTAAAAATTATATTCTATATATAATTCCTTAATTACATGTATGAACAGGGCCAAATAAGTCCTTAAAATAAAACAAAAAGCAAGAAAATAAAACTAAATATGTAACAAAGACTCCCCCAAAACATGCAGAGAATTTCTTGTGTATTTCTCCAAGACTTGTTTTGAATTAACACTTTTAAGAATAAAAAATAGGAAGAAGATTTTATACCTATAGTGGGTATAAACCAAAAGCCATTAAGTTCAGGTGTGTGTGAATAAAAATTGCTTTCACTATTTTCTTTCAATCAATGACTTATATTCCCCAATCCCCACTGAAATGTGGGAAAGTCAGCTCTATTCCTCTGCTTCCCTCCAAGATGGTAGAAACGCCCACACTCATCAGTCAACACCAACTACCACAACAACATGCTCTGTCTCAGTCCTCAGAGTCCCTTCAGTTTTGCCACTTCTGCTGTTTTAGTGCCCTTCTCAGCACCTAGTATACAGTCTGCAGGGAGCTGCCACAAAAATCGGCTCATTTTCGTTTATACACCAATTCTTTCTCTCCCAAAGTCCTTGGGAGTATATTTAGCTTGAAAGACATCTCCCTCTTTTTCTCTCTTCAAACCCTCCAGGACACATAATTTATTCTTAATGAAACTGGTTTTAGTCAAGATAAGGAAGGAAAATGTATTAGTTAAGGACAAGTTGAGTTGCTATCACAAAGTAATCAATAATACGGAGACTGAAATAATTCAGTTCATTTCTCTTTCATATAATATCCACAGATAAAGGATCTTTTACTAATAGGGGAGCTCTACTATCTTCACCCCAGGTGGCTCTGTTTGGGGATGAAGATGGTTGTTCAAGCGCTCATCTCCTCCAATGGAAAGGAGAAAGGGACTTAAGGGGAACATGTGCATATTTCTTTATAGGGACATAATTTGGAATAAAGACTGGTTTCACAGATGTGTGGCCAGTGCAGTCACATTGGCCTTATGCTCAGAAGGGAGCCCCAGTCTGGGCTTTAATGCTCTGCAGCCACCATATTATTTTTTTAATTATTAATAATTTTATCTTTGAATTTCTGTTGTGCAAGAGAAGTTCAATGGGACAATGGAGCATGTGCTAGGGGCATGGAGCCTCGGCTCCCTATTGATTCTACCTCCCTGTAATGTCCCCTCTTGAGACAGCCTTGGACACTCTCAGCCTCACCCCACTCAGCAACTGCTGCTGTCCCCCACCCCCAGCAGGGCTTCGCCTATTATAAATAAAGGGTTTTTTTTATTATGTTCAGTTAGCCAACATATAGTACATCATTACTTTTTGATGTAGTGTTCAATGATTCATTAGTTGCATATAACACCCAGTGCTCATCACATCACGTGCCCTCCTCAATACCCATCATCACCCGGTTACCCTGTCCCCCCACCCCCTCTGTAACCCTGTTTGTTTCCTGGAGTTGAGAGTCTCTCATAGTCTGTCTCCCTCTTTGATTTCTTCCCCCTCAGTTTTCCCTCCCTTCCCCTATGGTCCTCTGTGCTATTCCTTATATTCCGCATATGAGTGAAACCGTATGATAATTGTCTTTCTCTGCTTAACTTTCACTTAGCATAATACCCTCCAGTTCCATCCATGTTGATGCAAATGGTAGGTATTCATCCTTTCTGATGGCTGAGTAATATTCCATTGTATATATGAACCACTTCTTCTTTCACTTTATTAGGAACTGTCAATCTGTTTTTCAAAGTGGCCACACCATTCTGCAGTGTTACCGGCAATATATGGGAGGTGCAGTTGCTCCACATCATCATCACACTTGATATTATCAATATTTTTTATTTTAGCCACTTTCATAGGTGTGTAGTGGTATTTAATTTGGGTTGTAATTTAAAATTTCCTAATGGAAAATCATGTTGAATGTATTTTATGCACTTATTCTGCATATTTATATCCTCTTTGGTGAAATATTTGTACAAGGTTTTGACCATTTTTTAATTGGGTTGTTTCCTTATTGTTGAGCTCTAAAAAGTCTTTATATTTTCTGGATATAAATTATTTGTCAGATATATGACTTGGAAATATTTTCTCCTGGTCTGTAACTTGGCTTTCTATTCTGACAGATTAGCAAAGAAAATTTTCTAATTTAGATGAAGTCCAATTTTTCTGTTGTTTTTCTTTTATGGTTTATGTTTTTAGAGCCATTTCTAAAATTTCTTAGCCTAACCCCAAGTGAAAAAGATTGCCCCTTCTGCTTTTTTATTAAGAGTTTACAGATTTATGTTTTACATTTATATATACGATTCATTTTGTATTAATATTTATATAGGGAATAAGGTTTAAGTCCAGGTTTATGTGTTTGCAAACAGATGACCAATTGTTCCAACATTGTTTATTAACAAGACCAATCTTCTCTGTTTAATTGCTCTGCAACTTTGTCAATAATCAAATGGCCATATTCAGTAGGTCTATTTCTTTACTCTCTATGTGGTTCCATTGATTCTTCTGTCTTTTTGCCAATACTACACTGTCTTCATTAGTGTTTATAATGTCTATTGATCAGTTATTTTTTATTCAAATAAGTTTGTTTAGTAGCATGTTTTCTGTGGTTAGATGATGTTATCAGAACCCTTGGAGAAAAGAAGGTTTGATTTGGTTGGGATGGGAAAATGGCTAGAGAGGACAATGCTTATCAGCACGTCGTACAGAGTGTATATGTGGACCCGACCTCCAAGATTAGGATAAGGAGCGTATCTAGAAGTGGGTGGATACTAAAGGCTGATATTGCTCACTTGCTCTTTTTTTTTTAATATTTATTTATTTATTTAATTGACAGAGAGACAGCATGAGAGGGAACACAAACAGGGGAAGTGGGAGAGGGAGAAGCAGGTTTCCAGCCGAGCAGGGAGCCTCATGTGGGTCTCAATCCCAGGACCCTGGGATCATGACCTGAGCCGAAGGTAGTAGCTTAACCAACTGAGCCACCCAGATGCCCCGATATTGCTCACTTGAAAATGAACAACAATCATTCTTTGTGTATCCTCGTGGAGTTTCACTCTATCGTGTGCATCCTAATCCACAGAAGATACTGAAGGTCACAGATGCAGCTATCTAGACCAGATATAACTCCCTCTATTTTGGAACTATTTGCTGAAATTTCTAGCTGTCTCCATTTCTCTGAACTCCAATTTCCAGCTCCTAAACTCAACAAGGCCACCAGACTCTGTTTGGATTCTCTTTGGTGTGCCCACAGTCTGAAAACTGCCACCAACCAGAAATCCTAAGTGATATTAGGGCTTACCATCTTTGTTTTCTTCTTCTCACGGATAAGTCCTTTACTGTCACTGTCCAATGTATGAAACAGTTGCTTCATATACTTTTCCTGCTTTCTAGTTGTTTACCTTGGAAGGTTAAGGCCAATACTTATTTCTCAATCAAAGCAGGAAGCAAAAGTCATTTTTTATTTATTGAATGTTAGGTTAGGTATGTGTGCATGTTTGTGTGAATAACAGAATTGTTATAAATATTTATATTCAGATATTTGAATGAATATAACTTTTCTCCACATGATTGCTAAATTGGGTAAGGGTATGGGAACTTTCTAAGATATATTTTTGTAGAGTGGTTTTGCCATTTTCATTCACTACCAATGGATGCCAGTTCCATCTGCTCCATATCTATGATTGGTATCATCAGTTTTTATTTTGTTTCCATTCTATGCAGTGTGACTTTTAACTTACATTTTGCTAATGGTTAATGATATTGAGCATTGTTTGTGTGCTGATTTTCCATCTGTATATTTTCTCTGGTGCTGTGTCTGTTTAAATCATTCAAACATAATTTTAATTGAGATATTTATTTCTCATTGTTGAGTTTTGAGAGTTCTTTATGTATTCTGGATACAAATCCTATACCAGAGCAAATATTTGCAAATATTTCACCCAGTTTGTGGCTCATGTTTTCATCCCCTTAACAGTATCTTTCAAAGGCTTATATATTTAATTTTGATAAAATTTAACTTTGCAATTTTTTTTTTTTATTTTTTTTTAAAGATTTTATTTATTTATTTGAGAGAGAGAGAGAATGAGAGACAGAGAGCACGAGAGGGAAGAGGGTCAGAGGGAGAAGCAGACCCCCTGCTGAGCAGGGAGCCCGATGCGGGACTCGATCCCGGGACTCCAGGATCATGACCTGAGCCGAAGGCAGTCGCTTAACCAACTGAGCCACCCAGGCGCCCCATAACTTTGCAATTTTTTTAACAGATCATGCTTTTTGTTTGTTTTACCTAAGGAAGATTTACCTAAGTCAAGATCACAAAATTGTTTCCTATATTTTTCTTGAAGTTTTCTAATTGTGTGCATTACATTTAGTTATATGATCCATTTTGAGTTAATTTTTGCTATGTATCATGTTCTGTTTTTTTAACGTATAGAGATCCAATTTTTCCAGCACAATTTGTTGAAATCACAACCCTTTCTTTATTGAATTGCCTTTATATCTTGTCAAAAGTCAACTAATTATATTTGAGTAGGTTTATTTCTGGACTCTGTATTATGTTCCATCGATCTATATGTCTATCATTTTATCAATATTATACTAACTAGATTATTCAACTTCTTGGTAAGTCTTAAAATAAGGTAGTGTAAGTTCTAAACTTCATTTTTTATTTTTGTTTATGCTTTTCTAGTTACTGTGTCTTCCTAAATACATTTTAGAATTAACTTGATAATCCAATCTTAATTGGTTTTTTTTGAGGGGGAACTGCTTTGAATCTATGTATTATTTTGGAGAGAGGTGACATCTAAGCAATATTGAGTTTTCCAACCCATAAACACGTATTTCTCCATTTGTGTCTTCCTGATTTATTTCATGTTTTATAGTTTTCACTAACAAGTCTTACATATATTTTATTAGATTTGTATATAAGCACATTGTTTTCAGCACAATTACAAGTAGTGTATTTTAATTTAAATTTCCAATTGTTTATTAGTTATATAGAAATAACTCACTTTTGTATATTGACTTAGTATTCTACAACCGTGTTAAACTCACTTATTATTTTTAATAATTTTGCTGTAGATTCTTTGAAGTTTTCTATGTAGACGACATGTTGTCTGTGAATGGAAACAGTTTTAGTGCTTTTTTCCCAACTTGTGTGTTTTTAATACATTTTTTAACCCTACTGTATTGTTAGAACTTCCCATAGTATGTTGAATAGGAGTGGTGAGAACATTTCTTATTTAGTCCAAATCTTAGGTGAGAAGAATTTAGTCTTTAACCATTAAGGACAATGTTACCTGAAAGATTTTGTGAGGATATCCTTTATCAGGATGAGGACACCCCCTTTTACTCATGGTTTGCTAAGAGTTTTCGATCATGAATCAATGTTGAATTTGGTCAAATGCTTTTTCTGCATCTATTGAGATCAGGAGTATGTTGGTAAATGTTTAACAACTGACATTCTGGGGAGAAGAAAACTATGAATAGTGCTCCTATGAACATTCACGTATAAATATCTACTTACATATCTGTCTTCAAGTCACCCCAGTTTTCTTCTGATTAGTGTTAGTATGACATGGTCTTTTTCATGCTTTTATATTTATTTGTGTTTTTGTATTTTTGTAGGCAGCATATAGTTGGGTTTTGCTTTTTTTAACCCATCTAAAAAAACAAACAAACATTTGTTTTCAATTTATTTGAGGTGCTTAAGTCATTTGTATTTAATGTGTTATTGATATTCTTTAGTTTAAATATACCAGGTATCTAATTGTAGTCTATGGTATCATCTTTTTCTTGCACCATTTTTTCCTTTTGTCCTGCCTCCTTTTGGATTAATTTTATCTCTCTTATGATTCCTTTTTTTTTTTTTTGATCACTTAAGGTTGATGAACTATATCTCTATCAAATGTTCCTTCAAGTAGTATTACACCATTTCAAATAGAGCATAAAAATCTCAAAAGAGTATATGTCAATTATCTCCTTCTTGGCTTTTGTGTTACTGTCATACATTCGTTTCTATGTTATAAGCCCCATAATACATTATTATTTTTGTTTTAAGCTGTCAATTATCTTCTAACATGATTTTTTAATAAAAAATCAATTATTTTACATTTACCCTACCTTATTATATTACCACAAATAATTATACTTAATTGCCTTTCTAATGCTCTTCATCTTTGTGGAGATCCATAGTTCTAGATAGACCTTTTTTCTTTCTGACAGATGGACCTTTTTTTTTTTTAATTACTTCATTCAAAACTGAAGGCAAAATAAAGATTATTTAAGATATATGCAAACTTGGGTGCCTGGCAACTGCCTTCGGCTCAGGTCATGATCCTGGAGTCCCAGGATCGAGTCCCACATGGGGCTCCCTGCTCAGCAGGGAATCTGCTTCTCCCTCTGACCCTCCCCCCTCTCGTGCTCTCTCTCTCTCTCATTCTCTCTCTCTCTCTCAAATAAATAAATAAAATCTTTTTTAAAAAAAGATATATACAAACTCAAAGAATTTACCATTGCATACTGCTATCCAACAAAAATATAATGCAAAGCACATATATAATCTTTAATGTTATAATACTTACAAAGCTAAAAAGATTGAGTTCAATTTTAATAATATATTTTATTTGACCCAATGTAACCAAAATATTATTTCAAGATAGTACCATTAAAAAATAACAAAATATTTTGGGGCGCCTGAGTGACTCAGTTGTTAAGCGTCTACCTTCAGCTCAGGTCATGATCCCAGGATCCTGGGATTGAATGCCGCATTGGGCTCCCTGCTCCGTGGGAAGCCTGCTTCTCCCTCTCACACTCCCCCTGCTTGTGTTCCCTCTCTTTCTGTCTCTCTCTCTAATAAATAAATAAAATCTTAAAATAAAAAAACAAAATATTTCACATTATTTTTTGCACTAAATCTTCAATATCTGATGTGAATTTTATAATTACAGCATATCCTAATTTGGCCTAGTCACATTTCCAGTGCTCAAAAACCAGGCACAGCTACTGGCTATTGTTTTGGACATCATAGGTCTAAACTATCATGACTGGCTTAAAACAGCCATGGTCACTTTCCTAGGGTTGGAAATAGGAACCCTAGGCAAGATAGAAAGTATTTAATGTATATTTTGTAGGCAATTATCAATGTGTAGGACACAAAACTCATATCTCCTTTTCCTATGACTTCTCAGTTATAATAATTATAACAATTATACCATGCTGAATGTATGATCATCTTGGATTTATGTTGCCTAAAATTTTTGATAAGGTAGGACTATATCTACAAGGGGCTATGAAACCAGCTAACCAAGCTTTATGTGGTGACAACTTATTACCACTTTCCTTAGTTCTATAATACAAAAAAGCTGAACAAATTATCCATGTACTGCATGTACCTAGTATCTGGCCCAAAACTCTCAGCAAAAGTGTGCTGACATAGATTTTCTGCTCATGACCTAATTGTTGATGGCATTCAATTCTTAAGAAATCTTTCTCTAAAGTCTTGCAAGCAAATAAGTATAAATTACTCAAATCTCTAATTCGTCAAGTTCTTTGGTTACCCATTTGTACTACATGTGCTCAGGTGTTAGAGTGAAGAGGAAAGATTTACCTGGTTGATAAACCTCCTGTTAACCTGAAACAGTATATCTACTCTGGAACCTGCTTCTTTGGAAGGAATGAAGGGGTGACATTTAAAATCAATGCTCCCAGTAGTCTAGCAGATTCTCTGATAAAAGATTTCCCTTCACAGAACTATTGAGGCTTTATACTAAAATACGCAAACATTTAAAACAATATGGTTTAATATGCTAACCCATGTATATACAATCACCCCACATTAAGCAGATATTTAAGCAGTAAAATTTGAGATCTGATATGGAAGCAGATGAAGTGGCACATAGAGCATTGTTCTCTAACATCCTTCATCTTCTAATTTTATTTTTAGAAAAAAAGGACAGTTCTTTATCTCTTTCAAAATTACATAGAAAAGGATTACTGTAATTCTATAATTCAATAAACTAAGCTAAATTAAACTATGCATAGCAGCCTTGCATAATAAAATAGCTTATTACACATAGACATGTATACAAGACATGATATCCAAATGTTTTTAGTGGCAGCAATATACCTTTGTTATCAGTATTTTCATTCAATTGCAGTACTTAAAAAAAATCTCAAAGTCTTTATACTATGGAAAAATAAATGCTTTCTGGAAAATCAATTAAAAATTTAATAAATTATGTAACAGTTAACTTCCAGCATCTTATAGTTTTATTTAAATAGTTAAAAGTCATAATATAGCCTATATGATAAAAATAATCAGTTGAAACATTTTAGAATCTTTTGCCAGTATATTATTCATATTCAGAGGCCATATGAAACTCAGATTGTTTTTCAGTATTCATCACTGGGGTATATTGGAGTAATTTTTTTAAATGGAAAATACAAAATAATATTCACATGATGAGAAATATTTTTATCAAAATAAAATAATATTGAATTGCTCTGCATTGATCATAACTGGATTAAAATACTCTTAATTAAACCCCTCTTAGATTACATTATAACGTGACACCTAAAAGATACATTTTAGAAAATATATATTTGAGGGAAATGCTCCATAAGGGAAGCTAAGCATCAAAATCTCAAGCTTGAAGTCTTACATACTGTCTGCTCTGAAAAAGCATAGAGAAAAAGTTGGTAAGACCACCTCACAAATCTTTATCAAGGGTTTCTCAACCCCATCACTATTGACTGGAAAACTGATGTGGGAACTGTCCTGTGCCTTGTAGAATATTTAGTAGCATTCCTGACTTTTACCCCTTAGGTGCCAGTATACCCATCCAACAGTAAAAACATTACCAAATGTCCCCTGGGTGATCAGTGGTGAATACACTGCTACTTGTGAACCATAACTAGTCCCTAGCACCAGTTAAACCTGAAGCATACATCCAAAAGTAAATAGTCTCAAACTCAGAACTGAGCCTCTCAGAGTGCCTAATGAGTTTTATATTCAAATACATGTGAAAAATGTATGTATCAATATTTTTTAAAGGTCTACAGGATATTCACTGAGAGGAAATTAAAATGAAGTGGTCAGAGGGAAGCTGGGAAGATGGCAGAACAGGATGACCCTAAGCTCACCTTCTCCTACAGATACAACTAGATAACACTCACATGAGCATAAATAGCCCAGAAAATGACCCAAAGACTGGCAGAACAAACTCCACAACTAAAGGTAGAAGAGTCCACAATGAAGAAAATAGGAAGGGTAGAGATGTGGTATGGGAGGGAAGAGGAAGGTGGCTATCTGTAGTTGGGGGTTAAGCCAGGGGCACAGTGAAGGGTGAGAAATAGAGTATCACACAGGGGAAATGCACACAGGGAAGATGAATCCCTTTAACATCTGGCTTTGAAAGTGAGAGGGGCTGAATTTCATGAGTTCTTACAACCAGGAGGACTTAAAGTCTAAAATTTTAGAAATCAGCAAGCTCAGCTCTGGGAGAGCCTGGCGGGTATTAGGAAGCTGAGTCCCAGGACAAACAGCCAGCAAAGATACATCACAGAAGCAACAGTTTGAAAAATGCCTGGGGCACTTGGGAGAGACATTTATTTATTCATCTCAACTTGGCTGAGAAAGGCAGAGATCTCAGGGAGACACTTCCAGGAACAAAGGAGCTAACAGGCACCATTTCCCTCCCCCACTCCTCAATATAAATACAAGGCCACCTGTGGGAACCAGTGGAGCACACACACTCACTACCTAACATTTTTATACCAAGCCCCACCCCCCCCCATACCACTCCGATACTTCAATGGATCTGCCCTTTCCAGTCACTCCAGCCATGCTTGCCTCAGTCCCGGTGCTGTAGGTCCCATCCCCCAAAAGACCAGTGCATACCCTGACAGCACCGTGTCTCCCAACCCAGGGCCTCAGTTCCAATGGTGGCAGTGGGGGGTCTCATTTCACAAGCAGACCAGCACAACCTTGTTAAAATGCACCCCACTCAGTGAGGGACCAAATATAGCCCAAAACTGACAAAGAGAGCCTCTGCAGACAACAGATCTGAAGGAAAAAGTCGCCAGGATGCAATGGCAGGGCACATAAAACACACATTGGAAATACTCTCTGAAGCTCCAGGTCCTGGGTAACATGGGACATAGCATTGCAGGGCACTAGAGAACCTCTTCTTCACGGTGCTCAGTGGGGAGTCTGCTTGAGATTCTCTCCCTCTGTTCCTACCCCCACTCGCTAACTCTCTCTAAAATAAATAAATCTTAAAATAAATAAATCTTAAAAAAAAAAAAAAAGACAATTACATACAAGGGAAAACCCCATAAGGCTACCAGCAGATTTTTTCAGCAGAAACTTTGAAGGTCAGTGTCATGATATATTCAGTGCCAAAGAAAAATCTGTAGCAGGAATACTACATCAAGTAAGGCTCTCATTCAAAATAGAAGAAGAGACAGTTTCTCAGACAAACAAAAACTAAAGGAGTTCATGACCACTAAACCAAGAAATATTAAAGGAAACTCATGGAGTGGAAAGGAAAGACCGTAAGTGAGAGTACAAAGGTAGGAAACACAAAAGCAACAAAAATTAGTATATTGTAAAAATCAGTCAAGGGTTTCATAAAATAATAGCATTTAAAATATGGCACTATATACCTAAAATGTGGGTGGGAGAGGAGTAAAGAATGGGTTCAAACTTAAGCAACCATCAACTTAATATAGACTGCTATATGCTAAAGAGGTTATATACAAACCTAATGGCAACCACAAATAAAAAAACAATAATAGATATACAAAGAATAAGGAGAGGGGAACCTGGGTGGCTCAGTCATTAAGCGTCTGCCTTCAGCTCAGGTCATGATCCCAGGGTCCTGGGATCGAGCCTCGCATCGGGTTCCCTGCTTGGCAGGAGGCCTGCTTCTCCCTCTCCCAGTCCCCCTGCTTGTGTTCCCTCTCTCACTGTGTCTCTCTCTGTCAAATAAATAAATAAAATCTTAAAAAAAAGAATAAGAAAGGAATCCAAGTATATTAAGAAAGAAA
This sequence comes from Neomonachus schauinslandi, assembly GCF_002201575.2. Lineage (NCBI taxonomy): Eukaryota > Metazoa > Chordata > Mammalia > Carnivora > Phocidae > Neomonachus > Neomonachus schauinslandi. Next base: position 67,611,418 of record NC_058409.1, on the reverse strand, counting down.
ACCAATAACCATGAAAGCAAGAAAAGAAAGGAACAGAGAAAAACTACAAAACAACCATAAAACAAATAACAAAATGGCAATAAAAACATACCTACCAATAATTACTTTGAATGTAAATGGACTAAATTCTCCTATCAAAAGACATAGAGTGACAGAGTGGATTAAAAAAAAAAAAAAAAACAAGGCTCATCTATATGTTGCCTACAAAAAGTCCATTTCAGATGTAAAGACATTTACAGATTGAAAGTGGGGACCAAGAAACATTTATCATGCAAATGGATGTCAAAAAAAGCTGGGGGAACAATACTTAGATTGGACAAAAAGACTTTAAAACAAAGACTATAACAAGAGACAAAGAAAGGCATTAAATAATAAAGGGGACAATCCAACAAGAAGACATAACAATTCTGTACTTATGTACCCAACGTGGGAGCACCCAAATACACAAAACAGCTAATAACAAACATAAAGGAACTAATCGATAGTAATACAATAATGGTAGGGGTTAAATATTCTCCAGAATACATCACATTTTAGGCCACAAAACAAGTCTCAGCAAGTTCAAAAAGATCAAAGTCACACCATACATTCTTCTGATAACAATGCTAAGAAACTAGAAATCAACCATAAGAAAAATATCTGAAAGAGCACAAATACATGGAGGTTAAATAGCATGCTACTAAACAATGAATAGGCCAACCAGGAGATCAAAGAAGAAATAAAAAATCACATAGAAATGAATGAAAATGAATACGCAACAGTCCAAAATTTTAGGGATGCAACAAAAGGGGTTTAAGAGGGAATTTTATAGCAATACAGGCCTACCACAAGAAGCAAGAAAAATCTCAAATAAACTACCTAGGAGTTTATGCCCAAAGAAGCTAGAAAAAGGAGAACAAACAAAAGCCAAAACCAGGAGAAGGAAGGAAATAATAAAGATTAGAGCAGAAATAAATGATACAGAAACTAAATAAAACAATAGTACAGATCAATGAAACCAGGAGCTGGTTCTTTGAAAAGATCAACACAATTGATAAACAAGGAAGGAAGGAAGGACGAGAGAGAGGAAGGAAGGAAGGAAGGACTCAAATTGGACAACCCAGAAGAAAAGGGTAAATTCCTAGAAACATACAACCTACCAAAACTGAAACAGGAAGAAATAGAAAAATTTGAACAGACCAATAACCAGCAATGAAATTGAATTAGTAATAAAAAAAAAAAAAAAAAAACACAAAAAAAAAACAAAACCAAAAAAAAAAAAAAAAAAAAAGGAAACATCCAAATTCATTCTATAAGACTAGCATTACCTAATACCAAAATTAGATAAAGACACCACAAAAAAAAGAGAACTGCAATATCCCTCATGAACACAGATGCAAAATCCCCCAAAAAATACTAGCAAAACAAAGCCAACAGTACACTAAAGAAACCATTCACCATAATCAAGTGGGATTTATTCCCAGGATTTAAGAATGGTTCAAAATTTGCAAATGAATCAACATGACACATCACATCCATAAGAGAAAGGATAAAAACCATTTGATCATTTCAATATATGCAGAAAAATCATTTGGCAAAGTACAACATCTATTCATGATAAAACCCTCAATAAAGTAGGGTTAGAGGAAACATACCTCAACATAATGAAAGCCATATATGAAAAACCCACAGCTAATATTATCCTCAAGAGGGAAAAACTGAGAACTTTTCCCCTAAGGTTAGGAACAAGACAAGGATGTCCACTCTCACCACTTCTATTCAACATAGTACTGGAAGTCCTAGCCTCAGCAATCAGACAACAAAAAGAAATAAAAGGCATCCAAATCAGTAAGAAAGAAGTACAACCTTCACTATTCACAGATGATGTGATACTATATATAGAAAACTTGAAAGACTCCACCAAAAAACTGCTAGAACTGACAAATGAATTCAGTAAAAGTACAGGATACAAAATTAATGTACAGAAATCTGTTTCATTTCTATACACCAATAATGAAGTAGCAGAAAGAGAAACTAATAAAACAATTCCATTTACAATTGCACCAAAAATAAGATATCTAGGATTAAATCTAACCAAAGAGGTGAAAGCTCTGTACTCTGAAAACTATAAAACACTGATGAAATTGAAGATGACACAAGGAAATGGAAAGATATTCCATGCTCATGGATTGGAGGAACAAATATAATTAAAATGTCTACACTACCCAAAGCAATCTACAGATTTAATGCAATTCCTATCAAAATACCAACAGCATTTTTCACAAAACTAGAACAAACAATTCTACAATTTGTGTGGTACCACAAAAGACCCCCAATAACTGAAGCAATTTTGAAAAAGAAAAACAAAACTGGAGGTATCACAATTCTAGACTTAAAGTTACATTACAAAGCTGTCATCATCAAAACAGTATGGTACTTAAAAAAAAAAAAAAAAGGGCGCCTGGGTAGCTCAGTTGATTAAGCGACTGCCTTCAGCTCAGGTCATGATCCTGGAGTCCCGGGATCGAGTCCCGCATCGGGCTCCCTGCTCGGTAGGGAGTCTGCTTCTCCCTCTGACCCTCCTCCCTCTCATGCTCTCTGTATCTCATTCTCTCTGTCTCAAATAAATAAATAAAATTTAAAAAAAAAAAAACAGTATGGTACTGGCACAAAAATATAGACACATAGATCAATAAAACAGAATAAAAAACCCAGAAATAAACCCACAACTGTATGGCCAATTAATCTTCAACAAAGAAGGAAAACAATTTAGAATGGGAAAAGGACAATAAATGGTGTTGGGAAAACTGATGGCAACATGCAAAAGAGTGAAACTGGACCACTTTCATTCACCACACACAAAAATAAACTCAAAATGGATTAGAGACCTAACTGTGAGACCTGAAACCATAAAAATCCTAGAAGATGGCACAGGCAGTAATTTCTCCGACATTGGCCATAGCAGCATATTTCTAGATATATCTCCTAAGGCATGAGAAATAAAAGCAAAAATAAACTATTGAAACTTCATCAAGATAAAAAGCCTCTGCACAGCAAACAATCAACAAAACTAAAAGACAACCTACTGGATGGGAGAAGATATTTATAAATGACATAGCCAATAAAGAGTTAGTATCCAAAATATATAAAGAACTGATACAATTCAACACCCAAAAAACAAATAACCCAATTAAAAAAATGGACAGAAGACATAAACAGACATTTCTCCAAAGAAGACATCCAGATGACCAATAGACACATAAAAGATGTTCAAATTCACTCATCATCAGGGAAATGCAAATTAAAACTACAATGAGATATCACCTCACACCTTTCAGAATAGCTAAAATCAAAAACACAAGAAACAACAAGTGTTGGCAAGGATGTAGAGAAAAAGGAACCCTTGTGCACTGTTGATGGGAATGCAAACTGGTGTGGCTACTGTGGAAGACAGTAGGGAGGTTGCTCATAATGTTAAAAATAGAACTACCCTATTATCTAGTAATCACACTACTGGGTATTTACCCCCCAAAATACAAAAACACGAATTCAAAGGGATACAAGCACCCCAATGTTTATAAGCAGCATTATTTACAATAGTGAAATTATGGAAGCAGCCCAAGTGTCTGTCGATAGATGAATGGATAAAGAGGTGGTGTATAGGGCGCCTGGGTGGCTCAGTTGGTTAAGCGACTGCCTTCGGCTCAGGTCATGATCCTGGAGTCCCTGGATCGAGTCCCACATCGGGCTCCCTGCTCGGCAGGGAGTCTGCTTCTCCCTCTGACCCTCCCCCCTCTCATGTGCTCTCTCTCTCATTCTCTCTCTCTCCAATAAATAAATGGAATCTTTAAAAAAAAAAAAAAAAAAAAAAAAAAAAAAAAAGAGGTGGTGTATATATATATATATATATATATACACAATGGATATATATATATTATATATCCATTATATATATATATATACACAATGGAATATTACTCAGCCATCAAAAAGAATGAAATCTTGCCATTTGCAATGACCTGGTTGGACCTAGAGAGTATAATGCTACATGAAATAAGTCAGTCAGAGAAAGCCAAATACCATATGATTTCACTCAAATGTGGAATTTAAGAAAGAAATACAAAACAAAACAAAAAAAAAAGAGACAAGCCAAAAAAGGATTCTTAACTAGAGAGAACAAACAGAGGAGGTGGATGGGGGGGGTGGATGAACTAGTTGAAGGGGATTAAAGAGTACACTTATCATGATGAGCAATGAGTAATACAGAGAACTGCTGAATCACTGTATTATACACCTGAAACCAATATAGCACTGTATATTAACTATACTGGAATTAAAATTAAAAACTTAATAAAAAATGAAGTGGCCATCACATAAGTTTGTCAAGATACTTCTATAAAACTGAACAAAAATAGTAACTTAAAACTTAGGCATTTAAATGGAGAGAGTAGTACTCTAGTGTCTGGGACTCTTAAGGCATGCACATATCAGGGCACCTGGGTGGTTCAGTTGGTTAAGCATCTGCCTTCAGCTCAGGTCCTGATACCAGGGTCCTGGGATGGAGCCCCGCATCGGGCTCTCTGCTCAGCAGGGAGTCTGCTTCTCCCTCTCCCTCTGCTGCTCCCCCTGCTTGTGCTCTCTCTCTCTCTCTCTTTCTCTCAAATAAATAAATAAAATCTTTTTTTAAAAAGGCATGCACATATTGTACAATTACCTAGGTCACACTTATTATGCCATTTCTTGGAGGACATATAATTTAGGATTATAAAAAAAAAAAAAAACACAGACCTTTGGTTTCCATGTAACATCATTTTACTGTTCAGACTTCAGGGAGTTTGTTTTCTTATGAAATGGAAAATAAAATGAAAGATGGAATTTATAAAAATAATACTGAAAATAGAACAGCAATATTGCCTATAAAATGGTAAGTGAAAGATACTTAAAGAATCCAAAAAAATCAATACATCTTTGCCCTGTTTGGCATCATCACATTCTTTTAAAGGGCTAACAGGGTAAAAAAGAAAATATTATCCATAGTTAATCTCAGCCTCCTCTTCCCAACACCCACTAGCATCCCACACCAGTCTTCACCTGTTCAGTCAAGTTTTCCTCACCTTCCTCCACCTTCTGGGGAGGGAGGGAATATCTCAGCCAAACAATTTTCTGAAGATGTCAAAGGTGGAAAGGAACAACTGATAAAGAAAAGAGATAAAGCCTACCCACAGGTGAAGTTGTTATCATAAAAAAAGCATGAGAGAGGAAGAAGGGGAGGACAGAATAGAGAAGAAAACAGTTTTTCAAGTCTGAGGTGGAAGTGATTTGGGTGGGACTTGGAAAATGAGGGGGTTTTCAGCCAATGAAGAGTACGAGAACTTCAGGACTGGAGAAAAGATATATAAGAACTACCGCAGGGTGTTTTGAATGGGTCTACTTTAAAGTTTTTTGAAAGACGTAAGTTAAGGTTAGAATTTCTTTTTTTAATTACTTCTAGTCACATGTGCTTGTTTCTCTGAATGTGATCCCTGGCAGAATCTGGGACAATTAAACCTGGGACTTATTAGTAAAGGTAAATTTATATTGATGGAATTCCTACAATGAGGCAAATGTTCAAATGGAACATTAACATTTGAATGTTAAGTCACTGAGAAATGGGATTGTTACTTGAGAAGAGAATTCCATAAATGTGGATAATAGAACAGTTTCCTTGCCACCCCCCCACCCCCCCCATGGCTGCATTGACTTAACCTTGGCACTCATGGGGAACCACCATCTGAGAACAAGTACAAGGGTGTTCTGTTATAGAGCAGCTCTGAGAGCAATCAGAAGCCACCTCAGTGTACATTAAAAGGATTATTCACCACGACCAAGTGGGATTTATCCCTGGGCTACAAGGTTGGTTCAACATCCACAAATCAATCAATGTGATAAAATACATTAACAAAAGAAAGAACAAGAATCATATGATCCTCTCAATAGATGCAGAAAAAGCATTTGACAAAGTACAGCATCCTTTCTTGATCAAAACTCTTCCGAGTATAGGGATTGAGGGTACATACCTCAATGTCATAAAAGCCATCTATGAAAAACCTACAGCGAATATCATTCTCAATGGGGAAAAACTGAGAGCTTTCCCCCTAAGGTCAGGAACATGGCAGGGATGTCCACTATCACCACTGCTATTCAACATAGTACTAAAAGTCCTAGCCACAGCAATCAGACAACAAAAAGAAATAAAAGGCATCCAAATCAGCAAAGAAGAAGTCAAACTCTCACTCTTTGCAGATGATATGATACTTTATGTGGAAAACCCCAAAGACTCCACGCCAAAACTGCTAGAACTCATACAGGAATTCAGTAAAGTGGCAGAATATAAAAATCAATGCACAGAAATCAGTGGCATTCCTATACACCAATAACAAGACAGAAGAAAGAGAAATGAAGGAGTGGATCCCATTTACAATTGCACCCAAAACCATAAGATACCTAGGAATAAATCTAACCAAAGAGGCAAAGGATCTGTACTCAGAAAACTATAAAATACTCATGAAAGAAATTGAGGAAGACACAAAGAAATGGAAAAACATTCCATGCTCATGGATTGGAAGAACAAATATTGTGAAGATGTCAATGCTACCTAGAGCAATCTACACATTCAATGCAATCCCCATCAAAATACCATCCACTTTTTTCAAAGAAATGGAACAAATAATCCTAAAATTTGTATGGAACCAGAAAAGACCCCGCATAGCCAGAGGAATGTTGAAAAAGAAAAGAAAAGCTGGCGGCATCACAATTCCGGACTTCCAGCTCTATTACAAAGCTGTCATCATCAAGACAGCATGGTACTGGCACAAAAACAGACACATAGATCAATGGAACAGAATAGAGAGCCCAGAAATGGACCCTCAACTCTATGGTCAACTCATCTTCGACATAGCAGGAAAGAATGTCCAGTGGAAAAAAGACAGTCTCTTCAACAAATGGTGTTGGGAAAATTGGATAGCCACATGCAGAAGAATGAAATTGGACCATTTCCTTACACCACACACAAAAATAGACTCCAAATGGTTGAAAGACCTCAATGTGAGACAGGAGTCCATCAAAATCCTAAAGGAGAACACAGGCAGCAACCTCTTCGACCTCAGCCGCAGCAACTTCTTCCTAGAAACATTGCCAAAGGCAAGAGAAGCAAGGGCAAAAACGAACTGTTGGGACTTCATCAAGATAAAAAGCTTTTGCACAGCAAAAGAAACAGTCAACAAAACCAAAAGACAACTGACAGAATGGGAGAAGATATTTGCAAATGACATATCAGATAAAGGGCTAGTATCCAAAATCTATAAAGAACTTATCAAACTCAACACCCAAAGAACAAAGAATCCAATCAAGAAATGGGCAGAAGACATGAACAGACATTTTTCCAAAGAAGACATCCAAATGGCCAACAGACACATGAAAAGTGCTCAACATCGCTCGGCATCAGGGAAATCCAAATCAAATCCTCAGTGAGATACCACCTCACACCAGTCAGAATGGCTAAAATTAACAAGTCAGGAAACGACAGATGTTGGCGGGGATGTGGAGAAAGGGGAACCCTCCTACACTGTTGGTGGGAATGCAAGCTGGTGCAACCACTCTGGAAAACAGTATGGAGGTTTCTCAAAAAGTTGAAAATAGAGCTACCATATGATCCAGCAATTGCCCTACTGGGTATTTACCCCAAAGATACAAATGTAGGGATCCGAAAGGGTACGTGCACCCCGATGTTTATAGCAGCAATGTTCACAATAGCCAAACTGTGGAAAGAGCCAAGATGTCCATCGACAGATGAATGGATAAAGAAGAAGTGGTATATATATACAATGGAATATTATGCAGCCATCAAAAGGAATGAGATCTTGCCATTTGCAACGACATGGATGGAACTGGAGGGTGTTATGCTGAGCGAAATAAGTCAAAAAGAGAAAGACATGTATCATATGACCTCACTGATACGAGGAATTCTTAATCGCAGGAAACAAACTGAGGGTTGCTGGAGTGGGGGGTGGGGTGGGAGGGATGGGGTGGCTGGGTGATAGACATTGCGGAGGGTATGTGCTATGGTGAGAGCTGTGAATTGTGCAAGACTGTTGAATCACAGATCTGTACCTCTGAAACAAATATTGCAATATATGTTAAGAAAAAAAAAAAAAGAAGATAGTAGGAGGGGAAGAATGAAGGGGGGGAAATCGGAAGGGGAGACAAACCATGAGAGACGATGGACTCTGAAAAACAAACTGTGGGTTCTAGAGGGGAGGGGGGTGGGAGGATGGGTTAGCCTGGTGATGGGTATTAAAAAGGGCACGTTCTGCATGGAGCACTGGGTGTTATGCACAAACAATGAATCATGGAACACGACATCAAAAACTAATGATGTAATGTATGGTGATTAACATAACAATAAAAAAGTAAAAAAAAAAAGAAGAAGAAGCCACCTCAGTATTCCCAGGACTGGACACATGAAATTCAACCAGTACACCTTTGATTCCATATAACACTGCTTGTTTCGTTATGGCATTCTGATGGATTCCTACTGCTTACCAGATAAAACTTTGTTAATCTAAATCACTAGCCGGTGTAATGCAAATCGAGTCCTTGACCTGTGGGTCAGAGGAGGATATTAATTACATTTAACCTCTGATAGCTGTCAAGAGCTTTCTGTACTTATTTAAACCTCAAATCTGCTGACGAAATGAAATGCTTAAATTTATAATGCATTAAAAGTACATTTTAACTGGACACCTTAATATTGCGATTTTTTTCCTTTAGTAAGGTTGCATTTGGACCTGCTTTGTAGGCTAGAATCTTAACATACTGTGGTTAATATACTGAATGGGAAATCATTATCATCCAGGACCAGGAACATAAAGAAATAAATAAGAAATAGTGATAGGGTAGAAATAGCAATACTACAGTGTCTTCTAAATATATAATTTTTCCTACATAAGTAACAGAATCACCTATTAAGGACAAAACTATTATCTTGGTCCATGGATGTGTTCAAATAGTTAATTATCTGTTAGCTTCCTAAAGTAAAATCCTATGCCAAGTGTTGTTATAATCACACTGAGCAGAGTGTCAAAAGTTGTATCTGATGCTGCTCTGTAGAAATGGCAAGCACATATTTGCTAATTCAACTTGTGTTTTGCATGTTTAGGTGGTTTCAAAAAATAAAATCCACATCCAGAGCACTCTTCCCCAGGGCTTTTATGAGCTTTAGTGCACGCACACTCTTGCATTTAGTTCAAGATGTTGTTTTCAATTATTTGCCCCCAAATGAATTTTTCTCTGACATACTTCACACCTCCAAAACCACCACCTTTCCTAAGTAGAAAATTGTTAAAGAAATGTAAGCCATCTTCACACTTCGGCACTATTCTTAATTATATTTATTTATTTATTTATTTTTTTAAGATTTTATTTATTTGCGAGAGAGAGAATGAGAGACAGAGAGCATGAGAGGGAGGAGGGTCAGAGGGAGAAGCAGACTCCCTTCCGAGCAGGGAACCTAATGTGGGATTCGATCCCGGGACTCCAGGATCATGACCTGAGCCGAAGGCAGTAGCTTAACCAACTGAGCCACCCAGGCGCCCTTCTTAATTATATTTATTTCATAAACTTATAGTTTGGGCTTTTCACCATATAGGATATGGCTGGTGGATTCTTTTTTTCTCCCTTTTTTTAGGTGTGGGAAGAGGGAGGGGCATTTATTTACTTTTATTACCTTTTTGTTATTATTTTGTTACTTTTGTTTATTAAAAGGCTTTATTATTTTCCCCAAATATAAGACTCTGAATTATAGGTATCAAAACAACCAGGAAAACTAATACTTTCATTTAGAGAAAATTGTTAATCATCTCTCATTGTGTTCAATATATTTTTCACAAAACATATGCTATAAACATGTTTCTAAACTTTCAAAAATATTTTACTATTTTTATATATATTTAACATTTACTTATAACTGAGATCAGTTTATATTATGATTATATATGGTATCTCCCATCAATCTCCAGCTTCCTCAGTTTTGTTCTCACAATGCATTTCTGTAATGCTTGGACCTTGCGCCCACAAAAGCAAAGGTTCAGCCCAATGTTCCCTTGACTTCTCCCCCTCCCTGGTTTCTGCCTCAGGACTCAATGAATTAATAATCATTTATGTGACCTTTAAAACAATAAAAGGATCTTAATCCAGAGGTTCTCAACAGGGGCAGAATTCGCCAGAATTACCTGAGGAGATTTTTATTTTAACTTCATATATCTGTCTCCTTCTGCCCTATCCCCAACCTGAAATTTCTAATAAAACTGCTATCTGTAAAAAATATTATTTTCCTTTACAGAAATTGCATCCACACATGATTTTAATGTTGCAACCAACAGACATCACCTCTGAAGTATTTAACCAAAGAAGACATTTATTGATAGTATATTGGTTTGCTCAAGGAATTATTGGACAGTCTGATTAGTAGATTCAGAATTGAGCAAACCTAAAAAAGCTAGCCAAGATCCAGGACAGTAGTCAAAATCATATCCCAAATCCCAACCTATGAGAATACTGCTGGCCACCGAATATCAGATGCTGCCCCTTGCACTCCACTGTGACCAGCTCTGATCACTCTGCAGGAGCACAGCCTTGCTTCCTTTGTTGCTCATGGAATGTGAATCCTCTTGACCCTATGCCATCTACCATGAAAATGGATTCTCACCCTTGCTCTTTGGTTTACTAGTTCCTAATTCAGAATCTGGGGTGATGTATCAAATTGGCCTAGACAAACCAGAAGAGGTTTGCTGGGGAAACTGAGTATCTGGCACTTTCATTTTTCATGGGGGATTTTCAAAATATAGTTCAGATGATGGGCACACTCTAGGCTTTTAATAAAAAAGTATGACTATTTGACATTGAGTCCCTGCTAATATAATGCAACTTTGAAATCCCTCTCTTTATTGGTAAACTATGTACTTTTAAATAAACACAATTGTTAATTTGAGTTTACTAGAATTTTTTTTTAACCTAAAAACTGATATTCTAAAGCACTGGTTCATGATACACAAATGGATATAAGCTTCATTAAAACAAAGAAGAGAAAACAAATCTGGTAATACTGAATGAGAAAAACATATATCATTCCAGAATAGTGAGCATCTTTATTTTGCATTTTTTTCTACCAACATATATACACTATAAATCTTAATTTGTCCTTTATTTTTCATATAACAAAAACAGTGAAGAGGCCTGGACTCAGTCAGCTATGCAACTAATGCATTGTGCTCCCTTGGGTGGTCATTTATTCTGTATGTCACTGTCCTATTTTATAAAACAGGTACATTAATGCAGGGTCAAAATACCTCTCAGAATTCTTAAGAGAAACTAATAATAGCCTTCTCTTGGCTGGCTCCTTCTCCCTTTAGAGTCCCTTCACCACAGCGGTCATCCAGTGGTACTCTAACTAGATCGACCCCTACTAGAAACTCATTCTCTCATCAATCTGAGTTCAGTTTTTTTTTATCACTCTCCAAAAACATCTTGTTTATTTAATTGTTTACTGTTTGCCTTTCTACCGTGAGAATATAACTTTCCAGGGACATGGGTAAAGTCTAACTGACCAATGTATCACCAACATCTAGAACCGAGCCCAGCACACAGCAGACACTTAAATATCTGTCAACAAATAGATGAATGAGATAAAAGACATGAAAGCACTTTGGGGAAGTTAAAATATCTATTAAAATTAAAATATGTATAAAAAATATTTATCTTTCAAGAGTTACAACAAAAATAGTCGTTTTCATCTAAATCAGTTACATCTGTTGTCAATTCTGCTATCAACAAAATTAAAGATTTTAACAAATAATATGGTTTCTCTTCTGTTTCTGGCACCAGAAATGCATTTTTACATACATATAAAGAATTACACATAAAAAATTTTATGTGTCTCTTTCAAAATATTTTCCCTCCCTGCAAGGAGAAACTTTCTGTTATATGGACAAGTTCCCTGTGATGAATAATACAAGATCAGAGGAGGACAGTGGACATCTACTTCTCTTTCCTTGGTGCTACGGTTCACCTAATACACTCTCATTCTTTCTTCTTTACAATGATATACCATTGCCACTGGCCTTCTAAATGCTCCTTTAATTTCTTCCTCCTGCTGCACTACATGATTTTTATGAGGATGAACAAAGAATTACTAGTCCATTTCAATCAGCAGTAAATCTCCCTTCTGCCCTTGTTGCTTCTTAACTGTACTTTTAGTCTGATTTTCTGAAAATGAGTAATTCAAGTGGAAAGGTAGTATACTGCCACATCCTTGGATTTTACCTCTTCTTTCTGACTAACTGCTGCATGGGTGCAACTCATATGCATTGAACTTGGCCAAGGTTTTGACACTTTCCTTGTAGCATTAGGCCAAACCAGGAGTACAGAGTCCACAAAAGAGTCAGGACACGTGGTATCTATCCAAATTCTGATATTACCTTTCTTTATTAACTTTCATAAATTATTTTCCTCTTTGACCAGTTTCATTGCTTGTGGTATGAGAATGGAAGTTAAGAAAAGTCTATATTTTCCTATGAAATTCATACTGTAAAGTTTGATAAGTAATGTAGCCTGGAAAATTTCCTTAAGACTCAGATTATCTACCTTCAAAGTGGAGATTAAAATAATTTATGGTATTCCTCACAGGCAGAAAAACAAAACTCAAGAATTATTTCCTCATTTTAATATATGGAAAATAGGTATTTGTAAGAGAGGTTAAGTAAGAGACAGTTTGGTCAACTGAGGTTAAAAAAGCAATGTGATATACTGATAGCTAAAGTACCAATCTAAGAATTAAATATTTCAGGTGTCATTTCTAGTATTATCAAATGATTACTTTATGGCCTGACAATAATAACTTAAAGTTTTGGGGTCTCATTTTCCTATCTGTAATTTGAGAAGCCTTCTGGATTTAAAAGCCCTGTAGTCTATAGTCGCTAGTAGAATCTCCAATCAGATAGGTCATCACTTTCATACAAGAAGTGGGTCTAAGGCCTTGCCTAAGGGATTAACATGTGGAAATCACAGCAACTGATCTATCCATAAATGTCTGGTTCCAAAAGAAAAGGAAAACACTATTTGTAAGGCATTCGCAAAATACAGATGATGTCACATAGATGAGGGCATTCTACCGTTTCTTTGTGTTAAAGGAAGCAACTGAAACTCAGCTACCCAGAGAAGTAATAAAGGTGGATGCAGAAATATGCAGAATGCAAACTGCACTCCTGATACAGTAATGTTTACAACATGGGGAGAGGTAAGGTCTTTTGTTTTTCTTTGATGTAATGATGGAGTACACAAGGCTAGTTGTAGAACAAAATTTTGAAGAACATACCTTTTTTATGCTCGTTACTTTTTTTTAAAAATATGACCATGTTTTACTCCCTGAATCCTCTACTCTCAAGAAGATAACTCTTATTTGTCCCAAACAATGACAACACAGTAGTGGCTGCCTATAGGCCAACTGCTTCAGATATCATCAATGTCCTTGTTTAATACTTGGGACAATTCTTCTAATGGATTAATTAATTAGAATCAAGGGGGTTTGGGGTGAGAAAAATGCTCTCAAAACACCCCATTAGGGTGAATGATGCTATAATGGAGGGAAGGCAGACCAGGATGTATCTTCAAAAAGTGGTGAGAATTGGTTGTTGCCCTTGCCTGTGGCATTTCTGTTCTCGGATCACTCTTCTTAAGAAAGTAGTAGGAAGGGAAAAATGAAGGGGGGGAAATCGGAGGGGGAGACCAACCATGAGAGACTATGGACTCTGAGAAACAAACTGAGGGTTCCAGAGGGGAGGGGGTGGGGGGATGGGTTAGCCTGGTGATGGGTATTAAAGAGGGCACGTTCTGCATGGAGCACTGGGTGTTATACGCAAACAATGAATCATGGAACACTACATCAAAAACTAATGATGTAATGTATGGTGATTAACATAATATAATAAAATTAAATTTTAAAAAAAATGTAAAAAAAAAAAGAAAGTAGCCAGGCTGTCCCAGTTTTTTTTTCGTGTATTTTCCTAAGAAAAAGTACCTTTAATTCAGCCTGGCTTATACTGTATTCTCATAAATATGCTACACTTCACTCTATCTAGCTAGTGATGATTTACAACTTTTTGTAGCTCTCAGGCCAAAGTTAGCTGGAAAGTTTCTCATGATATTTGCTCCCACATTCTGAATTTTTTAGTCTATTATAGAGCTAGCTCAGCACTGGTTTTCAAATAGAGAAATCTTTCTTTTGTTGCTTCAAAGACAGGGACATTACTAATGTAATTCTAGGATAATAGAAATATTAACAGACAGTAATAGTAATAAGCAAAGTAGTAGTTACCAACATGGAAATATGTTAAAGTTAGAACAAGAAAAGTATCAATAATAGTGGAAATGGCTAAAGACAAACCTTGCACAATGGAAGATGTAGTAGAGAGGTTTGTTCTGTTTTTTGTTTTTGTTTTTGTTTTTTTGCAACTACAAGCTGCTTGGATTCTTTCCTTGTGTGACCCAAGCATTAGTGGGCTCAGAGTAAGCCCATCTTTCCTAGATTATAGAAGTTCTCTGAGTAGTTCAAGTTTACTGCTATAGATCATGTTGTGTAAACTATAAGAATCATAGATGGAGGGGTGTCTGGGTGGCTCAGTCGTTAAGTGTCTGCCTTCGGCTCAGGTCATGATCCCAGGGTCCTGGGATTGAGCCCCGCAACGGGCTCCCTGCTCAGCAGGAAGCCTGCTTCTCCCTCTCCCACTCCCCCTGCTTGTGTTCCCTCTCTCAGTCTCTCTCTCCCTGTCAAATAATAAATAAATAAAAATCTTTAAAAAAAAGGATCATAGATGGAGTAAAATGAGAAGCTAAGTAAAGCAATGGTATTCTAGGTTCTGGGATGTCTCTTTCACAATTCCTGCTGTGCGGAGGATTTGGGAATCAAACAAATTAATTTATGTAGTATTTCTTTCTGTTCATATTTCTGGTTGCTTAAAATAAAATCCAATGGTGATCCCTGATGTGTTTCTAGTACACAAAAGTTTGGACCATGGTTTACACAAAAAGAACAGCAGATGCATGTGTATCTGGTACTTAGATGCATTAAGCTTTTACAACACAGAACAGACAAAGTGCCATAAAGAATGGGCCATAGAGCAAAACAGGACAAAAGCCTTAACCCAGTATGCTGGGAGAAAAATCTCTGGGTAGCAGTACTGATTAGCGTTTGGACTTCTGGAGGAGAGCTGTAAAATGGAAACAGGTGAGAACATCTCAACTTAGGAGAAGAGAATTTTTTAAAATCCATTGGCAGGGTTACAGAACAAAGAAGCAGAGTATATTTTAGAGATAAGATACAGTAAGCATTTCTAAATCAGTTTCTATTGAGGCTTTATTAAAAAAGAAAAACAAAAAATAGTATAGTATATAGTATGTAGTATAAAGGGGATAGATACTCAATATTTATTTTTCCCTTTCTAAATGGTGACGTTAACTATTAACATTGACATTTTAATTCTACCTGAAGGCTTTTATTTCTTTTCCATTGAGTAAAGTAAAATAAAATTCTCATTAAAACAGAAGCAAAAAAGAAAGAAAAACTGTACAGAAAGAAGGGTAAGAAAAATATCTTCCTCTTCATTAAAACTTGTCCTTGCTGATAAAATCCTAACAGCTATATTCCATTTAGTGGAGTACAAGGAGGGGGCAGAGTCTTTCCAATCCATATAAACTAGAAGGAGAAGTCTAACAAACAAAATATTGACTATCCTTTCAGATAGCTCAATTGGGAAATAATGATTACTGTCAGACATAATATCACAAGGTCAGTAACCTTTCATCGCACAGTGCAATATTTTACTGTGTTTGCCCCAGAAATCAGTTACAATAGACTCTACCATTTGTCATGTACATCATTTGGATTTTCTGAATGTAGGAATAGTTGACCTTAACCATTCTACAACTACTAGAAGTTGAAGGTCATGTCATATGTCATTGAAAAGAGAATTTTCTCTGAATTGACAATAAGCTCTTGACTTTGACCTGTGACATTAATGCCATGAAGTAAAATGTTTTCCATCTTTGTGATTTACATAGAAAGCACATGTACTTTATTCTACTAGACTGTTCTTTTACATCTGTACCAAAATCTTGGGCATTTAAAATGAAGTATTCAAGCAGAGAGATTTACTTGCTGCTAAAATTAACTTGCTTCCAGAGAATACAGTTCTAGAGCAATTTCTCTTATTTTCTCTATTGCATGTCTGATAGCTAGAGAAACAAATAAAGGTAGATATCAATAATGAATAATTTCAGAAGCCATAAACATGATGTAGTTGAGAACTGAAAATACTGCTTTTTAAAAAGTCTATAAATACCTAAGACCCACCCTTCAAAATCTCTTTATCTATCAATTGTTACCTTTTCTCTCCATGTGACTTGTTGAAATGAAAAAGAGGAAGGATTCTAGTTAAATACTTCACTGCATTTAACATATTTAACATCTCATATAATATTGTCACAGTTTGCAACCTAGATTTTATCTGACAATTGCTCTGTATCAAAAATGCAATTTACTCATATATCACAAATCAATCAATCAATCTAAGGTTATATTTTGTTTAGTCACAAACCCATCTTTCAGACCTTTCATTTCATTTCATTTTCTATCATACCTTGTAGATGGGGTATGTGTGTTTCTGAGCGGAAAAGATAATAGAGTATTTCTAAAAGCTGAGTACTTTGAGTAACTAAGGCACCATAAAGATCTTCTATTTCATCAATTTAGATTTAAAAGTCTCCCAGGAAGCAATGTGAACAGAAAGGTAAGAAGAGAATACCTTCTTCCTGGGGCGCCTGGGTGGCTCAGTTGGTTAAGCGACTGCCTTCAGCTCAGGTCATGATCCTGGAGTCCCGGGATCGAGTCCCACGTCGGGCTCCCTGCTCAGCGGGGGGTCTGCTTCTCCCTCTGATCCTCTTTCCTCTCATGCTCTCTGTCTCTCATTCTCTCTCTCTCAAATAAGTAAATAAAATCTTTAAAAAAAAAAAAAAGAATACATTCTTCCTTATATGCATATATGAATACCTTAAATACTTCTATTTTACAAACAGTTATTTGATTTGTGTATCACAAGTAGTTATTGTAACGTATCTTGAGAGAGACATACACAGAGAGAGAGATCCATACCTATATATTTCATATATTTAATGATGACAAGAAGTTTATTCATTCACTCATTTTTCATTTATTCTCTCCTCTCCAACACGATTATGATCTCCTTGTGGGCAAGAAACATACTATACTCGTCTTTGTGTGTTAATGCCTAGCATGTATTGGGCATTAGGTAAATGCCTGCTGGATACTGGTATGGAAGGAAAAATAAAATTTTATATGCATAGTATCCATTAATTATGTAGTGCTTTCTAAAATTTTAGTTTTTCTAAAATTTCCTCCTTCTAGTTGCAAGGACCTTACTATATTTCAGTATGCCATATTTAGTTTGAAGCTTGGCTCCCACACTTATTATTAAATTAATTATGAAAATTTAGGCAAGATACCTAACCATTTGTGTCTCATTGTCCTACACGTAAAATGGATATAATAATTTTACCTACTCCACAGGGTTATTAGGAGAATTATTTGGGTTAATATAAGTGGCTGAAAGAGTGCCCGGTACATAGTAAGGGCTATGTAAGGATTTGCTGTGATGATTATTAATATCTCCTAGTCTTCTTATCTAAAAATAAGAACAATAATACCACTACTTCATAGATTTATTAGCAATAAATCAGACAATAAATATAAAGCAACTAGCATAATTTTATGGTAAATCCGGTGTGGAGTATAAGAGAAAGTAGAGTCAAGAATGATTCTAATGCTTTTCTCCGAAACAAACAAAGGGAAGGAATTGCCATACACTGAGATGGGGAAACTTGAAGGAGCACTTCTGGTGGGAGCAATTCAAAAGGTCAGTACTAAGGATTTTAGATTGTAGACCCTATTAAATATTTTAATGTATATTTTAGGGAAGCAACTTGATATACAACAGAAAAGAAAGACTATAAATCAATAAATCCAAAATGAAAAAACTAATCCACAGGGCCTATACTGGGTTAACTGAACCAATTGTATTTATCAGTGGTTTATAATTTATTAGATATTTGGGACCCTTTCAGAAGCTGATGATAGATTCATGTACACATACACACAAAATGTGCAAACATTTAATTTTTATGCTTGGAAATTTGATTTTATCCACATGAGCCATAAAAACATTGTTGACAAAATTATAATCCTCTCATTCTAATTTTTCATGCAAAATAACACTCACTTGCTGAAAAACAATTTTAGCAAATTGCACAGATAAAATCAAATATAAACTTTATTTCTGCATAAAAGTTAATTTCAGTAGGTAGCTGCTGTTGTTTGGCTGATGTGAAAAGCTGACAACGTGTATGGTACACTCAATTTATTTAGATATTAAATGATTTAAGATTTTTTGTTTTGATGGTAGCAAGGTTTTAAAACCAAAGTTTATGTAAATATACCTTAACACATGACATTAGAATTCTGTCAAGAGGTAATTGCTTTTTCAAAGAATCTGAGTTGACTATTCACAAGTATCCTTGTCCTCAAACCCATGAGGTCATCAGGTAAAGGCTCTATCAACCTTCATAAAAATGTATTCCAGCACTGAAACATTGACATAATTAACTATTTCATACTTCCTCTTCCAAAATGGTGAGCTGGCCAAAATATTTCTAATTTTAACATCACTAATCATGATAAATATAAGAACTTGACTCAATCTATTTTTCCCATTACTAAAGTCAAACCTATTGTCCAAAATACCTACGCAATGAATAAATGTGTTACTATAAAACTGTTCTGAATAAGTTATAACAGTGAACAACAGAAAAGGAAATTAGGAGCACAAGACATCTACACTAGCATAAGAAGAACAAAATATGTCGGAATAAATTTAATAAAAGAGGTACAAAACTTGTACTCTGAAAACTACAAAACATTGTTGAGGGGAATTAAAGAAGACCTAAATAAAGGGGAAGACATTTCATGTACCCAAATCAAAAGAGTTATCATTAAGATGGGAGTACTTCCCAAAGTGATGTACACATTTAAAGCCATTCATATCAAAATTCCAGTTAGCTTTCCTACAGAATTGGCAAACTAATGTTAAAATTCAAAAGGAAATGCCAGGGACTCAGCATATCCAAAATAATCAACACAGTTTTAAAATTATTGCTTAATGAAGTTGACTTTTAAATCAGAAGAAAAGAGTTACAAATTAAGTACATCTTTATCAACTTTTGTATTTATCTATCTACTTACCACCGGTAAGTAGATAGCTATCTACTTACACAGGTAAGGTGTCCTTTATTTTTTGTGTGTACATTCAGGTAAGTGCCTAGTTTGCTTTTATGTCAGCTTAAAGGACTTCCTTAGTATTTCCCTCAGGACAGGTCTTCTAATGACAAATATTCTTACTTTTCTTTATCTGAAAAATGTCTTAATTTCTCCTTCATTTCCTGAAAGATTGTTTTAGTGGATATAGAATTCCTTGTTGATGGTCCTTTTAACAATTTAAATAGGTCGTTCTATTTCCTTCTGGCCTCCATGGTATCTGATTAAAAACACAGATGTTAACCTTATTGGTATCTTCAAGTGATGAATCATTTCTCTCTTGCTGCTTTCAAGATCCTCTCCTTGTAGTTTCAACAGTTTATGATGTGTTTAGTTGTGAATCTCTGCGTTTATCCTACTTGGAGCTCTTTGAATTCCTTGTATATATTGAATAAAGCTTTTAATTGAATTTGGGCAATTGTTAGTTCTTATCTCTTCAAATATTCTTTCTGTTCCTTTCACTCTCTCCTTTGCTTCTGGAACTTCCATTATGTACATGTTAGTATTCCTGATGGTGTCCTACATGCCTCTGAATTTCTGGTCATTTTCCTTCATTATTTTTTTCTTTCTGTTTTAGACTGGATAATCTCAGTTGACCTATCTTTAAATTCATTGATCCTTTCTTCTTCCAACTCAAATCATATTAGACATTATACTTTTCAACTTTCCAACTTCAGAATTTCTATTCAGTTCTCTTTTATGATTTCTATCCACTTACAGATATTCTCTATTGATATATCATTCTCATATTTCCTTTAACTTTTTAGACATTGTTTATTTCCTTTAACATAATTATAATAAGTGATTTGACATCCTTCTAAAATCCAGTATCTAGGTTTACTCAGGAATACTTTCTAATGACTACTTTTTGGTTTTCCTATACATGAGTCATACTTGTCAGTTTCTTTGCATGCCTTGTACTTTGTTTTTTCTTGAAAACTAGACATTTTAGAAAATATACTGTAACAACTCTGAATATTAGATCCCTACCTCTCAGGGGTTTAGTGACTACTCTGGACTAATTCTGCAAATTCTGTATACTTTGACATTTGTGGTCTCTGCTTCATTAGCTCGGTGGTTAGCTAATTACTGGACAGAGATTTATGTAAATCTTTCAAACCAATAAATCTTCCAACATTTGCCAAGGTTTTCTTTCTATCTTTGGAAGCATACTTTCAATCTGCTGGCAGGAAAATTGACTCTACCTTAGCCTTCAATTCCTGCTGTGATAGATCCTCCAGATCAACCAGAGATGAGAAATCAACACTTTCTCAGGCTTATCCTGGACTTATGTACAGTCCTATATATAGTACTGACCTTCTAGATTCCCAAGGATATGGACAAAGCTCTTTATGGACATCTCATTCTCCCATATTCTTCCTAGGTTTTTTCTTTTTTTTTTTGACCAGTTGTTTGTTAACCCCAACTGGTATAGCTGCCTCAAATAGCTATGATATTTTATTTTATATATATCTTATATATAAAACAGTGGTATTTGTTTTATATATATAAAATAAATGCCTAGGTTATAGTGTTGTACACACAGAGGGAACTCTGAGTCAGATCAAATAAACACAAGCCCTGAGGATAAAGTTTGCATGGAAATGCTAGACAGGTCAGATAGTGAAAATTCTTTGGAGATAGGATTTTGGGAGAGCTCCAGATCCTTTCTTTCCTTTTTCACAGACACTGTAGTTGTGAATCCATAAAATTCTGCTCTTTCCGTAATTCATCTGGTTGTTTCAGTATCTTTGTTTTATTTTAATAAACACTTCTCAAAATGTTACAAACACTTAGCTAATTCACAGCATTCTAAAAAGGTTGATTTTAACAATTTTTGTCAGTGTTTTCCTTGCTTTTGTGGAGGAGAAGATTTTTAGATGTTTTTATCTGACCATTCCAGAAGAGGTTTTCATTCCATTCTGTGGGCAAACTATCAGCATGGCTTATTCAAATATCATACAGATTATAAAACATGTTCACCTAAGTCATCAGCAACTTGAAATCCAACCATTTCCTTTTTATGTTCTCTCAATTTTAGCATTAATTCCCTTACTTATTTTACTAACATTTTTGCTTTCACCTTCTGTAATTTTTTTTTTTTTTTAAGATTTGTTTTTTTGTTTGAGAGGGGTAGGGGCAGAGAGAGAGGAAGAGAGAAAACAGCAAGCAGACTCATCGCTGAGTGCAGAGCCCAGTGCGGTGCACAATCTCAGGACCCTGAGATCACAAACTAAACCAAAATCAAGAATCAGATGCTTATCTACTGAGCCATCCAGGCACCCCACAACTTTTGTAATTTTTAAAAAATGGTCTTAACCCTTTGGGAAACATGGATGGAGAAATAATAACAGACAATGATAAAACACAAAATATAAAGAAATTATAAAATTCAAATGTTAAAATATGATAAAATAGTTTTCAAATTTTTTTTAAATTTCTTACAAAGGCCTTATCAGCTGAATAGTCCAGTATCTAATACATTTAACAATTATTTTCATAGGCTAATATATAGAGAAAGCAACTATAAACCTATAGTCTATGGGGAAAAAAGAAATATTTTTAAAATATTCAAAGGGTTAAACTGAACTACAGACAATAATTCACATTTGGGAAATTTTTTTAAATGCCACCATTATAATTTTATAATTGTTTATGTTATGTTAAAATTTTTAAAATAGGTGTTAGATGCTTATATTTTTATTTTCATTGCTTTTTTCATTTAAATTATTTGTATTATCATCATCGAGGGATTCCTCTCTTCTTTTTTTTGGAAATATTTAAATGCAAATCAAGAGAATTATTTATATTATACATTCATTTTTTCCACAAAGGATAGTTTTTAAAGTTTAAAGAATAGTTATTAAATTTTCTAGAAATAAAAATGTTTATCTTCTTTAATCATATTACTATTTTATCAACAGATCATGAAACTATTTTTATTTTAAAATATAAGCACCCTTTTTTTTTCCAAATTTTATTATCCACTATAAAATGGCAAATAGTTTCCAGAAAAAAAACTAGTAACAAAGCAAGGGGGGAGTTGATTTAATAATTACATTTGAGGTTATGAAAATAAGATAATATAAATGTACCACACTAATCCAAGATGTTAATAACAGGGGAAACTAAGCTAAGAATATATAGTGTAAGATTATATGGGAACCCTATACTTGCCACTCAATTTTTCTGTAAATGTAAAACGGCTCAAAAAATAGTCTATTAATTTTTAAATGTACTAATAGATATTTCTGGCATATCTATTACAAAAACAAAACATCTATAGCAAGGAAATAATAAATAGTTGACACCTTCAAACACTGGCAAGTTTTTCTAGACGAAAATAAAACTTGTACCCTAAATAGACTATTTTCCAATCTCTAAGAAAATGCTATTTTACAGAAATGTACTTCCTGAAATGTTCTTTAGAGTTCTAATTAAACGAGCCTTTTAAATATACTCCTACTGCTGCCTCATACAGACAAAATTCCTAAATAAAACCTTAGCAGACTGGTAGTTTATCCTACCAATGAAAACATGGTTTCAACATTAGGAAATCTAATGCAATATATGACATTATCAGATCAAAAAAAGAAAAACATGATAATCTGATAATTATACAAAACAGGTGATGAAATTCAAAACAACACAGGATGCTTGATACCACTACCACTACACAATATTGTTCTCATTGTTCCAGCCAGTGCAATAAAATAATAAAAATAAAACATATCAACATTTAAAAGGCATAAATCTAAACCATTATTTAACACATACCAACAGAATGTTCAAAAAGTAAAGTTAAAAAATTAAAATTTATAAGATAAATGATTTACACGCACATGCACACACAGAGACTTTGGGGAAACAGCAAGACCAACGGCAGCTGGAAATGTGACTGGACCTCATGGTTCATTCTAATGAACACAATACGGCAAACGTGATGGGCTATCCCTCCTGAGATTAGATTATGAAAGTTGTTTCTATTTTGCTCCCTCGCTCTCAACATGGCTGGCTCTGAGGGAAGTTAGCAGGAGTGTTGTCAACTGACTCACAGAGAGACCCATGTGGCAAGAAACTAAGGGCAGGCTTTGCCCAAGAGCAAAGAGAAAATGAGGTCCTCAGTCCAACAGTCCGTGAGGAACTGAATCCTGACACCAGCCTGGAAGCAGATCCGACCCTAGTCTAGCCTTGAGATGACTAGAGCCACAGCTAACACCTTGACAGCCCGTTTATAAAACACCTTAAGGCAGAGACAATCCAGAAAAGCCATGCCAGAACTCCTGACCGACGCACAGAAATTCTGAGATAATATTCTTCTTAATTTAATAAAGTTAGTAGTGTAGTTGTTTTAAGCTGCTAAATTTGGGAGTAATTTGTTATATAGCAATAGATAACTAATATAGATTGCAACACAAATATAACAATACTGTTGATGGAATTTTAAAAGCTAATATTGAATTACTTCTAGAAAATGTTTAAGAATTATCATAACTGATAAGAAGGGCAGTGGGGAGAGATTTTTCCTATCATATATTCTAAAAGTACAACCATTAAAACAGGTATCTCTTGATTTAGGAATAGACAAGAATGGAATGAAAATAAAGGTGAAAAAGAAAGGCTACCTACGTGGGGATAAAGGAAACATTTGAAATCAGTAGAAATGATAGATAATTCAAACAATATCTGCAGGACAAATGAGTTTCCTCTTAGACAAAAAAAAAAAAAAAAAAAAAAAAAGGCAAAAATATTTAAATATACCAAAAAGTAACTAAAGGTAGATTAAGGTGCTAAAAGATTTAAAAAGAAAACCATCTATTTTTTTAGGTGGTGAAGTTCGTTCTAAATAAGATCAAAAGCTAAGACATAATGGAAAAAATTGACATATTTAATGGCCTAGAAATTTAAACCGCCTTTGTGATTAAAGATACCATTAACAAACTTAAAATAGGAGAGCCAAACCGAGAGAAATGTTTGGAAAATATGTAGTTAAGAAAGGGTAATATATATAAACTAAAAATATATTCCACAAAAGAATAAGAAAAAGAACTCCAGAAAATATTTTAAAAAGCAATTCAAATACAGATCTCCCTTGACTTAACGATGGGGTTACCTCCAGATAAACCCATCCTAAATTGAAAATATCCTAAGTTGAAAATGCATTTAATTCACCTATCCTACCTAACATCAGAGTTTAGGCTCGCATACCTTAAATGTGCTCAGAACACTTATATTAGCCTACAGTTGGGCAAAATCATCTAACATGAAGCCTATTTTATAATAAAGTGCTACGTATCTCATGTAATTTATTGACTACTATACTGAAAGTGAGTAACAGAATGGCTGTGTGGGTACAGGGTGGTTGTGAGTGTGCGCGTTGTTTACCCTCCTGCTCATGTGGCTGACTGGGAGCTGCGGCTTGTTGCCACCACCCAGCATCGTGGGACAGTACCATAGCATTGCACTGCCTATCACGAGCCTGGGAAAAGATCAAATTTCAAAATGTAAAGTGACTGTGTATTGCTCTTACACCATCATAAAGTTGAAAAATTATAAGTTGAACTATTCTAAGTTCAGAGACCATCTGTACATATATATATATGTATGTACATTACGTGTAGATTGTGTGTGTATTTGTGTCTGCAATCAACCCTTGTTATCTACAATTCCCTATTTGAGAATTCTCCTGCTTCCTGAAATTTATTTGGAACCTCAAAATCAAAGCTAAGTAGGCTTTCACAGTCATTAGCGGACATACACAGAGCTGCGAAAAATTGGAGTCCCCCTATATGCATGTGCCCAGCTGAGGTCAAACAAGGCCATGTTCGGCCTTCCTGTCTGCACTCTCAAACAGCAATGACCAGAGGATGGAGACAGTAGCAGGCAGTGAGGTGGAATCCAAGAAGCTCTGGCTCTGGGGTCAGTTGACCAGGGTTTGAATCCCAGCTCTGGCACCTGTTAGCAGGGCAGCCTCAGGCAATCACTTTACACTTTTGAACCTCATGTTCTCTTACGTAAAAATTAAAAAGAAAAAAAAAAAAGAATCTACCAAAATGAGTTGTTTCTTTGAATTTAAGGTTAAGATTATAATCTATGTGAGCTTATATATGTATCTGTGTGCATGTCTGTGTGTATTTCCACTAAGAGCAATGGTTGAGTATTTGCTAATTGACTGTGTATGCACGTGTATATACACAATAAGCATGTAAAAATATTCAACCTCAAGAGTAATGACAGAAATGCACACTAAAATAATACAAACTTTTACTAGTAGACTAACAAAAAATAAAGGTCAATACTATAAAGTTTTGATAAGGATGGGAAAGAAGTAGTACTCTTATAACTGCTGGGGGAGGGATACAAACTAATACAAACTTCTTAGAGATAATTTGGCAATATTTAGGAAAACAAATCAATTACTTCAAAATCTATCTCACAGACATAGAGATATCTTTATGCAAATAAAAATTAAGATCATCCAAATGTCTATCAGTAGGAAAATGGTTTAAAATACTTAGTCCCATCCACACTCAAAAATAGCCTGAAAAGGTATGGAAAATAAAATACAAATATACCAAGTACCGATGTACATCTTAAGTGAAAAAATTTTTTAAATTTTATATGGTCTATATATGTACATACATATATGTAATGTGTACTTCTTTTATATACATGTGCACACACATACATCAAGATATAAATATAGATAAAGAGATGTTTATGTAAATATATAGGAAAAGACCTGGAAGGATGTCCTCCAAACTGTTTCTAGTAGTTAGCTACAGGAGGATAGTGGAATCTTACTGCAGGAGGGTGGGGATGATGCCAAGGTTTATTGTTATTTCTGTTGTTGTTTTTCACTTAATACTATTATTCTTGGATTCTTTTATTTCTTTCAAAAGAACATGCATCCTTGTATTTTTTTATAATTTAAATTGTATTTGTCACTTACCATTCAAAAATTTTGCCTACTTAAACATGTCCCAATTTTTGGGCACCTGGGTGGCTCAGTTGGTTAAGTGACTGCCTTTAGCTCAGGTCATGATCCTGGAGACCCAGGATCGAGTCCCGCATTGGGCTCCCTGCTCAGCAGGGAGTCTGCTTCTCCCTCTGACCCTCCCCCCTCTCATGTGCTCTCTCTCTCTCATTCTCTCTCTCAAATAAATAAATAAAATCTTTAAAAAAAAGTCCCAATTTTTAGTTTTACTTATAATTCTTAGCCTAGATTTAAAAAAAAAAAAATTCTATCAATATCCCCATTGCTTACCTAGTACAAAATGGTCTGGATACATTTTAATGGAATGTAAAGCATGTAAAAGCATTCAACTTTTCTCTATAAAGAAAACACTATAAAGATAGTACAAAATGTAGTATCCACTAACCCATCCAAAATTTTCTAAACAGACATAATAGAATTTATTTCTTTCATAAAAACTTAGAGAATCTTCTTTAATTTTTTCAGAAATGTTTAGGCATTTGGCAACTCTGTTCAAATTTAAGCAAAACTTACAAAACTGACATGGTTTACTCAGAGGGTATAAATTATACCATTAGAAACAGCACTGGCTTTATTTTTCCCTATGAAACACCACATCATACAAGGCAACAGAAAATATGTTATTTTCCAACCCCCAAAGTAACTATTATGTGTGTCTACAGGATCATTTAATTTATTCTTAACGATTCGAATCTTTTCTTAGGGTCAAAGTCATCTTTTATATCAACTTGCTTTTACAAATTAATGTTTTGAAGGAAACAGTAAAAGTCAAGTTGCTTGGGAGTACATTAAATTATATGCTAGTTAATAGTGTTAGAGAGATGGCTTAAAAATAAATTGCCCATAATACCTTTTAATAAAGGCACTAAATGCACTTTTTTATTCTGTGTTAAAAGCAGATGCCTATTTGGCACTTTTGGGAATCCCATTTGCCATGTATAATCTGCTCTATGTGGTCTAGGTTCAGTAACCTCACTGTAAAATAATGAGCCTTCAAGAATAAAAAATATGCTCACTATAAAGTTGCATATTCTGAGAAGCAGTGAACGTATTCAAATGAAATGAAAAAATGAGGTTTTCACCCAGTAAATTTGCTTGAAGTGAAACTTACATTTCTCAATTTGTATTTAGCTGTCAGTCTGTGCACTAAAAACTGGACTAGCTATCAACCTTTTGCATATGTTTTCTATAAATACCTTTTCTTCTCTGATTTGACTGCCATAGGACTCTGCAGAAGTAGTGGTCTTAAGGGAGCTTACAGCAACTGGGATGCAGCCAATGGCGGTGAGTTCCCACACTAAGTGGCATCTTCAGAAAAGGACCAGCACTCATATTTTATGCAATATGTAACATGATTTACCCAGGGTTGTCAGAAGAGATGAATTTCAGCCAATGCAAGGTAATGAATAGTAATATAGGCTGCATATATTTGACTTACAACCCTTGGCATTTCGAAGCAAAATTCTTTTGAAGAATTCATTTTATACGTCATAAACTTTTCTATTGTTTTTCCTGTTTGGGCTGTCTTTGTCATCAGACTACTCATGAAAGTATTTTTCAAAATTGTAAATGAAGCAGTATTTTTGAGAACACTCACCTAAGACTTTCTTTCCAGGCAACGCTTGAAATAGGAAAGTTAGTAGGGTAGAAAATAGTAGGTTTCATTAAGTCAGAACCTAAGGAGGAGAAAAAAAAACCCAACGAGTTGTTTGTCCATGATTATGAGAAATTTGTTTTTAAAATACTCTTTTCTTTCATGAAACAGTGTCTTCTAGAAACATAGAAAAATAATTTTGCTACATGTATTTTTACATATTTGGAATGAAATTTAAAGGCTCAGCTAGCATACAGATACTTTTTTTTATTCAAGGCATAACACTGTCCATTAAATATAAATATAGCTACTTCCCAGATTATCTTCTGTTGATCTAAGAGACACTATGTTTTAATGGTCACAGTTAAAGAACCTAATGAATGACTTACTTGGCTGTTGTCCCTTGGATGATTGTTATGAGATCATTTTGATAGTCACATATTGCTTCGCATTCAGTTTACATTTCCTTCTTTGTTTGTCTCCCCACACACAAACACACAGGTGTTTTTTAGTGGTTCTCACATCATATGTTAATTACAAGTATCTAATTAATGTTTAGCATCATATTATAATCATACATAAAACACATAATTTTAAAATCTGCCATCCACATTTCTGTGCATAAGATTATATATTTTCAGATAACATCCATAGAGAGATTTCAGTATTCGGTTGTTTGTAAAACACAAAATAAGTGAAGGAACGCCTCCTACACACACATATGAAACATTACATACATTATTTTGCTAAATACACATACACTTTCCATGCAGTATGGACACTGCCCCTGAAACTGAGCCTGCTTTCTCCCCAGTGATTCCATTCTCAAGTTTCTCCTGGCATATCCTTTTGAGTTCACAAAGGAAACTTGAAGCTGGCCCCTGTAACAAGGCCCCAGAGACTTTGCATTTGCAGTAGTTCCTTACATCTCAATAATAGAAAACAAGACTTGGGAATAGATATATCTTCTCAATCTTATGAGGACTGTGAAGGCTACTACTTGAATTATTCATTGAACAGGGAATAGGGAGATTATGTGACCACAGCCCACCTTTGCAACTGAACATTTTAACATCATTAAAAAAAAACATGTATTACACATCTGTTATGGTGCTGAGCCAAGCACTGTGTACACTGAATTTATGAGAATTACCCTCCATGAATTTCCAGTTAAGACATAACTGAATATCTGTAAGACAGATAATGAACATCTACTTATGTAAATTACATAAATATGTCCATAAATATGTTAACCAGAGGTGAAAACATACATACTGTATATAATTAAACAAGGGTTTTGGGCTTTGCATGTTTTTTATATCAGCTTTTCTAGACCAAGAAGTAACAGAATGAAGGTTTTAATAGAGGAGTCAGAGCAAATAGTAAACTTCTGTATTCTCCAATCTTAATCAGTTTCCAAGCCCACAAATTTTATATATAGTGAGTACCAATTATTTCTAATTCTGCCATTGTTACCATGAAAATGTTTTGACATAGGTCACCAAGCTAACTTTGTAAGGTTCCCTAACTGAAGATAAATTGAAAACGCAAATTAAGAAAATCTGCCTGTGTTAACACTCAGGTTGGTGAATGATTTTGCTCTTCCTATTTAGCTAAGTCATGAAATGCTGTTCTTGGGCAGACAATAGATGCTCTACAGCAAATGCACTCAAAGATCATTTTCATAATTTAATAAGGCATTTATTTAAAGCCTAGTAATTAAGCCAGAATTTTTTTTATTCATTTACTTTATGTTTGTCACTATTCTGGACATTGGATAAACTGAGATGACCAAGGCACAGCCTCTGTTTTCAATGGGCTCCTAGTCTAATTATCAGAAAACAGTAATCAAATAAGTGAATAATTATAATAAAATACTCTGCATGCTATGTTGAGAGAATTCAAAGAATTATCCAGTCCAGAATAAAGATTTCCAGACTGTATCCCACAGGACAACCACAAGTTACAGAAATAGAGAAGAAAAAAAAAGTGGGGACTAGGGGAAGTGTGAGCAATGGTGGAGACAAGAGGAGCATTTCACGGTGAGAACCTTGTGAAAAGTCTAAGGCACAAGGGAATTTTATCTCTGAAGAATTGCTTGTAGGGGAGAGTAAGGAAATGGCAAAATATGGTTGGGAAGAAACCTGCCATGACAAGACTTGAATCTAAAGCAAAGAGGTTTAAACTTAATCTCAATAATAAGGGGAATCATTAAAGACTCTTAGACTATTAGGAAGGAGAGGTTGATCATAGGGCCCTTTTAGAAAATAACACTGCTAGCAGTGTGGAGGACAAACTGGAAAGGACAAAGGATCAGCTAGGAAAATTGAGATGGCAGAAAACTGCGGCAGGAAAAGTCTGAGGTTTTCATTGTTCTTGTTGATCTCGTTCTCCTTAAGAGGTATTTCTACAGTGTGGCGGTCCTGTTTTGCATAGTAATCTGCAAAGGGTATACGTACCCGACACAAATATTGGCATTCGTTCTTTTGGCTAGCACTGCTGGCAGAGCCTTGGAAAGAGTAAGCCTTTACAACCAAGAAGACTACCCTGTTTCTCATTTCAAACAAACAAACAAACAAACAAAAAATAGCAAAACATTACAGCCAAAGATAATATGAATGTATTGTTATCCAAAATTCTCCATTGATTTAGATGAATCTATCATCTCCACTCCTGAATATTTCCCTCACCTTCCCCAGTGGACAGTCAGGCAAGTTGGCAAGAATGATAGCAGTCAACTTTAGACATACACTATTGCCTGAATTACATCACATATTCTTTGTTTCCTAATAATTAGAAATATTAAAATAATTACAAGTAATCACCTGCCTATGCTGAATGATGAGTTAGTGTGTGGGGACCATCTTCAGTGGGAGCATTTCAGTACTGGCAAAATGATAAAAAGATCTAAAAAGGTATTTGGGATGTTCCCAGGGTCAGACTAGAGGTAAACATTAGTATCTAATTACCTTCCTTGACAGCTCTCTTGAATCTAGAAGCCTGCTGGAAGACAGCTGTACCAAATCAATATTATAAAATGGCAATAGCAAGGAACTCAGATGGAACATTATCTTTGGCCAACCTGTATAGTATCCTTAGCTGGATTATTTGTACTTTGAGTAATAAATCTTCTCTTGTTTATTTGAAAGGTTATTGGGAGTATGATCTTTATTTTCAGAAAACCCCATAAAAAGGGTGAAAAAACTAACGTTCAGGACAGGAATAGTCAAACAAAAAGACTAAAACCTAATGCTTTAGCAGAAACCAGCTGAAAAAGAAAATCTTCTGTGGATAGGTAAATATATTATTATGTTACCTTAGGATTAGAACTTCAGTTTTGTTGGTCCCAAGTAAAGTTGAGAGTCAGACCAATTCCCTCTATGTACTGCATTTTTATCCCTTCTTTGCAATGCCTCATTAGAAAGATGATTGATAGATGATAGATGATTGATAGATGATAGATAAATGATTGATAGATGATAGATAGATAGATGATAGATATTAAAGGCCATCAAATTCAGGTCAATGGGAAATTAGTCAATTATAAAATAAATCTGAAGAAATTACAGAGATCACAGCATGGAGAAAATTTAGGTGAGAGAAAGAGAGTTTATAAGACATAGGAAAAAAGAAAGAGAAGGTTCAAAATTCATCAAAGAATTCTAGAAAGAGAGGAATTCTAGAAAAAGAGAATATATAGAGAGAATGTTGGCTAGGCAATAAGAATTCTCCAGAAAGACAAATTCAGATACATGAAAGACAATAATCCTCAAGGAGCGTAGATAAAAATAAACCAATACCTAGATTCACCACAGTCAAATGTAAAGTGCAAAAAAAGAAAGATACTATTTCAAAAGCTAGTACAAAAAAAAAAAAAAAAGAATTCCCATCAGAGGTAAACTGAAATCTGACTAACAGCGACGGTGAAAGCCATAGTCAGTGGAACATTATATTTAAGTGATAAAACAAGATAAATGATAAGAGAATTTTATGTTCTAAGAAATTATCTTTTGATAATAAGCACAAAGAAGAGATTTTTTTAAGTAAACAAAAATTGAGTTTACTAGAACCAAACTGTCACTAAAGGAAATATTAAAATTAGACTTTCAAAAGAAAGAAAATCAACTTAGAAAAAATACTGAACATATGGGTAAGTCTAAAATAATGTTGACGGCATATGTAATAATAATGTCTAATTTAAGAGGTGATGTATATTATAAACTTCTAAGAGAAAAAAGAAAGACCATTAATAAGCACAAGTTTTAAGTTAGCGGTAATCTCAGCAGGGAAGGAATAAGTGATCCAGAAGAACACACCAAGCTTCAAAGGTATGGGTACTATTTTATTTCTTAAGTTGGTGGTGGGTACACAGGTATGTGTTTTAGATATACTATTTGGAAAATATTAAATACCATATATGAAAATTTAAACTAGAGTGTCTCATTCTCTAACTACCCATGCTATAAACTAAGTACATTATAGTCTGTAACAATATTATGCACTTATATTTTAACACTGTATTCATTAATTTTATCATGTCCCATTTCCTCAACTAGAGCATAAGACTGCTTTCCTTCACATTGTCATGTTCAATTATTAGACTCTTGGACATGAAGGCCCTCAATGAGTGTCATTTGATTTACTTGTCAGATGGTGATGTACTAATATTAAGGATACAGTTGTCTCAGCTAAATCTCTACAGCATTTAACCCAACTTTACATTCTGAAATTTTTAAGTTGTTAATTAACTGTGCTTAGCATTTCCGTTTTGCATATTACTCATTACTTTCTTGCCTAGATTCTGACTTTAATACACCTTTTCGTATAAACAACTCCCATCTCCAGAATGATGGTGTCCTGCACAAAACCACATAAGCCCTAAGTAATTAATTTACTGTGGGGCTAAGTACTATATCAGGTTAGTCTATTCCCTTCAAAGAGCTGTGGACCCAAGAGCCCCTCAGTTTTACAATTTGTTGAGGTATAACAGAGCTTTTAGCTGAGAAGAAAGGAAGGAAGGGAGGGAGAGAAGGAGGGAGGCTTTACTAAAATAAATGCATGTTTAACACCTACCATAGTTACCACTTACAATGTCATTTAAACCACTATTTAGTGCAAATATTTCCCTTCCCCTATTTTCTCTTTTAAATGTTTGCAAAATGCTTTCTATTATAACTTTTGAAATGTTTTTAATAACAATGATATAAACTTCATTTACTGTTAAGTCCAAAAGAAAAAGACAATATTTATAAATACTTTTTCAAATTTTGCCATATAATAAACCATTATTTCCTCTGGTACACTTACAAAATTCAAAGTCTGTAAGTGATTATCAGCCCAAGATTATAACTAGACTGACAAAACTATTAATATATTTTTCCCAAGGGACTTTGACAAACATCATCTTTGGATGCTTAATTTATTGTCCTAGAATTTGGGCAATGTTTTATTTTCTCAAAAGATATAGATTATACTGTTTAAAATAATTTCTAAATATGAGAACCTAAATATATTTATGATCCTTACAATGGCTACAGTGTCCCAGTGATATCCTCGGTAAGTCTTTTGATATTTCTGGGTCTATTTCTTTATGAACACTAAGAGAATTTTTAAAACAATGTGGCTTTTAATAGATAAACCATACTGTACACCTCAAAACAGAATTATTTCAAATGCAATCATGCTAGACTTCCTCGCTAAAATTACTTTGTCTTCTAAACACTGAAAAAGAGGTATCATTGGTTTTTATTATTATTTGCCTTTTATCAATAATATTTTAATGTGTTTGGGGCATAATAGTAACCCTTTAAGAATTGTATATAATTGTGCTTTCTAGTGTCTGATGCACCATAAGTGATTCAAGCAGTAGGCTCGTTTACCTTCTTACTTAATTTCATCATAACTGCCATGCAGATGGCTTTTCCTTTAAAGTTGTACCCCCCTCTCTTCCAATATCTCAGTTATCGGTGCATCTTACACTTCTATATGTGCTTTAAATAGGATATATCTGATATACATGAGAATCAATAGCCTATCTTCTTCACAGTATGGATTTTAACTGCAAAATTTGATTTTTAAAAATCTTATTTCCATCACATTAAGCAGAAGCATAGCTCTAAGAGGCTCATAATAGAGTTATGCTAAGCATAGTATCATTTTGGTCACTACCCAAATTCTACTGGCCAGTTTTCATTACCAAAATGAGTATGTTAACGACGAAACACACACGTGGAGAACTACATGCATATATGTATACACCTGCAGGTTGAAGGAAGTGCTCAGTAGACAGTTTCATGGATGCTTGCTAATATACAGAGACAGATACTGGGCCTGAGTAACTTGTCACTCTATGTGGTGGTTTCACTTCCATCAGTGACCCATGTTAATAATTTGAAGCTAAAGACAAAACGGGTTCAGGCATACTATGGACTAATTATTTCCATAATGGTGAGGACCAAAGACTATAGTCCTCAGCCATTGCCAGTCTTTTTACAAATGCATGCCATACTATTTTAGAACAAAATAGATAAATGACACAGGGTCTCAATTTAAACGTTCTTTCCTCAAAGAAAATACCTCCTACTCTCCACCCTAGGATAAGATGTCTGTGCTGTTCATCCACAGCTTTCTATTCTTCACCTTTCATAGCATATATACCACATGATTGCAATTACTTGTTTAATCATTAACTTAGATTGGATTCTCAATAGCAGTCTGAGGTGGGATACATGAGACAAATAACTTATTAAGAGTTGGCTCTCAGAAGAAACATGCGTGGGCATGAGGGAGCAAGGCAAGGAAGAGGAGGAAGTCAAGCAAAGTTGTGGTTGGGGGTTGAAGTTTAGCTTCAGTCTAATCTCACAGGGGGGCTTTGGAACATAAATCGTCCCACAGAATATATCCAGCCTTGAAGAAAGGTTATTATACTTCTAGACACAGTGTCAGTCAGTCATTGCCTCCAGGCTGCCTAAAGGCAGTAGAGAGGCAGAGGCTTAATTCCTAGACATCTACAAGCAAGATGGCTCCAGTATCCTTTCTATTATGAACTCCAGAAAAGGTTACAGATGGGACACATTATAGCAAAATTCTACCACGGCAGTTGGAAGGAAGGCACACCAAATGAATAAAATAGTTCACAGGGGATCTAGGCAGGGCACCAATGAGTCTGTGGCAATTGCCTTCCTTCTCTGAAAGTATGCTCACTAATGACAGAGACAGTTTCAATCTTGTTTAAGGACTGAATGATACCAAGCACCTACTAGTGACTTAAGAAACACTTGTAGTAAGAATGGATAAATAAATGAATGTGTAGAAATATTTGGCAGTTAGCTTCCACCTACTTTAAATTCCCTATCATCTTAATGAGAACTGGCACTGTAGCTGGATTAAATGTATGGATATTCAGGTATCACATGTGAGTGTGGAGAAAAGCCCACCAGAATAAAATATACATGATACCTACTGTGATGTCCAGAATTGTTATTACAATTTTCTACATAATCACTTTTTTTTTCAAAATCTATTCATTCAGTATTTTGGTCAGTACATTACCTTTGTACATAAGTCAGGACATATATGATAGCTGTTTACCTAGCACATAGTTAAACAGAAAGGCAAAGAAATCTGAGAGTCACGGAATTTTATTAGCTTGTTATCTTTACACATTACCAAGCCAATGAGTCATGGTGGTTAATCTATGTGATTAACCTATTACTATCCACTATTAATGATGTATGGCACATGTGTTTATATATTTGCAATATTAATGTAAAACATTTTATACTGTTTTTTGCCTAGCTTATATCATAAACATTTTAGTTTTTCTGTATGTCCTTCACATTTACTGTAATAGAGATACGTGGACACACGTACATTCACATATGAATGCATGCATATTCCTTCAGATTATATTATATATATGTTGGTAAAATATTTTAGTATGGCATACTTTTCTTCTTTCTTGAATTGCTACCATTATTAAAGCTACAATGAAAATATTTGAGGATATTTTTGCTTCTGTTTGATTGTTTAATTGAGATAAAATTAGGAATGAAAGTATAATATTTAAGTCTAAGCAATTTAATTTCTCTACCATATTGCTTTTCAGAAAGGCTGCATTTAATTACTAAATTAGCAGTAATGAATGAATATGGTAATTTCTTTTCAGTATAGCCAGCATTGGATGTTTTGGTTTTTGTTCCTTTGCTAATTTTACTATGTAAAATAGTATCTTGGGAATGCTTTATTTTACCTTGTTTTGATAAGTAGAGAGGCTAATATTTACCTTACTTGTCAATTTTATTGCCCCTTTTATAATCTTACTGTTTTTCCATTAATTTATTTAGAATTTCAAATCTTTCTTACAAATTTGAATACATACTACCATAATCGTATTGAGGAAAATATCTATAATCTATTTATCTTATTTAGGTTTCATTTGTTTCCCAGGAAATTATGCACACATACTTTCATAACTTTAACTAATTCAAAGAAAAATGTTTTTCTACCACAGAGCTTTAATTTTTCTATTCCATTACTTTCTACTTTTTCTTTTGTTTAATGCTCATTTTTAACAATTTAATGCACCTGCCATTTATTTTAAAATAAAGTAAGATGGAAACATTTTTCCACAATTGTTCCAAACACACTTATATAATTCTGTTTTAATGTTTTTTTATTATGTTATCATACAATAAAAATTGGTATATAGTTAATGATATTTCAGGTCTCTACCTCCTATTTCACTCAATGTCTAAAATGTTGCACAAACTGTAGTATTTTATGTATTGATACTAAATATGTTTTAATGTTTGATGGAGCAGGTCACTTTTTTATTATTTAACAATACTACATATTTTCTTCTAATAAACATTTTTCCAGTTTACTTTTTATGAAAAATTATATTACCATGTTCAAATTTTGATGTAATTATTTAAATTGAATGTTTTATATACATTAGTTAAAATTTGCATTTTTGATAAAAAATTTATTTTACATAAATTTTTTATTTTATATAAAAAATATAAAATAGTCCCTTGCAAGAATATAAGCTCTATATCTCTAATTATTCAAATTTTTACTTAAATCTTCCAATGATAGGATTATGCAGTTTCCATATAAAGTCTCACCATATATTAAAATTATTCCTAAATATTTCCTGTATTTGTTACTCTGATGAATCTCTCCATCTTTAAAATTACATTTTCTTGCTTTGTTAATTACTGGATCCTAGAAATATAAGAAAATTTATATATTTACATTATGATTAGATATGTATTAGTTTATGATGGATTTATATAGATGTTCTAAGCATATAATTTCATATATGTATAAACATATGTACATATATATAAATACACTCTTGATCAATACTTACTTCTCATTTATTTGTCTTTATATTTGCATTCTCAAGAAATCTAAATGTTTTATTAAGAATACAGAAGTATTATTCCTGACTTTAAAGTTAATCCATTTCCTTTTTAAGACTCTGAAAACAGCTACTTCCCTATTCTCTTAAAAATACATACACATGACTCTGAAAACTCTAAAACATTGATGAAAGACAATGAAGATGATACAAACAAATGGAAAGTCTATTCCATGCTCATGAAATGAAAAAATTAACATTATTAAAATATCCATACTACCGAAAGTGATCCTCAGATTCAGTGCAATGCCTATCAAAATACCAGTGACAATTTTCAAAGAACTAGAAAAAAATAATACTAAAATTTGTATGGGACCAAATAACCCAAGCAGTCTTGAAAAAGAAGAATGAAGCTGGAGGTATCACAATCCCAGATTTCAAGATATACTCCAAGCTGTGGTAATCAAAACAGCATGGTACTGGCACAAAAATAGACACAGAGATCAATAGAAAGAAGAGAGAGCTCAGAAACCCACACTTATGTGGTCAATTAATCTACAACAAAGGAGGCAAGAATATGCACTGGGAAAAAGACAGGTCTTCAATAAATGGTGCTGGGAATACTGGATAGCAAAAAATGAAGCTGAATCATTTTCTTACACCATACAAAAAAACCCCACACAACCTCAAAATGGATTAAAGACCTAACTGTGAAACCTAAAACCATAAAACTCCTGGAAGAAAACATAGGAAATAATTTCTTTGGCATGAGCTCTAGAACCATTTTTCTAGATATATCTCCTCAGGCAAGGGAAACATAAACAAAAATAAACTATTAGGATTACAACAAAATAAAAAGCTTTCACACGGAGAAGAAAAACAAATCAACAAAACAAAAAGGCAACCTACTGAATGGAAGAAGATATTTGCAAATGATATATCCCATAAGAAGTTAATATCCAAAATATATAAAGAACTTATATAACCCAACACCAAATAATAATAACAACAATAATAATAATAATCTGATTAAAAATGGGCAGAGGACATGAAGAGACATTTTTCCAAAGAAGACATACAAATGGCAAACAGGAACATGAAAAGATGCTCAATATCACTCATCATCAGGGAAATACAAATCAAAACCACAATGAGATATCACCTTACACCTGTCAGAATGGCCAGAATAAAAAGACAAGTAACAAGTGTAGGTAAAGATGCAGAGAAAAGAAAACCCTCATGCACTGCTGGTGGGAATGTAAATTGATGCAACCATTGTGGAAAACAGTATGGAGATTTCTCAAAAACAAAAAATTTTAAATAGAAATATCATATGATCTAGTAACTGGACCACTGGATGTTTACCCAAAGAAAACAAAAACACTAATTTGAAAAGATAT
This sequence comes from Neomonachus schauinslandi, assembly GCF_002201575.2. Lineage (NCBI taxonomy): Eukaryota > Metazoa > Chordata > Mammalia > Carnivora > Phocidae > Neomonachus > Neomonachus schauinslandi. Next base: position 67,572,607 of record NC_058409.1, on the reverse strand, counting down.
ATGCATCCCTATGTTCATTGCAACATTTACAATAGCCAAGATATGGAAACAACCCAAATGTCCATTAAAAGATGAATGGACAGGGGTGCCTGGGTGGCTCAGTTACTTAAATGTCTGACTCTTGATTTTGGCTCAGGTCATGATCTCAGGGTCATGAGATCAAGCCCTGGGTCAGGCTCCATGCTCGGTATGGAGCCTGCTTGAGATTCTCTCTCTCCCTATCCTTCTGACCCTCTCTCCCCGCTTGAGCTCTCTCTCTCTCTAAAAAAAAAAAAAAAAAAAAAATGTATGGACAAAGAAAGATATGGTAGATATATAGATATACATACATATACACACACTAGAATGTTACTCAGCCATAAAAAAAAATAAGATCTTTCCATTTGCAAGATAGACCTAGAGTATATTATGCTAAGTGAAATAAGTCAGAGAAAGATAAAAACCATGTGATTTCACTTATATGTGGAATATAAAAAACAAAGCAAATGAATAAACAAACAAAAAGCAGAAATAGATCTATAAATACAGAAACAAGATGATGGTTTCCAGAGAAGGGGATGTAGGGATGGGCAAAAATGGGTAAAGTAGAGTGGAAGATATTGGCTTCCTGTTATGTAATGGATGAGTCATGGGGATAAAAGGTACAGGATAGGGAATATAGTCGATGGTATTGTAACAGCATCATATGGTGACAGATGTAGTACGTCTAGCATAATGTACAGACTTGTAGAATTACTATGTTGTATACCTGAAACAAATGTAACATTGTGTGAACAATACTTCAGTTTTTAAAAATGCACACACCTGTACACTTGGACATATATATGCACATAGAGTGTACAGAAGTGTTGCTGTTGATTGTAATACTGGTTTTCTATTTAGCAAGGGAGAACTCTTTTATTTTATATTGTAAAATGCATCCATTAGGGTCTGATTTTAAATTGTAGTAAATACTATTTAGACATCTATTAAATCGTTACATACCTTATTTACCTTGTTGACGTGGTATTATGTTAAATTTTCTTAGATTTCAAAGAGGAAAAAATCTCCCACTTGTTAATGCTTTGGTAGAGCAACAGAATTCAAATTCTTAGTACTTTATATAATTGTCAATCTATCTTTATCAGTGAGATGAGTGAGTTGTTAATTTTGTCATTAAATGGGATACGAAGTATTGATGCAGGGTGAGAAACCAGACACTTCAAAAAAGTTATTTTAAAGAAAGACAAGAAATTATCACAAAAGGCAAACATCACACATAGGCATTTTTCCTAGGGCAAGCCCAATGAAAAAATGGTCACATTATAGATGTGTTAAATTTTAACAAAGGATAAATATAACCATCAGGGGTATTTTCAAGTAACCGTCTCTTAACTGCTGACAATGAACAACAGACAGTAAGTCCTTTAAAAGCAGAGTGCTCTTTCACATGTTGTTGTAAATAAACAGAAGAATGTTTTTGCAATCTGGTATTTTATTTATGATTTTATTTTATTTTAATTCTTTTCCTACTTGGGGAACTACTTGAAGTAGCTCATTCTTTATATAATAAATTATTGGTTCTTACCTGCATAAAAAATTGAATTATGGATTTACTCTCTATTCTAAGACATAGAAAGAAAAATATTCCGGATTTCCCTAAAATGTGTGACATGCCTCTGAACCTTGCAAGGAAAGCACTCCTCATTTTGTCAACGTCTTAAACTCCTCTTTCACCCTTGAAACGTTTTTAATATATAATCTTTCTTGATTTACCTGCAATCTTGCAGGGAGGGAGTGTTAGCCTCCCCACTCAACTATATCTTCCTCTCTGGTAGATGTAATGGAAATACACAGGCTTAAGAGCTGAAGAAAAAACAACAGACATTCAAATCCTAAATCTGTTACTGACTAACCATGAGAGACTGAATGATTCACTGAAGGATTTCATTTTCTCTTTTGCTAACTGGATACTGTCCCTTCCCTCCCAGGGTTGGTTTGAGTCTTTTGTGAAAGAATGTGTGTTAAATCTCAACAAAACTAGTTTATCTTCACTGTATTCTAACACTTCTAATGTTTGTATTTATATTCATCATAAAATTCTTCTCCTGTTACAATGTTTTGTCAGTCTACTTGAGGTCAAGGACTATGTTTTATTCATCCTTGTACCTCGTGTTTGACTCAGTGAGTCTGGGAAATCAATTACTGTGCTCCAACCGCTGGGAATCAGAAAGACCAGAAAGTGCCTGCCCAGTTAATTCTTAAAACTCGTTTATGTATTTGTCGAGAGGGCCTCCTGTGGTGCTGGTATCTACTGTGTATTACTTCGAATACACAGGCATTAGTCCCTCCCTAAGTGCTTGTTGAGAATGTCTGCAAGAAAATAAATTGATTTTGTTGCTTCATTCTACTTTGTAAAATATATAATGGGTATTTTCTATGACCCAATTATACAAAGTTTTTATTCCTGTGTGTCTGATGTCTAGTTAGTGTCACCGTCGGTCTGGACGGTGTGGCTCTCAACACTGTGACTTTTGAGAAAGCTGTGGGAGCCACCATCATGGGCAAATCCACGTGGAGCTGTGATACAGAGGTGAAAAGTTATAAATTGAGTCATTTCCTCTGTAGAAAAGGGGGCACTTGGAATATACTCTGGGGGCATAGATCCATAGCAGGGGGATCACCTGCACAGTCCGGGCTGCAGCTGCTCCGGAAGGTTTCCGCTCTGGGACAGTCCCAAGATTTCTAAGAAGCAAGATTTCCGTCTTGGTCCCTCTGCTACTTCCAGTCTTTTGTCATGTATCACAACCACAAACAAAATGGCTCAAAGACTTTGAAATGCCTAATAAGAGCTAAGCCAGGTTAAAAGTATTTTCCCTGAATATTTACATGGCAGGGGAATTACCATGATCAGGAAAGTGGTTTTCCCAGGGCGAGGCTCATCCATTGCACTCTGAATGTGTTGACCTCTGTGATTTCCCCAAATGTAAGAAACTTGACCAAGTGATTTGTGGTAGCAGGAGACTGCAATCACACTTCCCCCTGAAAAACAACAAAAAGCATTTCTTTGAGGCAGATACAGACAAACATTTCTTGGGCCTTATTTCAAAGCTGACAAGATTGGGTTGAAAGGAAAGCAATAACTGGGTACTGTAGGTAAGGATTCATGCCAAGTCATTAGGAGAAATGAACAATTTCCACAGAGCACTAAACAATCCCTTGTTGGATTAAGATGGCAATACTACGGAGAAGGGAAAGCGTAAGTAGTGACTCACGTAATGCTCATACTATTTTGACTTGTCCCAGCTGTTACTACTAGTGTTTCTAGTGGATAATCAAAGCATCAAGACATGAAAACACACTCATAATTGTATAGAAAATGGAGCTCTGCCTCTGTAATTTTCTGCCCACCTTAGAGTCATTCTGTTGTTAGCCACGTCACTTAAACTATTTCTCTGTTTGTTTTGTCCATAGCCTGTAGTAACCATACCATGGTTTTATCCCACAAATAACAATCCTTCTAAATGCCCAGAAGCTATATTGAATTAAGACCATACAAGTCCATTATAAAAGGGCCAGTATATTCTATGTCTCTGTTTCTCTCTCTCTCTCTCTCTCTCTCTCTCTCTCTCTCTCACACACACACACACACACACACTCTTTCCTTTACATATACGCATGTTTTTCCTTTTTTTCCTCTTAGGAAAAAAATGATAGGTATTAAACAATGATTAACTTACATTTTTTTTTTTTGAAAAGGGCAATGGAATCTATTCGCAAGTCTGAAATGCATTTTGATTATACCTAGAATTGTTTACACTATTTCCAAGAGGATATTGTCCCAAGAGTACATTCTATAAGAGCATGGAATTTTTATTATTCTTTTTAAACTATTCTATCAAATAATTTCCTGTCAAATTATGTTAAGTGTTTTATTTATAAATATTACTTTGTAGCATAATTGTTTTGTAAGTACACCATTTAATATTCCACTATGTAAAGGAAATAATGATTTTACTTACCAAAATTAATGCTAACCAAATTAATTATGTAGTCCCTAATTATGCTTTAAAATATTGGTATCAATCCCTGCTAGAAAATACAAAGACATTTTCTGCTTTTCATAAATTCTTTTATTAATGTTAAGTAATTGTCAGTAATATATTTCTTTGAATTTCAAATAAGCATTTATCTACTCAGTGCACTAGCTCAGGAAAAGTCAGTTAAAAGACAGTCCTGTGAGGCTAAAGTAGAACACTGTATAAATCAATATATATCATCTTGAAATGGAAAATATGAATTAAATTTTACAAAGTAGGGACTCACAAATTGGCAAGAATGTCTATCATAAGAAGTAATCTATTACAAACTAATCTGGACCAACCAGATGCTATCTCTAATAGTACAGAATAATCAGAAGAATTTAATCATTTTCCTATGAACAATTATACAATTAATTGCCTCTTCTGAACTTTCAGTTAAGGTTAGACTCTCATTGATGAAATCTTCATAAAACAATGCCAATAAAAACCATATTTACACAGGGAGCTCTGAAAGAGAGCCCAGTAGTCACAGCTGAAACCATTTGAGTAAAAATAAATAACAATAATATTGGGTTTTAACAAAGAATGAGATAATTATCCTTGAGTCTGTATTGATTCTATTTTTTTATTTTCATACTTAGAATTTTTATGCAATAGTATTGATTTTTTCTCTTGATATACAGTTCAGTAAATTTTAATATATGTATGGATTTGTGTAACCACCACCACAATCAAGATACAGAACAGTTTCATCACACCACAGAACTCTCTTGTGCTAGCCTTTTATGGTCACTTCATCCTACATCCATCAATCACTCACCTGTTCTATATAGGTGGTTTTTTGTTTGTTTTCTTTTCAAATGTCATACAAATGGAATCACACAGTATATAACCTTCTAAAACTGGCTTTTCTCACTCTGCCTAATACCTTGTATATATCAACAGTTTGCTCTTTTTTGTTGCTGATTAGTATCCCATTTTATAGATATGTACGGTTTATTTATCCATTCACACACTGAAGGACATTTGGGTTCATTCCACTGGTTGTTTTGTTTTGTTTTGTTTTGCAAATATGAATAGAGCTGCTATAAACATTTTTGTAGAGATACTTGTGTAAACATTGGTTTTCAAATCTCAAGGCTAAATACCCAGGAGTGGGACTGCTGGGTCATATGGTAAGTCTATGTGTTAACTTTATAAAAAACTGCCAAAATGTTTTCAGAGTGGCTGGCTATACCATTTTGCATTCCCACCAACAATTTATGATCACTTTGTCTGCATGCTTGCCAGCCCTTAATATAGTATTTTTTTTATTTAGTCATTCAAATATATGTGTGTAGTGGCATCTTATGATTTTAACTTGCATTTCCCTAAAGGCTAACAAGGTCACACATATTCTCATGTACCTTTTGGCCAACTGTATCTTTTTGTCTGTTCAAATCAATTGACCAATTTTAAATGTACTGTTTGTTTTCTGATTGTGGAATTTTAAGAGTTCTTCATATATTTTAAATACACTTGTGGGATATATAATTTGCAAATATTTATATCCAGTCTATAGTTTGTTTTCATTTTCTTAAAGTCTCTTTAATAGAGCAAGTTTTTAAATTTTGATAAAGGGTAATTTATCTTTTCTTGCTCTTTAATGGATCATGCTTTCAGTGCCATATTTAAGACTCCTCCGTCTACCACCTGGCCACATAGATTTCCTCTTACATTTTCCTCTAAAAGTTTTATAGTTTTATGTTTTACATGTAGCGCTATGATCCACTTTGAGTGAATTTTTGTATGCGAGGTATGAGGTTTAGGCTGAAGTTCTTTTTTTTTTTTTCTGTTCCTTTCATCCAATGTCATGCTGTCTTGATCACTGTAGCTTTATATTAAGTCTTAAATCAAGGAATATAATTCCTTCAAATCTACTTTTCTTTATCAGACTGATATAATAAATATTTGAATAAATATATGCAGAAGTACATTTTTCTTACAGTAGTACTGGAAATAATATAGAAGGAATGAGGAAAATCATAAAATCACCACTAGATCACCATAGTAATAACTGCTATAGGCAATATCCACTGATGAGTACTAAAATTTTCAGTCGGCAAAACATTAAGGAGGACCAGGAAAGTTGCACGGCCTCTAGGTATCTTCCCAAAATATTTATGTTACTGTAATGGTTTTAATACATATTCCCAAATTCTTTGTTACTCCTCCCTCAGGAGGTGGAGCTTAATTCTCCTCCTCTGGAGTATGAGCTAGATTTAGCGACTCACTTATAACAAATAGAATATGCAAAGGTAAAAATCATAATTTATGCTGGAGAAACCTGCGGGACAGCACTTTAACCAAGTGATCGTGGTTAACATCACCAATAATAAATCATGCTGATATTGGGTGCTTTGATATGCTGCAGTGAAAAGGACACATCACATCTGTGGTATACTTTCCAATAATGCATAACCTCAATCTAATCATGAGAAAACATCAGACAAACCCAAATGGCTATAAAATACTGACCAGTACTCTTCAAAAGTGTCAAGGTCATGGAAGACAAGAAAAGACTGAGGGACTGTCACAAACTAGACAGGACTATAGAGATGTGAAGACTAAATGCAACATGATATTCTGCATTAAATGCCAGGAATATAAAACCAGTGAAAGAAACTGGTAAAACACACACACACACATAAACTCTATAGATTGGTTAATATCATTGTATCAATGTTAATTTCTTAGTTTTGCTAAATATACCATGGTTATGTAAGTTGTTAAGATTTGGGGATGATTTGCAAAGGGTATAGTGAATTCTCAGGGCTTCTTTGCAGCTCTTCTATAAATCTAAATTATTTAAAGACAAAAAGTCAAAAAAAAAAGTTTCCCTTTGCAGTTATAAATACCAAAGCATTAACAACCAAAATATTAACACTATTTTTGTTTATAACCTCTATTAAAGGAATTGATCATAATCATAAAAGAATCTTTCACTCACAGAAAACTTTGTTTTCATTAAGTTAGTAACAACCAGTAGTGAATAAGAAGTCCATACTGAGTATATGTTCTGCTGTTAGAAACTGTATTGTATACTCTTGAAAGGTATGTCTATTGCTTTTGCCAATATTTTTTCAGTGTTTCCTTCCTTTGATAAAGATACTTTCAGGGAACCTCTCTCCCCCGCTCTCCGTTCATTTGGTTTGGGATGGGGCTGTTTAGGGTAGGTGTAGAGTTCAAGACTGGACCTTTAAGTATTCTGTAAGCCTGGTGCTAGTGATGGATTCCAGGATGAGCATTTTGCTTTTGGTGGTTCAGTCAGGGCTAATCCTGGGACAGCTTTTGAGTGCCTGGAAAACAACTATTTCTCATTGCACTGAACTGTTTTGGTTAATATAATCTTAATCATGAAGCTATTGGAACCCCCAAGATGGAGATGAAATCAACACAAAGGAAAACAGAGTCAGTGAGAGAAGGAGAAAGAAAGAGAAATACCTGATCTTGATGACATTATTTAAGCTAATTTAGTTATGTCTAACAACTGTTATTCTGGAAAACCGAACCCAGATTCTTCATTTTTATGAGACAATAAGTTCCTTAATTCATATTGTGTAATTTGGGAGGGGGTATTAGAATTAGGTCATTTGCATCTTGCATCAGAAAAAGTCCTTCAAAATTATTGATGTATATGTTACATAAGATAAAGCTGAGGTACTTATTTGTGATCTAAGATGAAGCAATAGTGATTTCTTTTGAACCTTATTGATTAATCCCATACCCATCCATCTTTTCAGTTGCACGCAATACAGTAGACATTAGGAGAGAGCCCGAGACACATATCCTGGTAAAGAACAATGCTACCAATCAATGCCATAAAATTATCAGATAACTATGTGTGTAATATTCAATAACTAGAGAGAATATATTGAAGTGTATCTAGAAATAAGCCCCCAAAGACTTAGGGAGTTCAAAGTCAAGAATCATAACAATCGCTATAGGATATAAATAAACTGTGTTTATATTTCTAGACCCCAATTAAAGAAGAAGCTATAAAAATAGAGGATTGTATAGAAGTAAAACTTTAAGCAAATAAAACCATGCCTCTGCGCTTGTACCTCTACCTAGCTACTCAGTAGAAACTTCATGGATTAAGAAAAGTGGGGGCGCCTGGGTGGCTCAGTTGGTTAAGCGACTGCCTTCGGCTCAGGTCATGATCCTGGAGTCCCGGGATCGAGTCCCGCATCGGGCTCCCTGCTCAGTGGGGAGTCTGCTTCTCCCTCTGACCCTCCTCCCTCTCATGCTCTCTGTCTCTCATTCTCTCTCTCTCAAATAAATAAATAAAATCTTAAAAAAAAAAAAAAGTGTGTATATCCCATCTGCCTTCCTGTACAATCTATGCCTTCAGTTCCATACAATTCCCCCAATTAATCTACAATATTATGCTGAGTATATAGCTCACAATTTAAAGCATAGAAAGAATGGACTGATTCCATTCTTATTCCATTTTATGACATACTCAAAAGGAAAACCATCCTTTTGAGAAAAGATCTCCAAATGAGGGATATAGTATTACCAGGCCTTTGAAAACCATTATCTAGTATAAGATGACATCCATAGCATGCAGATGACCTGATTTTAAAATCGAGAACCAGTGGATCTCTTTTCAAAGAAATCATTTTAGCACACCTTAAATTGCCTACTCTTGACAAAACCCTCCCCCCCCCACCCTTATTTACCCAAACGGTTCACAAATTAAGTTGCATAAAACTCTGCTTGGAAGATTTACAAGGAAACAATAAGAGAACTGGCAGATGTTCTTCCATTCACTCTTTGAGCAGGAAGGGCATGTGGAAATGGCACTGGTTTGAATGACATTTGAAGTAATGGCCTGCCATTCTGCTGGCACTTTTAGTGTTAAGCAAGTGATCTGCAAAGTAAAGTGGATTCACAGTTAGAGTCAGCACCAGTGCACAGGTCGCCCGTAAAAATAGAAGATTCCATTATTCTTCAGGCTCCCTAGAGGGAGCAAGGTCTCTAGCATCATTACCAGGACTAAATCTGACTTTTCTACCTCCCCTAATTTCCTCCTAGTAATTATAGGTCAAGCACTCTTTTGTAAATTATAAAACCTTTGTTCTTATCAAAAATGAATAGCTGAGGAAAAAATTATAAAAAGAGTCCAAGAAAAAAAATTTCAATTAGAAAACCAAGCTAATTTGGTATGACCAAAGACTGTCAGGCATACTGACAGTGCTCTATTATGCAGTCATTTGGGCTCTTTCAAATTAGTTATGTTAATGTCCTGTGAGTGAATGTAACACTTGGATGGGACAAGATTTCTGCAATTAATTTCTGCAGTCAGTGGAGAGACAAGCAAATTTATTTTCCCCCACTCTGGGAATTGGTAGTGGAGGGTGTGAGGTAGCAAGAGTGCATTTAGGAACAGAGTACAAGCTAAACACAAGCCCTAAATAAAGCAGAAACAATGGGAGCCAATGCCTCCTCATTCATTCAATTGACAATGTTTTGCAGCTTAAACCTGTTTTATTAATTATGTTTGACATTTCCTTAATTAGTTTCATTTACACCAAATCAATCCCTACTGCTGTATGGCATCATTTATCATTTTGAAAAATTTGCATACTGAGTGCTGACTTTTCCTACTTAATTATACATTAAAAGTGTCAAGCGCACTTGCTGCCTGGCATTATCTGCAGCAGAAAGGTTTGTGGCTGGACGGTGATGGTATTAATCATTAAGAGCCCCCAAGTGCTGCTGGGTAATATCTGGGGAGTAGAGTGACTCTCATTTCAACGCTAGAGAGCAGAAGTGCTTTTGTAAAATGACCCAGAGCAAAAACAAAATAAATGACCTAAAACATCCGGTGTACTGTAATGTTTTGCTCTTTCAATAAAAATATGCTTTGGTGGGAAGGTTTATTATTAACTATTCATTTTCTGTAAATTTAAACATTATGAATCCAACAGTAGTACATTTGTGACCTCTGCTTTGACGTGAAAACGAGATATTTTGGTTGAATATACAATGGTGGCTTGGTAGCATACATTCCAATATATACCAACTCAAACATGTTACTTTACAAATGAAAGCTAGAAAATATAGTATACCATTAATACAGTGATTGATGTTGCTCATTTCTTTCCTACTTATAACTTCCAATGAATAAGGAACTATTTTTCATTGGACAAGGAGCACAACTGAACATGGGATATGGCTAAAAATCTAATACTCTAGCAGAAATTCATTTGTATAGTCTAATAGTTAGATTTCAGTATTAGGGAATTTTCAGTGATGAAAAAATTGTAAGACTGAACAATTTTTAAATACAAAGCATGATTGTGATCCCAAGCAATGAAAGAGTTAACAAGAACCTGTTTGTAAATTGTGTATCAACTACGCCTTCCTTCATGTCAGAACCCAAACTTAGTGCATTTAATATTCAAATTCATTTTCAAATGCTTGCCCATTAACATAATATATGCCACTTTGCAAGCCTGGTCAGAGAAATCTGTAACTAAATAATTTTCAAGTTTCCTTCATATCAGATGCATTATATGCAGTGTGAAATTATTTCCCCACTCTATCCCTTTGCTGAACAGCAGAAAACCAACACACAATATAGTAGATATTACTGCAAGCGCATTACATTCTTTAGGAGCTACTATATATGCAGGAAGGTTTATAATTGCAAATTTTAAGTGAGCATTTAATTGCATAGCTTGTGTATAATTGTAAGGTTAATATGCAATTGCAATACAGCATTACTTAAAACTTAAAAAAGAAGAATGTATATGGCACAAATGTATTTATGCAAATATTATAAATAACTCATTTATGTTTTCAATTAAATATGCTGTGTTTTTCATGATGCTATCATTAAATGTACTTGCTTTGTCTCACATGAAAAAAACTCAAGAATGAAAACTCTACATCTAATTTAAATATTTACGTTAACACCAAAATGATCCACGTATGTAGTGACAATAGAGTTAAATTTTTAAAATAATGTTGAAACCAGTAACACAGCTTTTATATACCTTGCATCTCTCAAATTTTATATCTCTAAATCTATACTTAAATTCTTTCTCGCCCTTTCAAGCCATGGTCCTTCGTTCTAGTTTCAAATTGTAAAAGGGCAAATAGCTTTTCTCGTCATGAAAGAATAATAAAATATCATAAATAATAATAGTGATCATGATAATAAGAGATAGCATATTTTAATGCTTATTATGTCCCAGGTGCTGTGCTAAATGTTTTATATTTATAATCCTTATATTCAAAATAATCTGATGAAGCAGATACATGATTACTCCTCTAAGGCTAACAATTTTAAGTAGCCAGTCTAAGGTCACAGATCTAAGTGGCAAAGTTCAATGTCTCAGACACATTGCCCCTCCAAAGCCCATGTTCCCAGTGGTTTTGCTTACATATGTTCATACTATTCCACAAACTTCTAGAGGAATGTGTGCTGTGGTGAAAAGGAAATCAGCTTTTTGAATCTGACTGGTATGCTTAAATCCCAGTCTATCACTTACTAATTTTATGTCTTTGAACAATTACTTACATTTTCCAGGCACTTTTCTCATTGATAAATTGGGATCAGTGTACCTTTTTCATGTGGTTGTTGGAAGAAGTAAGAATTTGTCACACCACAGTACTTAAGCGTTAAAGGTGACCTGTCTTGTTCCTCTTAGATGTAAAACACCTGTTCACGTTTCATGCTTCAAAGAGACTTAAGTCCTTCTTTTGTCAACTTTGGTCACCATGCTTCCCCAAAAACCTATAACAAAGTTGGGCACATTGTAAAACTCATTTACTCACAATTGTCCAAAAAGTAGTCTGTGTGAGAGAATTATTTTATAATGTGGAGTACTTCAACTGATCCCCTATCATTGTCAGATCATCTTCCTCCCCTCTAGTCCTCACTACCTACCTAGACTCTGTTTGTTTGGGAAAAATATTCTCTGCCTTTTCTCCTCCACTGCCTCTCCACGGCATTCTTAATTCTATACCCAGGGCCAGGGCATTTCCAATGCTCATTCACCTGTCAACTTGCTCAGTGGAAACTAGGGTGACGACAGAGGCTAATTTTATTTATAATATAATCAGGGCTAACAAAGAGTTAAACCCAGAGAAAAAAATCAAGACTTGACTGTGATTCTTTACAAATAGCATATTCTATATGATATAGCTATGTAATAGCTTTAGCATAACAGTTGATAGCCTAATTCAAAGTCAAAGACAAAATTTACCCAGAGTATTTAATGTTTTCCAACATTTTGGAGGATATTTGATATTGTAAACCTTAAGAATGTAGAAGTAGATTTTTCTTGGCATTGGATCTTATTACATATTTTTAAAAGAAAAGATCTTTAATGTGTGAATTGAAATTCAAATAATCACACTTTGAAATAAACCTATGCGTGCATGAATCACATAAACATGTAGTTAGTTTATACATACACCCACAACACTTACTTGCTTCATTATGTGGAGTAGCTCCAAACACACGTGGCCTTTCAAGAATACACACACATACACACACACACACACACTATATCTATGTTCTACAGTTCAGAAACTCTCTACTTGTTAAAAAATTAGCAAAACTCATTTACTTGGTTCTTACAGGATTCATTAACCTTTGTCTTCTTTTAAGAAACCAGGAACTATTCTAAAACTGACATTGTCATTAAAAACCAATAGGAAGTTACCATTTTTAAATTAAAGTCATTAGATAAGTTTTCAAGAGTTAAAAAAAGATTAGAAAAAAATTCAAATGAGAAAAATAATTTTGCTTTGGGTGTAAAAAGGCCCCAAGAGGAATTCCTCAAGTTTTGTTGGAAAGTACTCTTTTGTGATCAGAATAGCTATGATATTTCAACCCAGAGTGTTTTTAAGGATTTAACTCTTTCATGCTTCAAAATGAAACAACTCTTTCATAACAGTTATATGATTATCATGTTACACAAACAATAAAAAATAAATATCACACAATAGGCTAAAAATATTTTCCTTTGACAGAGTTCTAAGAACCACATTAATATTTCATGATTCATTACTATTTCACTAATTTATAATTATGTATCGGTATAATAATTGTACTTCCACTATCATCAAGGAAATAGTAATATTCCTCTTATCTGTTTTTTTCAGAATATCATTCTTTAGGTAGTAAAATAAATCCATTATATAATTCTCCATATGTGAACCAACTTATATATTTTTCTATCGTCCAAATGGTTTCATATTTATTGTAGCACTTTAATCTAGACCCATCTATACCGTAACTTCCCACTGAGAAAAATGGCCTATGTAGACGAGGGGAACCTAAACCTAAGAGTATAGTTGGTCGTTGTGGAAATTTTAAAGAACATGAAGTTATAACCACCATTCTCTAACACACTAACCTTGGTAATATTGGACGTGACTTTGGAAAGTAATTTCCACTACTTCTCTTTCATATTTAGTTAACCAAAAAAAAATCACATAAACTCTAGCACCATAATAATTCTACCATTAATTCCCTGTATTCCTTTCAGACTACCCTGTCTTACTTCCTGTTATCTTCCCTTAATACTCCCATAATAATTCTTTCAAGGAAAACATCCTCTCTCTAGGCAATTCCTCTCTATTCCTATTTATGTATCTACCACCAGAATAATTTTTGATTAATTAATTTTCTACAACATCCCATCTCAGAAACACCCTAATTTTACATTCTAGTTGCCAGTTGTTTTTCTTTTAAAGATTTTATTTGTTCGAGAGAAAGAGAGAGAGCATGCGCACCAGCAGGAGGGAGGGCAAGAAGGAGAGGGAGTATAAGACTCCCCACTGAGCAGGGAGCCCGATGCGAGACTCAATCCCAGGACTCTGAGATCATGACCTGAGCCGAAGGCAGATGCTTAACCAACTGAGCCACCCAGGCACCCCAGCTGCCAGTTGTTTTATGTACCAGTTAAGTAAAACTACTCTCCCTTAAATATCTTCTGTGTTTCCCTTATCTCTGAGGTTTTTAATAAACCTTTGCCCCATCTTGGAATACTCTGCCATTTGCTACCTGCATATCCAAATTTTACTAATTGTGTTCTCAATTGAAAGTGATATCTCCTTTTTCTGGTTTCCTGTAGTATTGCCAACATTATAGAACAGTATTTCTAAGTTACCTTAGGTACTGTTTTTATCATTTATTGTTTGTATGTATTCTTTCCCAAACTACATTTTAAGTTTCTTGGAAGCAGATACTATATATTTTTTCTTGGTATATACAGAAATGTCATGGCCACTGTCATTGATATTATTTCTCTGTATCTTTATCTACACTATGAGTTCTTTAAGAGATAGTACAATGCTTAGAAAATTTCCTGGTTCACAATCAACATTTAAGAAATTCTGTTTGAATATTAAGTAAAACAAAACTTCTCTTTTGATCTATTATTTTTCACAAGAACAGATAAAATTATTATGTGTATATAGAGAAAAATAAATAAAGCAGACTATTATAAAATATTTAATCCTTCAAAGAACTTGCCATTTCAGTAAATCCTTAAGGAATTTCATTTGGAGTTCAAGCAATACATTATAAATTAATTTTTATGTAATTAAATATGTAATTTTAATATTCTAAAAGTGGAATACACCTGCATTCAATCTTTTAAAGATTAAATATCTTTAGTCACAAGAGAAAACATGGAATGACTTTTTTTGGGGGGGGTGACTTGGAATGTTTATAACTATTTACTGTTTTAACAGCAAGAGACAAAATCAGACACCTCTGAATAAAATATTTTCAACAGATACAACAGAAATCAAGAGCACAACATCACCATTGGGAAGCTTTTAAAACACTTAAATGTCAAATTGTGGACTCGAATAGTTTAAATGTTAATAATTGCAGACTATTTGGTACAGTTAAGCCTATTTCTAAATTCCTGAGTCTGCAAAGGCAAATGTAAGTAGTTGGCAGTGAACTTTGTCTCAAAAGGTAAGAGTAACCTGAGACTTGCTGCTATCATTACAGGACTTTGGAAAAATGATGCTTTATTGGACAAATAAACAGCATTCCCACATTACCACATAAATTAAAATTAAAAATGAGAATAATGTAAACAATATTTTACCAGAGTTATTTTTTTTCTTTTTGCCTGAGTATATAGCTTGTTAAAAATCTATCATAAGAATGAAAACTATAAGATAGCCTTTTTTATTCAAGAGACTTAATGTTTTTTATCCTCTAAATTTGATGTATGAAGAGAAAGAGTGAGAAAGAGAAAAGAAAGAAGAAAAAGAAGAGTATCAATGAACATTTAATTACATTTAATTAAAAAGTTATCATTGGCATGAGAAATATCAAGGCAAAAGTTACAGATAAAAAATTAAGGTGAAACATTAAATTTAACTTTTCAATTGGGAATTCAAGCTTTTTTTAAGGTTTCATTAATAAGTTTATTTAAAATTCCAAAATCATTCCTCCTTCTTAGTCAGGATTCTTTTGTTTGCAGATAAAAGAATATCCAACTCAACTGGCTTGAACAAAAAAAGGAAGGTATCAATTTACCAATTTACATAACTAAAAAGTCCTGGGGCACCTGGGTGGCTCAGTGGGCTAAGCTTCAAGCATAACACTCTTGATTTTAGCTCAGATCATGATCTCAGGGTTGTGAGATCGAGCCAGGCAGGGGGCTCTGCACTCAGCCTGGAGTCTGCTTGAGACTCTCTCTCTCTCCTCTTCCTCTGCCCCTCCCCTCTCTCTCAAATAAATAAATAAATCTTAAAAAAAAAAAATGTACCATAACTAAGAGTCAGTGTCCCCAAGGCTTACTCCTCTCCATCCCTCTCTGGCTTTATTCTCTTTGGCTTCAAACAGGTTCCTCCTATGTGATGACAAAGATGGTCAATAGTGACTCTATTAGACTTAATAGTACTCTAAATATCTCAAGCAAAAGTTCTAGAGTCTTGAATGTCACACTTTGGGTCACAGACCCAGTCCTAAACCAATCAAGATGGTAGCCAGAAGAACGCAGTGTTCGTTCAATCTGAAGCCAGGGGCAGAGTCAGACCATCTGAACCACATGGAATCGGTTGGAAAGAGATGAGTCCCTTCTGCCAGAAGAAGCGCTACTGAAAACAAAAACTTATTGTCCACTCTACTCTCAGGAAGAAAAGTTTACACCGATGATATGAAAATATAAGTTGCAGGAAAACTTTGTGACATAAGAGAGAAAAATTAAAATTAATTGTGGGAGATTGACTATTTATATATGTTGACTATATATATACATGAACCCATATATATACCTATCACATATATATATGTTGATTATAAATACACACACCTAATTGTTTAAAAACACATATTATAACATGTCATAAAATATCTAAGACTGCAGCCACTTTTCTAAGTACATATAATATAGTAATAGTAATATCTACATTTTTACATTATATTTTGGCTTGTGTGTCAGTATCATAAATTTACTGAGCTCTGAATCTAGTCTAGGAGTATTGATCAAAACTTAGTCTAGTGTTACTCGGCATGGTCAAGAAATAAAGCGTTTTAAGGCAATATCACCATGAATTCCTCATATGTGTGGGAGTGGAGTTCTCAACTTGAGTCATTGCCTTCTATTAGCAACTTCTCCCCTGTCCCCCTGACAGCAGAAAACAAACCTCTCAGGTGAAACTTACCCTCTCTGTAGCAGGAGGTAAAGAGACATCCTTATCACCAGAGACAGGAAATTTAGAGCCAAGCAGGCTGTATAAACAACCCTTGTTACTTATTACTCATTTACTACCACGGCCCAAATTCTGTCTGGAATTCCTTACAAACTGAAGCTCTCAAAGTTAAGTTTTCTTTGTCCTGTCAATTCCTCACAGATTTATTCTTTATCTAAAAAATATAAAAAATGCCAGGCTTGGTCATTTCTTTAGGTTTCAATTTTAGTATTTGGCTCCCATGAACATACAGTAACACTTTGGGGTTTTTTTTCTCCTTTAATCAGTCTCCTATAAATTTAAATATTTGTTTAGGTGGAAAGCCTTGCAGAGTAGAGAAAGAATTTTGCCTTCCCTAAAGTCCCCACAACTAGTAAGTGACAGAAGCAAGATTTGAATGCAGCTTCTGACTGAAAAGTAAACAGCCTTCAACACCATACAACACCACCTCTGAATATTTGGGAAATTGTACGTGTTCTGTAAGTGGCAACTGTTAGTATTGTCTGAGTTCTCACAAATATTGATTATTGTTACCCTAGAGATGTTCAGGAATACTGATGAATAAAATATTGTTCATGATACAATTTACTTCATATGTGTTTAGAGTCATGATAATAGTTGACATTTTTAAAATATTTGATAATAGGGCACATGCATTTTTCTTCATTTTTTTGATAAAACTTTACTTCAACAGTACAGTTTAGGATCACATTTTTTCTCA
Organism: Neomonachus schauinslandi; assembly: GCF_002201575.2. Classification (NCBI taxonomy): domain Eukaryota; kingdom Metazoa; phylum Chordata; class Mammalia; order Carnivora; family Phocidae; genus Neomonachus; species Neomonachus schauinslandi. Next base: position 67,555,141 of record NC_058409.1, on the reverse strand, counting down.
TGGTTAGTAGTTTTTTAGAGTTTTTCTTCAAGAAAATTTCCGATTTATTCCAAAATTCACTGAGACCTAACAAATTCAGAGACCAAAGCACTTACCCTTCCTCTAATGGTTCATTTGTTTTAAATGGATTAAATAAGTTGGTAGCACACCCTGTAATGAAAAAAAAAAAAAAGACCTCCTTTCACACTTCTAGATTTTGTCATTTTTTAATCTTAATGAAGAGATCAGTTTAACATTATAACAGTAGTTTTCTGCAGTAGTCATCTATACTCTTTTTACCCAATCATGGTTTTAGAGGGCTTGGGGAAGTTTTTTGCTAGTCCAATTCTGTAGCTAGGTTTTTATTTTATTTTTTTATTCCAGAGTCAAGTTTTACTTTTTCCCAGCTTTATTGCGGTAAAACTGACAAATAAAACTGTAAGAAAATTGAAGTGTACATATTGGTGATCAGATATACATAATACATTGTGCAAAAATCCTCCCCCATCTAGTTAATGAAGACATCCACCACCTCAGACGTTTATTTGTGTGTTTGTGAGACCATTTAAGTTCTTCTAACAAATTTCAGTTATATAATTGAGTGTCACCAATGATAGTTACCATGTTTTATATAAGATCCTCAGAACTTATTGACCTCTAGCTAAAAGTTCATACCCTTTTACTACATTTTAATAAAGGAAAAAATAAATTTCTCCCCTGCATGCATTTCTGTCTAAAATCTTCTTGATTCTGCAAAACTCAGATCTCACAGAATCGGTGACTTTGAGATATCGAAGCAATCAGTGGAAAAAGTTGGTCTTGGGTGTTTAAATAAAGATTCTAATCAATTACCACTTTATAACCATATATTATTATGAGTTGTTTTCTTTTAGAAGTCATAAAAAAGTTGTGCTAGAGTCATCCAAAGGTTTTCTAGTTTTAAAATCGAGCATTATAGAAAGGTTTACATGCTAAGTTCAACTGTGATAATGATTTTAGACTCCTGACCTTTAATTTGATTTTAATAATTGCAAATTTTATAAGGTATATTTTAGTTGTTCAGTTAACTCTTTGGAAAATGACGTATGAACAAAGAGTTTAATTAGACTACTATTGTCTCATATATATGTTCACTAAAATATTAAATTTAGATTTTAGATGTTAAATTGTTTCGATAATGTAAGCTTTAGGTAAAAATGTCAGTTGAACAAATATCCCCCCAAATGGAAAATATTGCTGGAAACATAATTCAGTATATTAAATTTTGTATTATTCATATTATTAGAGTTCAGAATCTACCTAAGGTAATCATATGATGGTCTAAAAGAGTCCCTAAACTAATTTTAACCTTTGTGAACTTTAACTTTTCCCTGCTTATTTTGAGCAACATTTATTACAACAAAATTCTCCTGAGGAGAAAGGAGACAACAAACTTCTTAATATTTATTCTCCTCCAAATGGAACCCTCTCTCTCTCTCACTGTCTGTGCACATACTCGCAAACACTTGAGACATTCTTCCTACCTTAATTTTTGTCCTGGAGAATGACTTTTTATTAATACTTTAAGCATAAAACAGATAACATTAAACTTTGTATTTATAAGATTTTTTTGTTGTTGTTAACTGCTTCGTTGGCACTAAAGTTGAAGAAGCTAATGCCAAATTCTCCATTTTACAGCAGCTTGTGCAGATTGCCATTTTTCCTATTTGAGTGTAATTTTTATACTGAGAGGAATATGCTGTTAAGAGGCAGAACTGATTATTATTAGAAGCTTTCAATACAATTATGATTGGGGGAGTGCCCCCTCTCCTCGCCCCACCCTAAGGTGACTCCCCCAGAGGACGGTGGAAGGCATTAGCAGGCTCCTGCACACAGGCATTCTGTGGCAATCATTCTTTGCAGAGCACAATTTGTGGGTCTCTGTGAAATGCAGCTATTGGTGGTTCTGCTTGTACTCAAATGAAGTGATATTGAATTTCTATTATGCATGTGCCTTGGAAACCTCACAGCTCTCCATAAAGATTTTATTCACACAGCAGATTTGTTGTGACTTAGATAGTTTCAGACAATTTTAGATTTGAATGGACATGGCAGGATCTGACAGTATAAAAGAAACATCAGGAGAAAGAAACATGTAGAACCAAATGATATATTAAGCAACCTACAGAACAAAGCGAAGAGAATGCCTGTGATTGTAGTAAACAAAACCAGAAAGTACGTCTTTGAAGGACCTCTCATGGGGGCTCAGCTTCTTATATTGCAGATATGAGTTGGTGATAGAACTTGTCAACTCCTTTCATCCTACAAATTAAGTTTTGATAAAGCCTTGTTCCTTATATAACCTTCATATTTTTGAAATAAATTGCTCATAATAAGACACATTCTAGTTTTCAGATATTTTTCCAACAATCTAGGTCACAAATACAAATGGAAAATAAACACAATTGCAAACAAACATTTATTCCTCAACTAGAATTTAAAAGATTTAATTGGAAAAAGAAGAAGAGCCATTTTTTAGTGAAAATACAAAATACGGAATTCAAATAATGGCAAAACAGGGGAGAGATGAGTTAATATTCTTAGGGCAAAAAAATGATTTTAATATGAAGTTTCTTTCATTATTGAGAGTATACTGTGCATCAGGCATAATTTAGGGACTGCAAAAATAACACTGAATGATGCAGACAACATCCATTATTTCATGGAGCTTATTTACTAAAGGGGAAACAGTTAATAAAGAAGTAAATAAATTAAAGAAATAATTATCCTAGGTAGTAATAAATGCTATGAAGAATATAAAATAGACTAGAGGACAGAATCTACCTGGAACAGTTGGCAGGGTGTAAGGAGGCAGCTACTTTATCTTTGGTGACGAGGGAAGATCTCACAAAAGAGGTGATGTGAGTTGAGACATGAATGACAAGAAGAAGGTAGCCATATGAAGGCCTGCGGGCAGAGCATTCTAGATTGACATGCAGCAAATGCAAAATCCCTTCTTAGGTTAATGTTCCTATCAGATGGTGTTTCTTCAGATTCCACATATTTACATTACTCTAAAAATAATTCACTTCTGGACAATATGGAAATTCCTCAAAAAATTAAAAATAGAACTACCATATGATCCCTCAATCCTACTTCTGGGTATATATCCAAAGGAAAGGAAATGATTATCTCAAAGAGATGTCTGTTACTCCCATGTTCACTGTAACATTATTCACAATAGCCAAGATATGGAAACAAGCTAAGTGTCCATCAATGGGTGAATGGATAAAGAAACTGTGATACAGATAGATGATAGACAGATAGATAGATAGATAGATAGATAGATAGATAGATAGATAGAAAAATAGATGATAGATCTATGCAATCACATACAATGTGATACAAAATGTGAGGTACACATGCACATAATGGAACACACACACACACAATGGAATATTATTCAGCCTTACAAAAAAGGGAAATACTGCTATTTCTGGCAACATGGATGAACTTGGGCAAATCAGCCAGACAAAAACAAATACTCCATAGACTATACTTACACAGAGAACTTTAATAAGCAAATAGATAAAGTTGAACTCACAGAAACAGAGAGAAGAGCAGATGCCAGGGCCTAGCGGATGGGGAAGATGGGGAAAGGTTGATAAAAGGGTACAAACATTCAGTTACAACATGAATGAAGTCTGAGGATCTAATGTATAACATAGAGACTATAGTTTATCAAATAAATTGCTGAGAGACTATAACTTTACGTTCTCACCAAAAGAAGAAAAAAAGGTAACTAAGTGAGATGAATGGATGTATGAATTTAGTAAGTTATAGGAGTCTTTTCCAAATGTGTACATATATCAAATCATCGTGCTGTACTTTTTAAATACAGTTTGTCAATTATACCTCAGTAAAGTTGGAAAAACGATAAATATAAGTATGAACACACACAAACATACACAAAATTTCACTTTGGAAGAAAAGTTGGATAGAGATCATGGGAGAAAGAGGAGAGGATATTGGTTCACAACCTTGTCCAGAGCTTCCCTGGTGTAATTTGAACCTACCTGGCTTCTGTATTCACAGGGCAGAAGAGACTGAAGAAAAAGGCAGGCCACTCCAGACTGGGAGGTGGCAGTTTTAATAGCAGCAGAGGGAACTTCCATACAAAGCTTGTCTTGGGTGGCAGCAACCTAAACAGATACCCACACCCACCTGCCAAATCTTAAAAGTTTATAAACCCCTTACTAGGGTTCAGTCATGTATACAGTGTAGGTGTTCTCTACACCACATCTCTATCTCGAGGCGATGTCCTTGGAGCAGCCCCTGGGAACAGAAAAGGCGAGCAGAATCCACATTCCCAGGATAGGGAGTGGGAGTGAGGAGCCCTGGAGTGTGCAGGTCCTGCTCATGAGTCAATCAGAGGTCTTGTCTTTTGGACAAAGTTCCCCACAAAGGAAGAGAGAAAAATACCTAGTAGGCTACATTAGAAAGAGCCAAAACACATTTGTTCCCATAGACATTAAGAACTGGATATACCTAAGCAAAAATCAAGATAAGTAGCACATTTAATCATGTACTTTTGGAAACTTTAGTTCTGACCCTAAATCAGTTAACATGTTTTTTTTACCATAGGCATTCTCTATTTTTACAAATGATGTTAATGCATTTGATTTCTATGAGCACCTGTTTTATTTGAATTATATGACCTCAACAGCACTTTAATGGTTCTATAGAAATCTTCCAAGAGCCACAGTCTTGGGATTCTCCTCCCTCTACTCCTCTCTACCCGGCTTTCCAAAGTTCCCTTGATACCTGGGGTCTCTCGTGTTCCAAGGGAGAACTATTTTATGTATTATTCCATACTAAGATGTTAGCAACTTATTTATCATATTTGAAAAGAAAATGAGAGGACAGGTAATGATCAATACAAAGCAGCATGTCTACATATGGTATTTCAATCATCTAGTAATCCTGCTGAAGTTATGTCTAAGTGAAATATTAACCCCTCTATTCTGCCTCCATGTAAACCTGACTTGGAGTGTAAACTTGGGATAGGCTCAGTTCTAGAAACTTTCAGATCAGCATCATCATTCTATAGGACCTCTGGAAGGCTCAATTTGTAGATAAACTCAAATGTGAATCATATGGATCTACAATGTGTACTTGAAGTCACCTTTACAATCAAAGGTATTCTTATAACTTTAACAGTCTGTAAGCTCTTTGAGGGCAAGAACACCTATCCCAATCATGATTTACATTTCCCGCTAACATAGGATTTGGAATTGTCAAAGAAAAATTGCACTGGAAGGGAAGGGAGATTTAAAAAAAAAAAAAAAAAAAAAACTATTGCAACAGGGGAAAGAGATTGAACTCAATTCTCTGACACAAAGGTGTGAGAGACTTTAAGTCCTGGACTAGCTAGTGGAAAAGTACTGGAAGATGTTACAGAGGAGGGTGGTTAATGTGATTAGGTCATTGCATCTGTTAACCGGCTGTTATCAAAGTTAGGTTCCTACCTACCTACAGAGGTTGGAAGATAGGGATGTTATCTTTCTTGATGATTTTATGTCGAAGAGATGACTGCCAGGTCCTCAAGAAAGACGTTCCTGGCTTGAAAACTGGCAAGAGGCTGAGAAGATTTAAATATCAAGGGGGCAGAGAAAGAATTTACAACTGAAAGTTTCCTAAAGTAAAGGCTCTAAGGAAGAGGAGGCCAGGGATCTATAGTCTGGAAGAAACCTGTCTGAGGTTTAATCAAACTGAGGGGGAATCTTAAGGCCATCTCATTCAGAATGTGGTGTTTGATCAAGAAATATTTGCTAAACAAATGGATGGATGTGGCTTCCAAATATTTTAAGAGTCTAGTAGATTTTGAACTCTTTCGACCCCAACATACCTGAATACATATTTATAAAAGAAATGTCCCCTTAGATGATCAATTTCAGAAAATCTAAAACTTTCACAAAATTTTATTTCTGCATAATACTCAGCACATAGTATATACTGATGGTAATTAATAGTGTAAATACATACACAGTCTCAGAAGCTCAAACTTTTTGGGTTTCTGTTAAATGCTTGCATGATATTTAGGCCTCATCTTTTTCTTTGTCTTACTGTATTAATTTTTTTTTTTGGTTGGGTGTTCAATTATGATGTTTTAGGACTAGGATGATTTCAACTCTCATTTGAAATGAATTATTTTCAATGAAAGTTAATGGAGAGGAAGAAACTCACTTTATTAAAGTGATCACTCAAGCCAAGAGTATTTTACTTGCCCTTCTTCACTGAGAACCATGCCCAATTACTTAATTAAATCTAAAATTATCAAATAGAGTACACTCTCCAGAGTTCTGAAAGTCAAAAAAAGGAAATAATTTGCATTTTCTGTTCAAAATTGAAAGATGTTTATTTTGGTATGTTAAGACCCCCTTACAATTTCAATTCATCATTTCTTCGATGAGAGTAAACCTGAGAGCAGGACAAGGGAAAAGCCCTAATGGCAATTTCCAATCACCTTCCTACCTGATTTCCAAGGAACAGAACCCTGTGTGCCAGGACCTTCAAGCTCTACCCTCCTGGTAGTGCATCTGAGAAGAAATTATGGTAATCTCAAAATCCTATTGAGACTCAAAGACATTTCATCAAGTGAAAAAAAAATTGAGTAAAATGCAGAAGTGATTTTTTTTTCCTATTTAGAAGAACTCAGGTTTATGTGAATAGGTCTCATGGGGGAGTCTTTTGAAGCTAGGGACTTCAAAGCAGATCACGGACTTCCAGTGGGTTAATCACTTAATGCAAGAGTGGGGAGATAGAATTACCACCATTCAGTCAAGCTAAACTTATCCCTTTTTTTTTTTTGAGAGACAGCGAGCAAATACCCATCTTTTAGTTCCCAACAATACTCTAGTTGAACATATGTTTGTGAGCCTGCTTTGCTCGCCAGCTATTTTATGTAAATCACAATGGAAAGAAGTTCCAAATGGCTACTAGTGGCATTTGATGCACCACTTCATTCAGGGGACATCATCTTTCCCTTTACTGCAAATCAAGGTTTTAAACATTAAAACGTGCCTATTCGATGCAGAACAACTTACCAAAAAAGAGTAGCAAGATTATATAAAGTTAGGGCAGGAAAAGCTGGACTTTCTGACTACAAAAACAAAAAGTAAAGAGCCTTATATACTGATTAAAGGGCTTTAAAGTTAATAGAAATCATCCAGAATGTCTGGCAACTCGTAGGTGATAGAAAGGGTGGGTATTATTTCCACCAAACTTACATATTATGGTCATCAATGTTTGAAATATATATATATATATATGTGTATATATATATATACACATATATATATATATGTGTATATATATACACATATATATATGTATATATATATATATACACACACATATATATATATGTGTGTATATATATATATATATACACATACATATATCACACAGCATGATTAGAAATGAACATGTAGAAAATTTAGAAGCCTGTAAAAACTAAGTCCACATAGAACACATCCATCTTCTAGCCTGTGAGAAGAGAAAAGAGATAATCCAGCATACTCCACCTTGCCTTTTAAGGAAATGACCTAGAAAATGCAAACATCACCTCTGCTTATACCCCAGTAACCCAAACTCAATTCCATGGTCTCTCCTACTGTGTTAGCTTGCTGGGGCTGCTATAACCAAGTATCACAGATTGGGTGCTGAAACAACAGGAATTTTCTTCCTCACCATTATGGAAGGTAGATGTCTGAGATCAAGGTATCAGCTGCGTTGGTTTCCTCCGAGGCCTCTCTCCATGGTTTTCAGATGGCGCCCTTCCTCTGTGTATGTCTGCATCCTAGTCTCCTTTTCTTATAAGGATGCCAGAAATATTGGCTTAGGGCCCACACTAATGACTTCATTTAACCTTAATTACTTCTATAAAAACCACAGTCTCCAAATACAGTTACTTTCTGAGATACTGGGGTTTAGAACTTTGCCCTACAAATTTTGAGAAGATATGATTCAGCCCACAATACTTAGCTTCAAGGGAGACTGAAAAATGTAGTTTGTTGTTGGGTGGCTATTTAGCTAGATAAAACTTCAGCCCTACTACTAAATGGAAAGAATGGAAAATAGATATTAAGGAAGTTATCAGCATCTGTGACATTATTCTAGAATCAATAGGTACAAGGCCAAGTATATATGAGGTAAAAACTCACCAAGAAAAAGAACGAAAAGGATATGTAACTGATAATGAAACTCAAAAGCACTTGAGCCCCAAGAGAGAAATTCTGTTTCAATACAAAGGCTTGGTTAAAATTAACTCAATTTTAGGAATAGTGAGGCCATTTCAAGTGCGGAGAATATAATTTAAGATAAATATAATGTCTGAATAGGATTCTTAAGCACCAGGAGAAACAGATTTCTCAGGATGTATAACCAGTCTCCTTTGCCAAAAATATTGGCTATAACTGGTCAACCCATCAATAGAATTTTATCAATACTATTGCTCTCCTTTTTCGTGTTTAAATGTTAGCCTGCACACAGATTTTCTCTTAATCTAGGAATAAAGAAAATAAAAAGCCTTTACTAAATGAAATTAAAGCCCTATAGTTTATGTAAACTTGCTATATGAGCAAACTATAGGAATTTGTTCTTCACAAAAATTATTGAATGTACACAAGAGGATGGAAGATGATAAATAAGACTGTTGGATTATTAAGCAGAATAGTTTCTGGCTAAATTTTGGTGTTTTCTTTTTGTTTCTTAATAAATGCTCAAATGTGCTCAATGATTTTTTTAAAATTCCTCTACAAGGATAAGTCTCAAGTATAATTCAGAAACCTACATATAACCTTCATTTCTTGTTCTCAATTCCCATGGCAGTTCTATACTGTGAAACCATAAACATGTGAGCACAGTTACAAATTGTTAATTTATGAAATTTATTTGAGTAGATATTTGCCAGTTTCTTTCTGCAGTGACTCATGTTTGGGTACATGCCAGGAGCACCCCTTGCCTTTTACTTTACACATACAAGAAGAAAATGGGAGCATAAGGCACTTTTACTAAGAAATATTGTGATTAAAAAATAGTTATACAGCAAAAAGCAGTTGCAAACACATAGTATCATTCATTGCTAATGAGTTAAAAGGATACCACAGTGCACATATAAATCACTATACTGTATCTTGCAGTTTATTTAAATTCATTGTGCCTCATTATAACTGAGCTATGCACCTTTAGGTCTGAGTTGATTAGGAATGCGATAGCTCAGAATAGCTTTTAATTCAGAGAAACATGGCCTGACCTTTACCATAATCCTGTGTGAAACACACTATAGTTTAGACATTAATAATGATGCTACCTCTTTTTCATACTGGTGAGATGCTACTTAAAATTTGGTATTATTAGTTAACAGGCTCAGGCCAATACATCAAAACGAAATTACCCTTCTGTGTATAACTACAGTACTTAATTCTGAGTTCTTCATCTCTCATAACTATTACTTCCTCTTTAAAAATGCTAAAAACCAAAATCTAATAGTGTCATGTCATAGCAATAAGTCACAGATACAAACTAAAGACACTCCTCTTCACTCCCCACGGACTGCCACTGTATGCTGTTGAGGATTTGTGCTTCGTGATACACGTTTTAACAGCTAAGGCATTGCTTGTCTTTGACCTTTGTCTCTCAATTTAAGAATGCCATTCCTTTAAATCACCTTCTGGTAAGTCAACTAGTACAAACAATAGAACTTTCTTACCCTTCTCATTCAGACACAGTAGAAAATGCAAATCACAGGGTTGAATACCCATTGTCTTTTTAAAAAATCTTTTATAGTGTTTATCGCTAAAAATACAGTAAATAATAAAGTAATATTTACAGAGTTGAATTGATCTAATAGTTCACCACACCTCATAATGGAAAATGACATTCATCTGTGCCACTCCTTTTTCTCCCTTTCCAATTATTTGCTTCCCATTTCCGAGAGGCAACTTGTTTGGGCTCTCTTACACCGTATCTCTAGTTTCAACTCCTATCCCTAAAAAACCTGCTTATAGGGGTGCCTGGGTGGCTCAGTCGTTAAGCGTCTGCTTTCAGCTCAGGTCATGATCTCAGGGTCCTGGGATTGAGCCCTGCATCGGGCTCCCTGCTCAGTAGGAAGCCTGCTTCTCCCTCTCCCATTCCCCCTGCTTGTGTTCCCTCTCTCCCTATCTCTCTCCCTGTCAAATAAATAAATAAAATCTTTTAAAAAAATTAAAAAATTAAAAACCTGCTTATATTGCAAAATCTCAATGTTTCCATTTTAGATATTACAACTTGACCTGCTATAATAAAGAATAAGATATAGCCCTTATAGAACATCATCCCCTCAAAACCTAAGATTTCCTTTCATTGTCAGTCCTGCAGATTTTCTCTGTCACTCTGGTATTCAATCCCCTTTCACAGACTTCTCTTTTTTCTTTTTTCTTTTTTTTTTTTTTTTGGAGTTAGGATTTTCCTTGTCTCTAAAAAACAGAAACTCAAAAAAAGGTATCAAATGAAGTAAGATTCTACTTAGCACAGGCAAAAGAATGTTCCAGGGGGGTAAAAGTGACCCTCAGATCTCATCATTTTGCCATGCCTGAATTTCTCAGGACGCATGGTTATAAATAAAAGATGGCTACTGGCGCTTCAGTCCTTCCATGTGCACTATAGAAAAGAAAGAGGAAGGACAAGCCCATTCCCCTTCAAAACACTTCCTGGAGATTGTGCATACTACCCCTACTTAAATCCCAGAAGCAGAACTTAATCACATGGCCACACCTACGTGCAAAAAAACCCAGGAAACTAAGTCTTTATTGTAGCAATTCTGTTCCTAAGAAAGAAGGAGGGACAGTAATACAGGATATTAAGCCATATTATGTCATCTTCCTAGATTATTTTAGTGAAACAAATATTAAAGGAGCTTTCTGAGAAAAGATAGGCTAGAGATCTATTTTTTTGAGGTCTTGCTTCTCTTATAATGTCTTTATTTTTACACTCTCATACTAGACTGAAAGATTGGCTGGGATATAATACCAAATTACAAAAATTTTTAATAGAATTTTTAAGGTGTTTCATTGTCTTCTAGCTTCCAGAGTTGATACTGAGAAGTTCAAGTCTGTTCTGATGCCTAATTCTTTGTCCATGATCCTTTTGTATTCCACACTGGAAGCTTTTAGCATGGTCTCTTTACTCCAGAATTCTAAAATGTTACAATAGCATGCATTATGTGAGTTTCATTCATTCGTTGTGCTCAGCACTAAGAGGGGCTTTCAATCTGGAAATTAAAGTCCACTCATTCTGGGAAACGCTTTGCCTTATTTCTATAAAAACGGTGTCACTTCTTTTTTCACATTTCTCCTCTGGAAGTTGTACTCTAGCATCAATCAAAACGAACTATGTTGTGTTGCAGTAAAAAGCAAACCCAAACATCAGTGGTTTAGCACAGCAGAGGTTTATTTCTCACTGACACCGTGGGTCCAACAGGAACCGGCCTGTTGAGGGCTCAGCTCCACAGGGTTGTCCTTACAGAGGCCAGGCTGACAAGAGTCTCCACCCTCCCCAGGATCTGAGGACGGCGATAGGGGAAAGGCAGCATGGCGAGTCACACACTGACGGTTAAACAAATCCACCCAGAAGTAACTTGCATCATTTCTACTCACATTTAATCTGTCACAGAAAGTCACCTGTCCATCCCTAACTGCCAAAGTGGGAAGGTGTAATCCCACAATGTCCCTAAAAGAAAAACAAGTAGAATATTGACTAAGAGCCCTTAGGACTATAACAAGTCTCCTAGAACGATACTAATTTGCTTGTCATTTTCTCTCTTTTTTATTTTTATTGTTGAGATTCAGTTTATATGAAGTCAAGTGCACACAGTTTAAGTGTGTGTGTGTGTGTATAAGAATTTTTACACATCCAAATCCAGACATAAAATAGTCCCAAAACCCCCGGACTTCCTCCTGCGCTATCACCACTCCCAAAGGTAACCTATAATCTGCCCTCTATCATCACAGGCTAATTTTGCATGTTTTTAAACAATATATGAATAGAATCATGTAGTATGTACTCTTTAGTGTCTGAATTATTTCACTCAGCCATATGTTGGTAAGATTCATCAATAATAATGTGTGTAATAAAAAGGTTTTATTTCAGTATTTGATTATAATGACTATAGCACCCTTTATTTATCCATTCAACTGGACATTTATGTTGTTTCTAGTCTTGGACTATTCAAAATAAAACTGCTGTACACTTCACTGTACCTGTCTTTTGGTGAAAAATATTGAAAATTGAACAGAAGTTATTAATTTTAATAAATTTCAATTTTCAATTTTTTAATAGTTTAATGGTTAATGCTCTTTGTGCCCTGGTTAAGAAATTGCTGACTATCCAAGATATGAAGGTATTCTCCTAAATTTTTCCCCAAAATTCTTATATTTTACTGCTCACATTTAGGTTCATGATCTATCTCAAATTAATTTTGGTATATAGTGTACAGTAGAGGTCAAGATTTTTTTCCATTTGGATAACCAATGGAAAGGCATCATTTACTAAGACCATTCTTTACAAGTGGATTTGCACTGATGCCTTTTTGTATATCAAATAGCTATGTATGCTCCAATTTTCTATCTCTTTGGCCTTTATTTTCTTTCCAGGATGATTTATTTAACTTTATATTCTAACCCTTATATACCTATATTTTAAATTTCTGTTATCACATTTTCATTTCCAAAAGCTCTTTTCTGTTCTCTGATATTCCTTTTACATTGTAAAGTGTTTTTAAATCAGAGATAGATTATATTCTCTTATCTATGGACCTTCTATTTGTGGGTATTGATTATATTTTTTCAACCTCCTGAACTGGCTCAGCCTCCTCTGAGTTCTTGTTTTGTTGTCTTTCATGTAAAAGATTTTCTCAAACATCTGGTGGTCACCGGCTACCCTATTCAGTACACATAAAGCCACTTTAGGTGAGAAGAGCTTACTAGCTGAAGGGCCTCAGTGTATGGGATTGCTGAATAGAGACTAATAGCTTTCCAGCTTTTCTTTGGTTCTGCCAGTTTCCACAGAGAAATCTTCTGCTAGGAAATATAAACCTGTGACTTGACTATGGTACCACCATGCTCAACAGTATCTGCTGTTCCTAAATCTAGAGACCCCCTGGTTAGTCCTTTCAGGAGAAGAAACAACCAGACCTCCCCTGGAGTTGAAGAGGAAGTATTCTGTCAGTTGTTCGGAGTGGGGAGATAGAACAAGTCACCTAATTGCTTTGTATTACCAACTTTCAACATTCTTTGTTTCTACCCCACCACCACTGTATCCCATATTCCAATATGCCCATTACTGTCAATCCCTAGATTTTGTGGGACAAATAGGATCATTTCTTGATTGATGTCCACCACAAAATGTGAACTAAAATTTCAGATTTTTCTAGTTTGCTTAGAGAGTTGCCACTTGTCCATTTTACCTATATTTTAAAATATCATCTTTTATCCATCCATCCTCCATAAAATGACCTCCATTATCTGCTCCACCCATCCTCTTTTGCCTTATAGGTTTATGATTTTTTTTTCTTGTATGCTTGCCATCATTTTAATGGTATTTGGGTAGAAAACCATGTTATCTACATTCTTTGTCTGATTTGGATTCACCATTGGCTCTCTTTAGCGCAAGATAAATTACATTCTGAAAGCAAAACAAAACAAATGAGTTGTTTCTATTAAATTGAAAGTGAAAAATACTTAATCTCTCTGCCTAAAGTTCAAGAAACTTGAGTTTATCTATGTTTTTTCTTTCACATTTAAAAAGCATCTATATAGGTTTGAGAACACCTATCCCAAATGCTCACGCTGAGTATATTCAAAATATATGACTTTATTTTTAAGTAAAAGGTTATAAAATATTAAATTATATTGAAAAAATCATTACTTTTCTAACATTCCAACAGAACCTCCTTTTAAAGTTTTCTTGAATTTGACAGTGCCCTCTACAATTTCTTCTTAAAAAATAGATTGTGTGTTTTTATTGCTATTAGAATTACATAAGCTAGTCTAGCTAGCTAGGCAATTTTCTCTTTTCATCACTATTCCATGTTTTATCCCTCCTGGGAATGTGCCCCTGAATGCAAATTTGCCTCTACAAATAGACAAGAAAATGTCTTAAGACTGATGTCAAAGAATAGCTGACTTCTCTAACTAGCACCACCATTTCAAATCCGTTTTTATTAAGATACAAATATCAAACAGTAAGCGTAACATAAAGATAGTAGATATGCTATTTATTAAGTCCTGGTTTTCAAATGGGGTAAGAGGGAAGAAGTAGAAGAATTTCGGAAATGTACCCCACACCTTTCTCTCCTAATCACCTTAGTATATAAATGAGAAATCAGCTCTGAAGAAATACGTAACTTTGCCTTAATTACATAACCACTTGCACCAGAATAAAACTAATCTTTCCCAGAATCCCAGTCCAGTGTGTCAGTTTGTTTATTTCCATTTGTGAGCTGCAGACATTTAACATTTATCTTTTTCTCATTTCCAGTAATATTAAATAAAAGTAGTAATTTGAATAACTGTGTGGTTCTTGCATCCAGTAGATATGTTCCTTGTATGACCATATTAGTCATGATTCTGGCTTTGGGGTTGAGATGCACATGATTTACATGTTAAAATACTATATTTATTGAGAATTATTTTAAACAACTGATGATAAATTTTCAGCACCTTTGGAGAAAATTAATATGATTCTTCTCTCACATGTAAATTATAGTAGAATTTTTATATTAAACCATCTTTGCATTCCTGCCATAGATAGTTGATTGTGTTTAACAATGTTGCTGAATTCTATTTGCTAATGCTTTAAGGATATTTTACTGACATTTTTTAGTCTATTATATTCCTTATGAGCTACTTTTGCCAGTATTTATTATCAGTGTTTTTCTGGCTTTATTAAAGTGTGTTGAAGGCTCATTTACTTAATGCTGGAAGATTTTAACTTTGAGTTTTGGTAGAATTCATCTGTAAAAATATCTTGGTGTGATATTTTGGAAGGTGGAGGTAGCTCTTCTACAGTGTTCTCTCTGTCCTTATATAAGTTGCCTCTGTAGGTTTTAAGTCTCGTGATATGAGTTTTGAAAATTTGTTTTCTCATAAAATCATCCTGGTAGAGAAATGTATTAATACAGAGTAAAACAAAATGGTTTCTTATGATTCTCTTAATTTTCTTTGTATCTCGGATCACTTTCTCATCATTATCCGTATTTTCTTTTGTGATGTTTCTTTTATCATATTCAATTCATGTGTATTCATTTAAACAATAAAGATTTAACCTAGCTTGAACCAATCTATTTTAAGTGGGTACAATGCACTGATGAATAAAAAAGGGAGGAAGAGAGAAAGAGACTCTATTCTCCTGTGTATGTGTGTGTTTGTGTGTGTGTGTGTGAGAGAGAGAGAGAGAGAGAGAGGGATAAATAATATATGTTCATATATAGCCTCTAAATTTTCTAAAATGAATTTAAACTTTTTCAAAAGCTATTATACTGTTTGGGGGGAAGGTGTAGAAGAGAGGAGAGGTGTAAAGCTAAGACAATTACTTTTTCTGGCTAAAAAAAATGTCTCTTTCAGTGTTAAATAGTTGTTATTGAGTAAATGTCTAATCTTTTCGGAATTACCTTACTAACCTATCTCTAGTATTTTTCCCTAGAATATACCTAACAGGTGGATCCTTTCTCAAAAAAGACATTAAAGTTGTCTCGTGACATGACTTCTGATCCTTCTGTAGTTTTCTAGAGTTTTGCAGGTTAATCTAGTCCCTAAGTATAGATGCTGGCACCTATGAAAATACTCCTGATCCCACTGACTGTGAAGATCCGTGCTGTCACCCTCTGCTGAAGTCTGCTGATCGAACCGGAAGAGTTAGGCCTTCTCAGCATAATAAATGTGTAGGCTTTGGAGTAGGAGATCGGGGTTGTAATCTCAACAATCTTTCTTCCTGCTCACATGATTCTATATCACTTCTCTCTGGTGCTCACAGCCCCTCTGAGCCTTATCCATGCCACCTATCAGACAGACCCTTAGCCTATACCTTCTACTCAGTGCTTCTACAACATGGTTCACCTTTATCTTTCAAAAACCTATAGACCCTTTGAAGCATCTGTGATAAGCCTGTAACACTCAAAATCTCATTGCTAAGTTCCCCAATTTATTGAAGACTTCAGTACTCAGTAAACCATCTAGATCTTTAGCCCTAGTTCCATCATGCAAATACAACATCTGCAAAGGTAATCCACCCATTACTGTAAGTCCACCGGGTCAGAGATCCTGATCCATGAAATGTCATTTTCCCCATGATAACAAATATTTTATATCACTGAAAGCTCAGATTAATTAACCCTACACATTTTTTTTCCTTCTAGGATATAACACCCTTTCTTCCATTGTCTCTCTCACAATCTGTCCTCTTCATCTGGCAGAACCCCAGAGTTAGTTAAACCCAATATTAGGCACTCTGTGAACAGCTGAATATGGATGGAGAAAATCACAGCAATATGGCACTCAGTGCTACCTGTCAATTCTCTAGTTTCATAGAAAATGTACCTTCCCACTGTCCAAGGCAGACATTTAACAATTTCTCTTTTCTCATACTCCCAATACCCTTACAATTTACTTTATTTGATACATTTTTCTCCTTTAGTCTTGAGGAAATAAAGCAATCGAATAAGAATTACCTAAGCCCATAACAAAGTCTACAATTCATTTGCCACACGTTGCACTAAGTCTTCCTAATTCTGCCTTATATATTTTGCCTAGACAAAGATTTATTTCTGAAATATAATCCATATTTATATAGTCTCCATTTATTTTTACTATTTTACAGAATTTCATCATACAAACATACAACATTGTATTTGTTCCTTTCTGTGGTGATTTACATCAGAGGACTGAAAAGAAATTAATTTCAAATGTTTCAGATCTCACTATTAATTAGATGTTTTCCTTGATTATAAATATAAGTAAGTGTCATGTATTTTCCTCCTGTTTTCTACTTCTTTTGAGTAATAAGATGTTTAGATTTTTTTAAGTCTTTATGCATTTACAGTTTACAGAAATTTTCTCTTGATATGCATTCATGCTCACCAAACAACAATGCTATAATTTTATCTAACATGTATCTGCCTTCAAGAAGAAAATTCAGTTAGAGGCTTATAAAATTATCCAATATATTTTTCTCACTGGAAATTAAGAGGCATTCTGGAGACTTCTGTTTCTGGTAAAGATGATATAGCAGGCACTGGATTTACTCTCTCATGTGAAACAATGAAAATTATGGACAAAATATATGAAGCAACAGCACTTAAGACATTGGCATTCAGGCCAAAAAGGACAGTGAATGTGAAAAGATGGGGGAAAAGGGAAATGAGCCCTGCTATTTCTCTAACTTACTGCCTGGAGGAAGGTTCTAGGCTGAAACTTCAAGTAGATAAATTACATGTAATTGGAATCCCTGAAAGGTGTGTGTGGTGTTGGGGGTGAGAAGATGTAAGTAATATAGTAATAATGGCTGAATTTTTTCCAAATGTGATGAAAATTGTATCACTAGGCTAAGATGTTCAGCCAGTCTCAAACACATTAAAGATGAAGAAAACTACACAAGACTCATCATAATCAAATGGCTTAAAACCAGGGATAAAGAGAAAATTTTATAAGTAGCCAGAGCAAAATACACCTAACATACAGAGGAACAAAGGTAAGGATGGCAACATAAGTCTTGTCGGAAACAATGACACCAAAAGACAGGGAAGCAACATCTTTAAGTAGTTGGGGTGATGAGGGAGGGGGAAGGGAAGATTCGGCCTATAATTTTTTAACCAGTCAAAATTTCTTCCAAATATGAAGGTGAAACCATGACTTTTTTCAGATATGGAACATTTGAAAGAGCTCTTCATCACCAAATCAGCACTGTAATAAACATTAAAGGAAGTCCTTCAAGCAGAAGCAAAATAATACCAGATTGAAAACTAGGTAAACACACACAAAAAATAAGGCCATAAGAAATTGTAACTGTGTAGCTCAATTTAAATTATTTTTATTATTTAAATCTTTTTCAAAGATAGTTGACTGTTTAAATCAAAAATAAGGACAATGCACTTGGGGGTCTAATAGCATATATGGATATAAAATGCATGGCGGCAGCAACACAAAGGTCAGGAAAGTATAAATAAATTATTTTAAAATCCTTTTACTACACATGAAATAGTATATTACCTGAAAGTAGAATGTGATGAGTTAAAGATATGTACTATTAATACTAAAGCAATCACTCAAATAACACAACAAACAGTGCTATAACTATTCTGTTTCTTGAGTGACTGTGTTAGCACACATAAACACTAAAATATTGGTTCACTAAAATGAGCCAAAAGGAGATCAAATAAATCATAAAACATAATTAATGCAAAAGAAGACAGAAAACAAGGGAATAACAAAGAACAGATGGCACAAAAAGAAGTACAAGATAGATTAAAATCCAACCATATCACTAATCACATTAAATATAAACATTAAAAGCCCACTTAAAAGGCAGACACTGTGAGATCGGTGAAAAAGACAAAACCTAAGTACATGCTACCTGCAAGAAATGCACATCAATGTCTTTTCTGTCTCTGCTAACAGTATTTTTCCTTGTCTTTGCCTTTAAGTGTGTTTTAGTATGATGTGCTTAAGAACTGTTTTTCTGTGTGTATTTATCCTGCTTGGTATTTATAGAGCTCTTTGTATCTTTCATTTAGTGATTTTAGTCAGTTTTGTGTGTGTGTGTGTGTGTGACATATTTGTGTCTATATAATACAGAATTTTATAAACTATATGTGCATTTATAAAACTACATATATCTAACATTTATGAAAAAGATTAATATTAAGAAAAGTGAGCTAAACTTGATTATTTTGCTCCTAAAGAAAGATTGACTAAAAAATTATTTTTATTTTTCAATAAGATGAAAAACCATTCTTGTGCCTACAATAGACCACATACCGTATCTTATTAGGGATGACATACCTTGTATGACCTTCTTTGAGAAGGTAAAAATTATGGGTTTTTTTTTAGCAAAGTGAAAACTAAAGTTATTTCTAACTACACTACTGACTTGTATTCAATTTATATATTTTATAGGAAAGAGAAATAACACAAAAAGAGAAGGGTAACATAATGGCCTAAAAAAAAAAAAAACAAAGAAAAATATCATTCTCTATTAAAATGATCATTGAAAATTAATATCAGATCATTATATCTGCAACTTACTGATCATACTAATGTACCATGAACTATAGAATAATTGTTATGCAGAGCTTCCCTGAGACCTGAAATTTATTATTTCAAGGTTTCTGCTAGGATAAAAATCCTGAAAAAGTCTGTTCTACATACTACAATATTCATATTTAATTCACTACCTTCTAATGTTAGTTATGTCTTTTATCACCTCCCAGAAATTTATATGACTCTGGAAGACGTTTACTCCATGTACCTATCCCACATTTTGTGTTACTGTAGTGTTGTGTTTTTACATAAAATTTAGACTCCATAAGAAGCTTTTGCCATTTTTTGCATAGTGAATATTCATTTATATGGACTCGCACGTTTGCCCTTGCAGGGGCTCTCCATTTCTTCATGCGTATTTGTATTTCCATCTCTCAGCATTTTCCTTAACCAAAAAAAAAAAAAAGCCTCTTAGTATTTTTCAATGTCTAAAATTGAATTTGTGTTTTAAAAGTTCACCCTTTTTTATCAGGAAAGATTTCATTGCATCTTCACTTATGTAGGATAGTTTTACTAGTTTGTAAAATTCCAAGTAGATAGTTGTCTTCTTGAAACACTTTAAAGATGCCATTCCACTGTTTTCTGGTTTCTTCCATTTCTGTTGAAAAGGTAATCCTAAGTTTTATTTTTACTCCCATGAAATTTATGCTATTTATTCTCTCTGCTAATAATATATTTTCCTTGTTTCTCTGACTCAGGGTTAGGTTGCAGGTTTTGTAAGGTTGATTTTCTTCCTCTAATTCATAACTGTGACTAGAACATAGCCCTTCAGGTCCAAGAGTCTAGGTCATTCTGCAATGCCCTTCCTCCTTGGTAATTCTTTATTATTTGTCTTCTTGGAATTTTGGAATTTCCGAAAATTGCCTCCTCTCTGCTTTTTAGGTGCTTTCTGCTTTCTTCCTATCCTGTGGAGCTCAGAAGTTCCACAAATACCTCAAGAGAGAAGACTGATGAACATTGGACACTTGGCTCTATCTGCCATTTACCCAGGACCTTGCTCCCTCAAGTCCTGATTGCTTTGGCAGCCCTGAACCCCCAATATTTTGTCTTTCCACATCTATGAGATTGTCCAAAACTCTTTTGGATTCTCTTCTTCAAATGGCTCTCACTTCTTTGCCTGACTCTAATCTTTCATTCTTCTTTGGAAAGCTTATTCACAAGAAATAGAATAGAACATGATCATTATTCAGTTCTCTCGATCTTTCTTTTCCTCTGGTTTAACTTAACCATGCAGCAATGTGTTCTTCCTTAGCCATAGTTGAATATATACAATTTTTCTTTATTATTTGTACACAGACTAAATACTTTTTTAAAATTCATAGCACTTGCCACAATACTCTCTTTAGAGACCCCAGTTGTTCCAATTCTTCATAAGCGTTTGCAAATATATATATGCACACACTTATATAAACACAGGCACACACACATATCTGAATCACAGTTTTAGTTTGTTTTTATCCATCAACTTCATCCATTTATATTAAAGCCAATTGAATATAAACTATGATTGTTCTCTCCATTTCTCTCTCTGATATTCTCGCGATTGACTTAGGGCCTTACTGATCTCCTGAAATTGCCCTCACAAAAGTAATGAATGACGTTTTCATCACTAGATAAATGAGAATCTACTTTTTTCATATTTTTAGTATCTTTTCAATATCCACATGGTTAATATTTATTCCCTTATGAATTCCCTAACATTTCTGGGTTTCTGAGGCGCTATTGAATCTTGGTTCTTTTAAAGCAGTCAAAGTCTGGTGCAGTTTTTCTCTTGATAATTCCTACTTCAGCTCTTAGACTATATAAAGTTAAAATAAATGCTATATAGACTTAAAATCTATTGAAGATCTTTATCTTAACCTATTTATTTCTATATCTCAATAGCATTTTGTGCATTGCAGGTATTTAATTAGTAAATTTCATTAAATGAAAACAATGAATCATTAAAAATTTGAGTGTCCTCTATGTACAAAATAGTTACAGAATAAAAAATTTCTACTTAGCAACAATTTCTCTCAAATGTTGAAGATATTGAACTTGTGAGTAGCATAATCAGAAATATGTTTTTGAAAAATCAGTTGAAGGCTCACGTGTGGTTAGATGAACTTAGAAAGTTAAGATATGTTGAATGTATTCTTACCCAGGCTGAACTTTTTCTTAAAAATAAGAAGTTGTTACTAGTTATTGGTAGCCAGCACTGCTCTGCCAAGAACTAATGATACACCTACCTTGATGTCTTTCAGGTTCTTCAAACTTGACCTACTCAGTACTAAAACTATTGTTTACCTCTTCTCACAACCCTACTTTTCTCTTTTCTGTGTTTCTATTTTGGTGAATGATACAATTCCAAGGGTTGCTTTAAATCAAAATCCAGTCATACTGGACTGTTTTGTCTTCTTTATTGCCTACAACCAGCAAGTTCTATAAATTTTACTTCCAAAATACTTGACTCCAAATACTTCTTTTTAGTCTCGTTGCAAACTTCCTTTATAAGCTCCAATAACATTGCATCTTGCAGAATTATTGCAATACTCTCAAAACTCGTCTTGTTTTCTTCCAATTTTTACCACAGTATACAGAATGAATGCTCTTTATAAAAGGTAAATCCAAACATACCAAGTGCTCCACATTGCTCTTTATATAAACGCTAGCTAGGCTCTACCTCATCTGCTTCTCTTTCCTCTCCAGCCATATCCCTTGCTACTTCAGACTTAATCAACTTATTCAAGTTCCCTAAACAAGTCATGGTCTCTCTAATCTCAGGGACTTTACACATTCAGTTCCTCTACCTACAGTTCTTTTCCCCACCTCTTCCTCTGATTAACTCCTTCTCATCCTTCAAGTCTCAGCTTACATGAACTATCTTTCAGAAAGCTTTCCCAGACTCCCAAAATGGAGATGGTTGCTTCTCATGAGCTCCCATAATCAAACTGCCCTTTCACATAACTTACCGTCATGTGTGGTCATTTTCCATTCACTTATCAGTTTCCCTCAATGGTATTATTTGAAAAAAATCACTTTTTGTAATATCTTTCACTATCATTTTCTTAAAACCTAAAAGAAAAAACATGTGGTAGGCAATATATAGATAGACATAGATACACACACACACATACATATGTGATACAAATATAGAGATTTCATTATATAATTGAATGAATCATCTTGAGACTTTCCAATCCATATTTATTTTTTTTTTAAAGATTTTATTTATTTATTTGACAGAGAAAGACACAGCGAGAGAGGGAACACAAACGGGGAGTGGGAGAGGGAGAAGCAGACTCCCCACTGAGCAGGGAGCCCGATGCGGAACTCGATCCGGGGACTCCAGGATCATGACCTGAGCCGAAGGCAGTCGCTTAACCAACTGAGCCACCCAGGCGCCCCATATTTATTATTTTTAAAATAATGCAATAATCTGAGAGACACACATTTCAGAGAGTAAAAGGAAAAAGAGAGGGAAGAAAGGTCCTTATTTCATAGGGCTTGTTAAAATCTAGTTGGAGAACCAAAAATAAATACTATGCAGAAAAATATAGTTTTGAACTAGAAGTATCATAAAACTTCCATGCTATTAAATAAATATGTTGTATTATTTAGAATGAGCCACCTGATGTTTGAGGCAGAGCAGAAGTAAAGGACAGATTTGAACTCCACAGCATTAAGACTCATGAGTTCAAAACAGAATTATGGCTTTTAAGTAACTATCACTTATTTTTGAAGCAGTTGTGCTTTCTTTTCAGATTAAATAATTCTATAATTTCGGGGCACCTGTGTGGCTCAGTCATTAAGCGTCTGCCTTCGGCTCAGGTCATGATCCTGGGGTCCTGGGATCGAGCCCCGCATCAGGCTCCCTGCTCAGCCAGGAGCCTGCTTCTCCCTCTCCCGCTCCCCCTGCTTGTGTTCCCTCTCTCACTGTGTATCTCTCTGTCAAATAAATAAATAAAATCTTTAAAAAAATAATAATATTTTGTAATTTCTATAATTTCAATATTTTCTGTGAATGAATTCTCAAAAAAAAGATAACATGGGGTAAGTAACAAATTAATACTGTAGACAATAAATCTTTTTTTCTAGTAGGAAAGTCTTTTTCCAAGGAGTAGAATCAGAGAATTTATGAAATAGATGGGATTCAGGTTACATCTTAAATTATTTTTACAGGCAAAGATATGTGAAGACCAAAATTCACATATAAGAAAGCTCAAATACTGCCATGTCTAGAGAGTGCTTCCTTCTGATTGGATTTCAAGATTTATGAGTTAGTGTCAGATTGAAGAGAACCTTGGAAGCTACATTCAGGAGTTCATGATAACATAAGAAAACTTTAAAATCTTGAAGGAGGGGAGGGATGGCACATGATAAAAAACAAATTGGAGACAATAGTCAACAAGTGATATAAACAAAATAAATTAGATTTCTAAAATAATCTTATCTAAAATTCTTTTTGATACATTATTACCCCATTATGCTTCTTTTCTAGCCCAAACTTCTACCCAGTAGCCAAGAGCTGGGCACAAGGCACTTCCCTGGAAAGCTTACACCAACTAGCTCTACTTCCAAGCTGGAAGAGCTTCAGTGCCCCTACCATGTGCTCTGATCACCTTGCACTTCCCCAGCCATGTGCCAATTCACTGTGAGATATTATTAAGACTTATTGAATTGCCTGCTTTCCTCACTAAACCAAAAGCTCTATGAAGACCATCAGGTTCTTTATTCCATTCCCGGCATGACTCACACTGGGTAGGTGTGTATTATTCCTTTAAGTTAGAGATCTTGTCATTGGGTAAGGTCAAAAAGCTCTGAGAGTAATCTGGTGTGTGGCTATGGATGGGCCCATTATCCCTCATGGAGGAGTTGAACAAGAAAGTCACTATCCCTCACCACAGCTAGAATATTTGCCTAGAGCTCCAACATAGTGGCACTGTGCCCGATTTCTTTCCTGGAATTTTTCCTCCCCTAGCATACTTGATTTATGTTTTAAAATGAGCTGTTCTGTTAATTATTGAGCATTTGCAGAATATTATGCACTTACAGAGTACTTACCCTATAAATTATTTTCATTCACACAAAGAAAGATGATATTCATGATCTAGCCATTTTTTAGGTTTGGAAAATCTCAGTAAAAAGATTGCTATCCTATCACACAGCTAGGCAGAAAATCAGCCATTTATTTGTATCTTCCTGTGAAACAGAATATTACTCTGGAAGTCAGAGTTATTAAATCCATTCTATTGCTTCTGTACAGTCTCAGAAAGGCCTTCCTTAGTCTATGAAAATAAGCAAGAGATAAAGGTGTGCCTTTCCTGAAACACAGGCTAAACAGAAAGATCAAAACTTCCGCATTCAGGTAGGTAAGCAGAGTCTTGAACTAATCATAAATATTGAAACAATAATTACACAATACAAATACTAGTGAGAAATATATGCTCTAGTATTATAAACTTTCACTTGAACTTTTTAAAAAGACTTTTGTGCATGGGGCGCCTGGGTGGCTCAGTCGTTAAGCGTCTGTCTTCGGCTCAGATCATGATCCCAGGGTCCTGGGATCGAGCCCCGCATCGGGCTCCCTGCTCAGCAGGGAACCTACTTCTCCCCCTCCCACTCCCCCTGCTTGTGTTCCCTCTCTCGCTATCTCTCTCTCTGTCAAATAAATAAATAAAATCTTAAAAAAAAAAAGACTTTTGTTCACATTTTATATTTACCATGACACTTTCCAGTAGATTGCATTTATAAAATAAACCCACCAAAAACTTTAAGCTGTCCTGAACCTTGAGTTTACACCCACTTGATCAAAAAAGTTATTTCTAAGCTATTATGCAATATGTTCCGGAAAAACAAGTCTACTGTCCTGCCATTCCCCAAATATATATATAATGTGTATTATTTATACTTACTATAAATGTATTATATATTATATAATACTATATATTATATATTTATAATATGCTCATTATAATATAGATTATTAATATGAGATTATATATTATAAATTTATATAACTTTACTGTATTTTTTTATATTATGTATATCTTATATACACACACATACATGTATAAAACATTGGAACTTACAAAATAAAAACTTTTATTGATCCATAAAGTCAGATCTCCAGGACTGTTTTTCATGCATAAATTACTGTTTTTTAATCTGTATATTTTTATATGTGTTCAAAAATTTAATGATGTATATGTCTGTCAGTGTAAGTATTGTTTGTCTCATTATTTCAAGTTACTTAACTTGCATTGTACAAATTTCCCCTTACAAATGATTTGAATAATGAGGTTAACACTTCACAAAATCAATTCAGTTTGTTATGTATTTAAGAAATAAACCAATCATCAAAAAATAAATAAGTCACTTACTTTAAAACAAAATAAAAACATGTCTGCCTGGTGACTATCAAAATCTATTATATTCCTTATTACTAGGCTACCAAAAAAAATAAAATCTTGCCACTTGCAACAACCTGGATGGAACTAGAGGGTATTATGCTGAGCGGAATAAGTCAGAGAAAGACAAATACCATCTGATTCCACTCATAGGTGGAATTTAAGAAACAAGACAGATGAACATAGGGGAAAGAGAGGAAAAATAAAATAACATAAAAACAGAAAGGGAGGCAAACCATAAGAGTCTCTTTACTATAGGGAACAAACTGAGGGTTCCTGGAGGGGAAGTGGGTCGGGGGATGGGGTAATTGGGTGATGAGCATTAAGGAGAGCATTGAATGTAATGAGCACTAGGTGTTCTATGCAACTGGTGAGTCACTGAATTCTACCCCTGAAACTAATAGTACACTCTATGTTAACTAAATTGGAAAAAAAAAAATCTATTATATTCTTAAAACATACTGCACTTTTCTGAATTCAGTTCTTTTGAAAGGTGAAATTAAGGTCTGTCAACAATATGCCATATGCGGATTCCTGTTACACTGAAGACTTCAAAGCATCTACCCTTATGCAAGAAAATGCAAAAATGAAGTTCAAAAGCTATTGATACATCATCAAAACTCTTTTTTCTCCCAATAAACAGTCTAGTAATCTGCAGATTATCCATAACCACTCTCCGAAATCTGAAGATTTCCTCCAGTTACATCCTTTTTCCCTTTGGCCACTTCACATTAAAAATTAGAATGACTAGCAGGAAAACCATACCTAAATAACTGCAAAGTTAGAACTGTTAAAAACTGAGATTTTGGAGAATTATCTATTTTCACAAATTTCTAATCCTAGCCCATAGCCCACCTTGCCTATTCCTGAAGTGACATTATTTCAATTCAAAAATACAATTCATTAGTCTTTCATTTGAGGTCATGAAAATTATTTTAGGAGTTTTGATACTGGTCCATGTTTTAGCAGAAAAATATCCAATGTGTATGGCATATTTTTTGCCTACAAAATATTCTGCTATTACCAAAACAGTTTTTGGTACTTCGATTGAAATGTAGATACTTAAAATTAAGAGACTCCTCCTGCAGTCAATAATCCCAAATACTTTTTAAAACCTTTCATTTAAAAAGCACTCACCATGAGAAATTTCTTCCTTAGATAAATATAGATGAAATTTGTCTCAATATAACTTCCATTTCTATTTTATGTATAAATCAAATGCCTTTCCTTCAAGTAAATGACAGAAATTATATCATCTAATCATTGAACAAATAATTATTCTGTACCTACTATGTACTAAGAACCATTTGTGAACAAAACAGAAACGGTCCCTAACCTTTTAGAGCTTGTTCTTTAATAAAACACTGTTCAATTCCTCCAAGATAATTTTTCTTAGAGCATGGTTTTCAGAATGTTAGCACACTTTTTAGGCACTTCTTTAATGAATTTCAGTTTTGCAATATCCCTATTAGAACAACTAAATAAAATGAAAGTATGATTAAATCTCTAACTTTAATCACATTATGGTACGTTATTTTATTATTTATATAGATATAATATATTCTAAGATATGATTTTACATTTTATATTATACTTTCATATTCAGATATGCATACATTCAACACAGAATATCGAATCAGTCCTTTCTTCCTCTGGATGGTACTGATTCACCCAGAATAATGCCTCTGGAAAGACACACTCCCATATTCGTTATGCCTACTAGAATGGAGAGCAAAATAAATCACTTTGCTTCTCTGAGTTTATGTTAATACCTATAAAGTAAAACAATTTCTACCTTACCTACCTTATAGAGTTTTAAGAAGCCAATTAAAGTTAAAATCAAGGAATAATTTTAATAATAAACTGTATTTTAGTATATAATATAAACTATAGTTTGCTAAACAAGTATAACAGTTATATAGCTATTGTTGCCATTGTTATTCTTACTTCTTTAGGAGTTCCACCTACCCCTGACATTATTTTATTTTAAAAATTGCAATTGCACTTCCAAATTTTTAAAACAGGATTGAATTAAAAAAAATTTATTAAGTCCTCTATGCTAACCAATGCAATTATCATCTATGTGGCCTCCCATGTCTAACCTACATTCATATCAACATATATAGATCATAAATATGTTTGCATGAATATGCATGTTTTACATAGAATGTTTTATTTTATTTATTTTTATTTTCTTTTTAGATTTTATTTATTTGACAGAGAGAAACACAGCGAGAGAGGGAACACAAGCAGGGGGAGTGGGAGAGAGAGAAGCAGGCTTCCCACTGAGCAGGGAGCCTGATGTGTGGCTCAATCCCAGGACCCTGGGATCATGACCTGAGCTGAAGGCAACGCTTAATGACTGAGCCACCCAGGTGCCCCTAGAATGTTTTATTTTAATAAGATTATGTAGGAGAAGATTACATTAACTATTTTAAAAAACAAACCATATTAACTGACCTAAATGAAAAACTCCATAGTTTTTCTCTTCCTTGTTTTTCTTTATTATTAATTAGTATTAAATAATAGCTACTATCAAGTCAGGTGTTGCCCTAAACTGTATGTTTGCCATCAGCTTTTTGAATTCAAGAGTCGTATTTACATAGATCCTAATATTTTCATTTGATTGTTTTAGTCATCACTCATTTTGAAATCCTAGTTCTATCCTCAGATATTTCTGTTATCTTTCCAAGCTTTGATCCTCCATATTTTTAATGAACCTGCATTCCAAATCTTCAACCAAGTCATTGATAGAACTCTAAAATAGGATGTCAGCTTTAAGCGAGCCTTTCACATAGTTCAAAATCCCTTTATCCAGATTAATATTGTCTTACTAATTTTGTGGTAAGCCCTTTTTTCCTCTTCAAAAAATATTTTTTTTAAATAAAACTACAAGGATGACAGAAGTCTGAATGACCAAACCATAATAGCAACAGGTGTGTACACATTCTATCCTGGCATTCCTCTTTAAGAGAGATGTCTAAAAAATATTTGCCTAAATAAGTGCTTTCCTGACAAGAATGTGATTAAAGAGTCGTGATTTTTATATGGCCAAGCTATCAGCTATGGGCACAGAACAGAGGAAGACTAAAACATGGAGAATCAAATTTCTTTAAAAGAAGTTTCACATTAAGATTCTAGAGGAAGAATTGATGATTAGTGCAGGTCATAGCCCTGCACAGGAAACCAGTTTAGACAGGGGACAATGTCATTTCTAAAAGACAGATGAGGGGGCACCTGGGTGGCTCAGTTGGTTAAGCATCTGCCTTCGGCTCAGGTCATGATCTCAGGGTCCTGGGATCGAGCCCCGCATCCGGCTCCCTGCTTAGAGGGGTGTCTGCTTCTCCCTCTGCCCTTCGTTGTGCTCTCTCTCTCTTTGACTCTCTGTTTCAAATAAATAAATAAAATCTTAAAAAAATAAAAGTACAGATGAGTCAAAAAGTTATGATGAACTTTCTATGGTCAGAGGCCTGGGATAGGCCTCCACTTTCAAGTTCAGTGAACTACTTCATCCTCAGTTCCTACAGAACTCAGTGTCCTTACCAGCACTGATGCTGCTATATTAAAACTATTTGCATCTGTATGTCTCTGCAGAATACATAAATGAATTAGCACCCAAATAATTAGAGAATAGTTTCGGTATAAAACAATAGAGACCAGGGAGGGGGGAAAAGATGGCGGAGGAGTAGGGGACCCTATTTCAACTGGTCCCCGGAATTGAGCTGGATATCTACCAGACCACTCTGAGCACCCACAAAACCAGCCTGAGATGTAAGAAGATCTGATCTCTACAAACAGAATATCGCAGGCAGTTGGTTTTGAGGTACGAAGTGGAGAGCCGTGATTCTGCGGGCAGATATCGGAGGATAAACGGAGGCGGGAGGGTGCCTGGACGTGGGGATCCTACACAGCTGTTGAGGGACTGCCTCGTGCGCTGCGGACAGGGCACAGACTCGCAGACCGGTAGCATTGGGAAAGGACTTTAGGGCAGCCCCCGGGGTGGAAAACCAGACCGGCGGAGTCGCGCGCAGTCGCGCGCAGGCGCGCGCGAACTGGGAACAGCTGGCGGTTTTAGAAGCACAAAGGGCAGAGACGTGTCCCGACCTGGAGGCAGGACTGGGAGCGCTGCGGAGGGGCGCACAACCCAGGACGCTGCAGTTTATAGCAGCACGGACAGAAACGGAGACAGTGTGGCCTGGAGAGCTCACTGAAGAACAGGCTGGGGTCTCTCTGCTCTGAGGCAGAGGGTTGGAAACGGTCTCTTCTGCTCTGACTCGCGGAAGAGGCACGGAAAGCCGCCAGGGAAAGGCGCCAGAGAACAAAAGCCCCAAAGACTGATTCCCGCTGAGCCCATCCCCCGCCACAGGGGTGCAGGGCAACTCTGCCCAAACAGGGTTGCCTGAGTAACAGCGCGGCAGGCCCCTCCCGCAGAAGACAGGCTGGGAAAACAAGAGGCCAGCAACCCTAAGGTCCCAAGAAAACAGGTGCATCTTGCTTGGGTTCCGGTCAATAATTTGGACTCTATACATTCCCTCAAACACCCATCAACAGAATGACTAGGAGGAGGAGCCCCCAAAACAGAAAAGACTCAGAGATTATGACTTATGCTGCAGATTTACAAATGGATGCAGATATAACCAAGATGTCAGAGATGGAATTCAGGCTAGCAATTGTGAAGACAATGGCTAGAATGGAGAAATCAATTAATGGCAACATAGAGTCTCTAAGGGCAGAAATGAAAGCTGAATCAGCAGAACTTAAAAATCCTATCAATGAGATCCAATCCAATCTAGATAATCTAACAGCTAGGGTAACTGAGACAGAAGAGAGAATAAGCGATCTGGAAGACAGTATAATAGATAAAAAGGGAAAAGAGGAGGCCAGGGAAAGACAACTCAGAATCCATGAAAAACAGATTCAGAGAAATAAGTGACACATGAGGCGTTCCAATGTCAGAATAATTGGAATCCCGGAGGGAGTGGAGAGAGAGAGAGGGCTAGAAGATGTATTTGAGCACATCGTAGCTGAGGACTTCCCTAATGTGGGGAATGAAACAAACATTCGAGTCCTAGAGGCAGAGAGGACCCCTCCTAAGATCAAGGAAAACAGGCCAACACCACGGCATGTAATAGTAAAACTTGCAAATCTTAGAAGCAAGGAAATCATCTTAAGGGCAGTTAGGGGGAAGAGATTCCTTACTTACAGGGGGAGGAACATCAGAATAACGTCAGACCTATCCACAGAGACCTGGCAAGCCAGAAAGGCCTGGCAAGACATATTCAGGGTACTAAATGAGAAGAACATGCAGCCAAGAATACTTTATCCGGCAAGGCTTTCATTTAGAATGGATGGAGAGATGCAGAGCTTCCACGACCGGCAGAAGTTGAAAGAATATGTGACCCCTAAGCCGGCCCTACAAGAAATATTAAGGGGGGTTCTATAAAAGGAGAAAGACCCCAAGAGTGATCTACAACAGAAATTTACAGGACAATCTATAAAAACAACGTCTTCACAGGCAACATGATGACAATTAATTCATATCTTTCAATAATCACTCTCAACGTGAATGGCCTAAACGCTCCCATAAAACGGCACAGGGTTGCAGATTGGATAAAAAGACAGGACCCATCCATATGCTGTCTACAAGAGACTCATTTTGAACCTAAAGATACATCCAGACTGAAAGTGAAGGAGATCTATCTTCCATGCCAGCAGACCTCAAAAGAAAGCTGGGGTAGCAATTCTTATATCAGACAAATTAGATTTTAAACTAAAGTCTGTAATAAGAGACACAGAAGGACACTATATCATTCTTAAAGGGTCTATCCAACAAGAAGACCTAACAATTGTAAAGATCTATGCCCTCAACATGGGAGTAGCCATCTACATAAGCCAACTGTTAACCAAAATAAGGAGTCATATTGATAACAATACGTTAATTGTAGGAAACCTCAATACTCCACTCTCAGCAATGGACAGATCATCTAAGCAGAAAATCAATAAGGAAACAAGAGCTTTGAATGATACATTGGACCAGATGGACCTCACAGATATTTACAGAACATTCCACCCTAAAACAACAGAATACTCATTCTTCTTGAGCGCACATGGAACTTTCTCCAGAATAGACCATATACTGGGTCACAAATCAGGTCTCAACCGATAGCAAAAGATTGAGATTATTCCCTGCATATTCTCAGACCACAATGCTCTAAAACTGGAACTCAATCACAAAAAAAAATTTGGCAGAAATTCAAACACTTGGAAGCTAAAGACCACTCTGCTCAAGAATGTTTGGGTCAACCAAGAAATCAAAGAAGAACTTAAACAATTCATGGAAATCAATGAGAATGAAAACACATCGGTCCAAAACCTATGGGATACTGCAAAGGCAGTCCAAAGGGGGAAATACATAGCCATCAAAGCCTCACTCAAAAAAATAGAAAAATCCCGAATTCATCAACTAACTCTACACCTTAAAGAACTAGAGAAAAAGCAACAAACGATGCCTAAGCCATGCATTAGAAGAGAAATAATTAAAATTAGAGCAGAAATCAATGAATTAGAAACCAGAAACACAGTAGATTAGATCAATGAAACTAGAAGTTGGTTCTTTGAAAGAATTAATAAGATTGATAAACCACTGGCCAGACTTATCCAAAAGAAGAGAGAAAGGACCCAAATTAATAAAATTATGAATGAAAGGGGAGAGATAACGACTAACACCAAGGAAATAGAAACAATTATTAGAAATTATTATCAACAACTATTGCCAATAAACTGAGCAATCTGGATTAAATGGATGCCTTCCTGGAAACCTATAAGCTGCCAAGACTGAAACAGGAAGAAATTGACAACCTGAATAGGCCAATAACCAGTAACGAGATTGAAGCAGTGATCAAAAACCTCCCAAAAAACAAGAGTCCAGGGCCTGATGGATTCCCTGAGGAATTCTACCAAACATTCAAAGAAGAAATAATACCTATTCTACTGAAGCTGTTTCAAAAAATAGAAACAGAAGGAAAACTTCCAAACTCATTCTATGAGGCCAGCATTACCTTAATCCCCAAACCAGGCAAAGACCCCATCAAAAAGGAGAACTTCAGACTGATATCCCTGATGAATATGGATTCCAAAATCCTCAACAAAATCCTAGCTAATAGGATCCAACAATACATTAAAAGGATCATCCACCACGACCAAGTGGGATTTATCCCCAGGATGCAAGGGTGGTTCAACATTCGCAAATCAATCAATGTGATAGAACACATTAAAGAGGAGGGAAAAGAACCATATGGTCCTCTCAATTGATGCAGAAAAAGCATTTGACGAAATACAACATCCTTTCCTGATAAAACTCTCCAGAGTATAGGGATAGAGGGAACATTCCTCAATTTCATAAAATCCATCTATGAAAAACCCACAGCGAATATCATCCTCAATGGGGAAAAGCTGAGAGCCTTTCCCTTAAGATCAGGAACACATCAAGGGTGCCCACTCTCACCACTGTTGTTCAACATAGTACTAGAAGTCCTAGCAACAGCAATCAGACAACAAAAAGAAATAAAACGTATTCAAATTGGCAAAGAAGAAGTCAAACTCTCTCTTTTCACAGACGACATGATACTTTACGTGGAAAACCCAAAAGACTCCACGCCCAAATTACTAGAACTCATCCAGCAATTCAGTAATGTGGCAGGATACAACATCAATGCACAGAAATCAGTTGCTTTTTTATACACTAACAACACAACTGTAGAAAGAGAAATTAAAGAAATTATTCCAATTTACAATAGCACCAAAAACCATAAGATACCTCGGAATAAACCTAACCAAAGAGGTAAAGGATCTATACTCTAGGAACTACAAAACACTCATGAAAGAAATTGAAGAAGACACAAAAAGATGGAAAAATATTCCATGCTCATGGATCGAACGAATAAACATTGTTAAAATGTCTATGCTACCCAGAGCAATCT
Source organism: Neomonachus schauinslandi (assembly GCF_002201575.2). Classification (NCBI taxonomy): domain Eukaryota; kingdom Metazoa; phylum Chordata; class Mammalia; order Carnivora; family Phocidae; genus Neomonachus; species Neomonachus schauinslandi. The sequence continues at coordinate 67,521,463 of NC_058409.1, read as the reverse complement.
ATACCTTCAATGCCATCCTGATCAAAATTCCAATGACATTTTTCAAAGTGCTGGAACAAACAATCCTAAAATTTGTATGGAATCAGAAAAGAGCCCGAATCGCCAAGGAGATGTTGAAAAAGAAAAACAAAGCTGGGGGCATCACGTTGCCCGATTTCAAGCTATATTACAAATCAGTGATCACCAAGACAGCATGGTACTGGCACAAAAACAGACATACAGACCAATGGAACAGAATAGAGAACCCAGATATGGACCCTCAACTCTATGGTCAAATAATCTTTGACAAAGCAGGAAAAAACATGCAATGGAAAAAAGACAGTCTCTTCAATAAATGGTGCTGGGAAAATTGGACAGCCACATGCAGAAGAATGAAACTCAACCATTCTCTAACACCATTCACAAAGATAAGTTCAAAGTGGATGAAAGACCTCAATGTGAGACAGGAATCCATCAAAATCCTAGAGGAGAACATAAGCAGTAGTCTCTGTGACATTGCCCACAGCAACTTCTTTCAAGATACATCTCCAAAAGCTAGTGAAACAAAAGCAAAAATGAACTTTTGGGACTTCATCAAGATAAAAAGCTTCTGCACAGCAAAGGAAACAGTCAACAAAACAAAGAGGCAACCCACAGAATGGGAGAAGATATTTGCAAATGACACTACAGATAAAGGGCTGGTATCCAAGATCTATAAAGAACTTCTCAAACTCAACACCCAAAAAACAAATAATCAAGTCAAAAAGTGGGCAGAAGAGATGAACAGACACTTCTCTGAAGAAGACATACAAATGGCTAACAGACACATGAAAAAATGTTCATCATCATCAGGGAAATCCAAATCAAAACCACACTGAGATACCACCTTACACCAGTTAGAATGGCCAAAATGGACAGGGAAAGAAACAACAAATGTTGGAGAGGTTGTGGAGAAAGGGGAGTCCTCTTACACTGCTGTTGGGAATGCAAGTTGGTACAGCCACTTTGGAAAACAGTGTGGAGGTTCCTCAAAAATTTGAAAATAGAGCTACCCTATGACCCAGCAATTGCACTCCTGGGTATTTACCCCAAAGACACAGATGTAGTGAAAAGAAGGGCCATATGCACCCCAATGTTCATAGCAGCAATGTCCACAATAGCCAAACTGTGGAAAGAGCCGAGATGCCCTTCAACAGATGAATGGATAAAGAAGATGTGGTCCATATATACAATGGAATATTACTCAGCCATCAGAAAAGATGAATATCCAACTTTTACATCAACATGGATGGGACTGGAGGAGATTATGCTAAGTGAAATAAGTCAAGCAGAGAAAGTCAATTATCATATGGTTTCACTTATTTGTGGAACATAAGGAATAACATGGAGGACATTAGGAGAAGGAAGGGAAAAATGAAGGGGGGGGAATCGGAGAGAGAGATGAACCATGAGAGACTATGGATCTGAGAAACAGGGTTTTAGAGGGGAGGGGGGAGGGGGGATTGGTTAGCCCGGTGATGGGTATTAAGGAGGACACATGTACTGCATGGAGCACTGGGTGTTATATGAAAACAATGGATCGTGGATCACTACATCAAAAACTAATGATGTATTGTATGGTGACTAACATAACATAATAAAATTAAAAACTACAAAAAAAAAAAAAAGAAATAGAGACCAAAGAGAAAATACTCTGTATTTTCAGGACAAAATGATGTGGTAGAAACTCCTTTCATTTTTCATTAGGTAGGAATGGGAAGTATGATTATATCATCCAGAAAATTCAGAGTGACCCAAAGTCCATAGCTGGTCAGTTTGTGGTTGTAAGAGGAAAGACAATCAAGAGAGTGCAGAACTTTAAGCTGAATAAAGCTAAGTGAATATGAAAGTGCATATATATATGTCTATGTTTTATACTGTAAAATGTCATAAACCCAGTAAAATGACTTATGAACTCTAATTTCCTACAAGGATGAAAAACACTAAACTGGATATGATTCAGAAAGGAACACTGTAGAAAAGGGAGAAGAAACCCCTTCACTGTGGTGTCATGGGATTGCTATGAAGTCTTCCCCTTTGCTTTGCTCCTCAACTTCTTTACTCAAGATTCCATTTTTGATTAAGTGGATAACCACCCAGGCAGCTGAGGGCATAGAGAGAATCATGTCACTTCCTCGAGTGAGCAAAGAAGGTAACTTCAGCTTCAATAGTCCAGGAAATTGCTGGTGTGGTCTATCAACAACTGGCTAGATAATGAGTTCAGAGGTGATGGGCCCTGGCAAGGCATCCATATAATTACCAAAATAGAGAAGACTATTGCTAAACTCTTATGATTTTATTTTATTTTTTATGATTTTATTTAATATGACAAAACATGCACTATTTAAAGGAATTTGATAGCAAATGTTGCTGTATCTTATATTGCTCATATCTACACATATCTCTATAGATATAATACTCTGTCTCTTACTAATACCCTTGAAATCCTGTTTGTTAACTTAGACTTTTTCCAGGTTCTTAGAATCCTAATAAACAAAAAATGTAATCTTATATCTAAACCCTTGATGTTTAAAAGAATTAAAAATATGCTTCATATTAAAGAGTTCTAAAATTATAAGATCAAATGCAGAAATAGAATCCAGAGAATGATGTCCAACTGTTTTTTATGTTTCTTTCTAAGTAGACAATGCAAGACACATTCATCAGGGACATTAGGATATATAGTCTTTCTTCTTCCCTCTTTTTTTTTCCTTTCCCTTCTTTCTCCTCTGCCCCCCCCCCACTTGGGTGTCCCCCAATCTCCATTCAGCCTCTGATTCAGGTTCTTGAAAATTATGTTACTTTCTGTTTTTCATTCCTTACAGTTACAATGAAGTGTTGGCCTTCAAATCTAGCCTTTAGAAGAAAGGGATGAAGGAAGCAACCTTCCCAAGCACATCCTCCTGATGAAATATTTATGGGACAAATAAAGCTGTCAACTGCTACACTGAACCACTTCTTATAACTGAACTCCTTTGCCATTTTACTGATAGAGGACTACCCTATTTTTTTTCCTTCCTAAAGATCCCCAAGTTCTGGAACTTTACTCTGCTTACAGTTTTATTAATTTCTTCATCCTTTTCAAAAATTAATCTCTATTATCCCAGGAATCAAGAAGGGGAAGGGAGGGGAGGGAGCAGAATCCTCCACAAACATTAGATTTGCATAAAACTAATGACCATTATTTCTGTGTCAATATGATTCGTGAATTCTTGATTCAGTTCTTAATCACATTGCTCAGTGCAATGTAAGAAATATATATATTTTCCAGACAGAAAAAAAGAGATAGAAAAGTTATATAGCTGTACCTTCAATTGACAATTAACTGATAGATAATGTCAATAAATCCAAGTCTAATTCTAACCAAAATAATATATTTTCTCCCATTAGCAAACAAATGATAATTTCCCAATGATCATCAATTGTGATAAAGAAGGAAACATTTTTTTTCTCTGTCACAGTATTACATGGCCATTTTATGCCCTATTTGATGGCCTGCTCTGTCCTGAACTACACCTAACTCTTGAAAGTAAGAGCAAGATGTTGGGAAAGAAGTCTACTTAGATGGGATCTTTTTAGGTTGACTAATCCATTGAGCATCGACAATAGATTTTTATTTGATTTTTGGTAAAAATATTTTCCAAATATATTATCCCCACCTTCCTGCCCTCAGAATATTTACCCAATGTGGAGTGTGCTATTTTTTATTACTATGTAACAAATACCACACACTAAACAACTTAAAATAACACCCATTTATTATCTCACTGTTTCTGTAGGTCAGAGGTCTGAATTCTGCTCAGCTAGGTCCTCTGCCCAGGACGTTACCAGGGAGCTAACAAGGTACCAGCCAGGACAATGGCCTCATCTGAGCCTTTGAATCCAAGCTCCTGTGTCCATTAGCAAAAGTCATCTGTTTTCAGCTGAAACATTCATGGTGACTTGCTTCTTCAAAGCCAATAGCAGATAACATTTCTGACTTCAAGACTCTTTCTTAAAGGGCTTGTCTGATTAATTCAGGCTCACCCAGAATAACCTCCCTTCTGATTGACTAAAAGTCAACTGATTAAAGGAATTATAATCACATCTGCAAAAATCCCTTCACTTTTGCCATATAATTTAATTTATTCACAGGAGAAACATCATCATATTCACAGGTTCCATCCACCCTCAAAGAGAAGGGATTATACAGGATATGCCCTTCTTGGGGTAGGAATCTTAGGGGACATTCAAGAATCCTGCCTATCATATGGAGAAAAGTTAAATTACTTAAATAATTCAGCAGCAGAATTTTAGAGTAATCATTTAGCATTTAAGTATACCATACAGACAGTCCTTGACTTAAGACGGTTCAACTTACAATTTTTTTAACTTTACAATAATGCAAAAGTGATACACATTTAGTAGAAACCGTACTTCAGATTTTGATTTTTCATCTTTTTTGGGGCTAACAGTGTGCAGTAGATACTGTCTCATGAGGCTGGGCAGCAGCAGTGAACTGTAGCCCCCAGCCGGCCACATGACCACAACCATTCTGTACCCACACAAATGTTCTGTTTTTCACTTTTAGTAGAGTCCTTGAGAAATTACATCAGATATCCAACACTCTGTTATCAAATAGGCATTGTGTTAGATGATTTCGCCCAACCTAGGCTAAACTAAATGTTCTGAGCACATTTAAGGGAGGCTGGGCTAAGCTATGATGTTCACTAAGTTAGGCATATTAAATGCATTTTGATTTATGATATTTTCAACTTATGATGGGTTTATTGAGATGTAACCTTGTGGTAAGTTGAGGAAGATATATATCTCTAAAGCTGTTATGAGTTTTAATTTTACACCTATTTATTCCATACTTTAATTTCAACAAAATCTCTCTTTCCTACTTTCCTCCATCACTCTCCCCAGTTACCCAAATCCTTGGTGTCACTTATTTTCTCTCACTCTGATCTTGAGCTGCTGAGAGATCTCCTGAGAGGGCAGAACAATGGTGCTTTCAAAATCTGGCACCATGCCTCTACCCTCATTAGTGAATGCAGTTGTGCATATTAAAGAAATAAGTCATTCTAGGGACTACTCTATGTCAGAAGTATCTTCATTTAAATGAAATCAGAACATTAATTTGGGATTCCTGAAAAAAAAAAAAAGCTTTATTCCAATTAGATTTCTTCTTCACACAAGCCTACAAATATAATTTGGCATTTTTTCTTTTCTTCTTTTAAGAAATGTCCTTCTCAGAACTGAATAAAATAAAATTGGGAAGGCTGACACTGAGGTTATAAGGGCCAATTCTTGTCCACTCTTTCTTTTTCACATTGCCTTTGAATTATTATTCCTAAATCCTACTCCATAGCTCCTCTGACCACAAGTATCAAACAGCCCACCTAATCTACCCCACTCCTAACGTCTATCACATCTGCAAAATCTACAATGTGAACTTCCTGAGGGGTGAAACTGCATTGCCCTAGTGTTTTTTTCATATTCACAGATTTAGCGCAACACAAAGAGTAAAGAGCTTGATATATATTCAAGGAATAGAACTGAAGGATTCTACTCTTCAACCTGGCATTCAAGGTTGTCCAAACATACGCTCACACATAAATTCCACATATCAGTGAGATCATATAATTTTCTTTCTCTGATTGACTTATTTCACTTAGCATAATACCCTCTAGTTCCATCCACATTGTTGCAAATAGCAAGATTTCATTTTTTTTTTTTTTTTTGGTGACTGAGTAGTATTCCATTGTGTGCGTGTGTGTGTGTGTGTGTGATATATATAATATATGTCACATCTTCTTTATCCATTCATCTTTTCATGGACACCTGGGCTCTTTCCATAGTTTGGCTATTGTGGACATCGCTGCTATAAACATTGGGGTACAGGTGCCCCTCCAGATCACTACATTTGTATATTTGGAGTAAATACCCAGTAGTGCAATTGCTGGGTCCTACAGTAGCTCTATTTTCAACTTTTTGAGGAACCTCCATACTGTTTTCCAGAGTGGCTGCACCAGCTTGCATTCCCACCAACAGTGTAGGAGAGTTCCCCTTTCTCTACCTCCTCACCAACATCTGTAGTTTCCTGACTTGTTAATTTTAGCCATTCTGACTGGTGTGAGGTGGTATTGCATTGTGGTTTTGATTTGGATCTCCCTGATGCCAACTGATGTAGAGCATTTTTTCATATGTCTGTTGGCCATTTGGATGTCTTCTTTGCAGAAATGTCTGTTCATGTCTTCTGCCCTTTTCCTGACTGGATTATTCGTTCTTTGGGTGTTGAGTTTGATAAATTCTTTATAGATTTTGGATACTAGCCCTTTATCTGATATGTCATTTGCAAATATCTTCTCCCATTCTGTTGGCTGTTTTTGGTTTTGCCATTTCCTTTGCCATGCAAAAGCTTTTTATCTTGATGAAGTCCCAATAGTTCATTTTTGCCTTTGTTTCCCATATGATCTCACTCATATGTGGAATTTAAGAAAGAAAACAGAGGCTTATAGAGAAAGAGGAAAAAATAAAACAAGATGAAACCAGAGAGGGAGACAAACCATAAGAGACTCTTAATCATAGGAAACAAACTGAGGGTTGCTGGGGGCAGGGGGCACGGTAACTGGGTGATAGACATTAAGGAGGGCATGTGATGTAATGAGCACTGGGTATTATATAAGACTGATGAATCACAGACCTGTACCTCTGAAACCAGTAATACATTATATGTTAATAAAAAAAAAAAAAAACAGCTCACACATAATTTCCAAAACTTTTTAGCTCCTATTCTTCAATTCTTCTGTGCCTTAGTCGGGCAGAATGTTCACTATGCCCTTTATTCCTACAGGGTGGCATCTCTGTGTTTGCCTTATATCATCCCTAGAGGGTCCTCCTCATCGCAATGCCACTTGATCTGTGGTGGAATCTTTGGTGATTCAACTTACTCCCCATTCCATCAGCTGGGAGCAACACTCCCACCATTCAATATTCATATTACTCCTTCTGTACCTCAGCTGTGGGCCTTTTATGTTCTGCAGACTTTTGCAGCTACTTATATTGACAATTTAATCCTTCAACTAGATTTTAAGATTCTTGGGGGAGATATTTTTATCTCCCACAAAGTTTGAGACCCACAGTAGACACTAAGTAAATAAATACTTCTTTAAAGAATCAAAAAATTCTTATAAGCATCACAAAAGTTATCATAATGCTTAAAAACTAATCGATAATTTTCTATGTTGACATTTTCTGTAACTATAGGTAATTACTAAGAAAAATAAGTAATGGACTGGTATTTCTCTCTTATTACCAAAACCCTTTTTTTGGGCAAATAGTTGGTAACCAATGATGTTTTGAGTTTAATCAATGTAATTTTTTATTTCTGCTTATGCTTACCTTAATATTCTACCTAATTAATAGCATAAAATATAAATTATTATAGAAAAATATTCTTAGAACTGAAATATTCTAAAATAAAGTATCATTTTTCACTTGGACATGATATACCATATATTCTACAGCCATTCTTATGATGTATTATCCAACTAAACTTTAAAATAAAAATAAGCCTATTTGAAATGTGCCTTTATTTTATTTTTATTGAAATATAATTGACATACAATATATTAGTTTCAGCTGTACAACATCATGGTTCAACATTTGCACATACTATGAAATGATTACCAGAGTAAGTATAACTACCATCTATCACCATGCAAAGTTAACACTTGCTTTACATATTTTGGTGCTCCCCTGTTAGGTTCATATGCATTTACAAATGTTTTATCTTCTTGCTGGATTGACCCTTTTATCATTATATATTTACCCTCTCTACATTTTATTGCAGTCTTTGTTTTAAAGTCTATTTTGTAGTATAGCTATACCAGCTCTCTTTTTTCCATTTGTGTAGAATACTTTTTTACAATCCTTTATTTTCAATCTGTGTCCTTACATTTAAAGTGAATCTCTTGTAGGAAGTATATAGATGTATCCTGTTTGGTTTTTTGTGTCTTGTCTGCCGTTTAATTGGAGACTTTAGTCCATTTACATTTAAAGTAATTATACATAGAGATACATACTTATTATTTTGCTCATTGTTCCTGGTTGTTTCTGTGGTTCCTCTGTGTCCCTTTATTCTTCTCTTTCCCTCTTCCCTTGTGGTTTGATGACTTTCTTTAGTGTTATGATTAGATTCCTTTTTCATTTATTTTGTCTTTACTACAAGTTTTTCCTTTGTGATTATCATGAGGTTCACATATAACCAACTAAATATATAAACAATCTATTTTAAGTTGATAGCAACTTAAATTTGAATACATTCCAAAACTCTACATTTTTACTCCCCCTCCATGTTTTTGATGCCACATTTTACATCTTTTTACTTTATGTATCCCTTAACTAATTATTGTAGTTGTAATTAATTTTAGCACTTTTGTCTTTTAATCTTCAAAGTAGCTTTATAAGTGATTAATCCACTACCTTTTCTCTATAGTTACCTTTTTCAATGAGATCCTTACATTCATATGCTCTCTTATTTTAATTAGGGCCATTTCTTTTCAGCTTAAAGAAGTCCCTTTCACATTTCTTGTAAGGTTTAGTAGTGATGAATTCCTTTAGCTTCTGCTTATCTAGAAAATTATTTATCTCACTTTTAATTTTGAATAATAGCCTTGCCAGGTAGAGTATTCTTGGTTGGAAGTTTTTTCCTTTCAGCACTTTGAATATGCTATGCCTCTTTCTTCTGACCTGCAAAGTTTCTACTCAGAAGTCTGCTGATAGCCTTATGGGGTTTCCTCTGTATGTAATAATTTGTTTTTCTCTTGTTGCTTTTAAGATTCTCTCTTTAGGTTTACTTTTGACATTTTAATCACAATATGTCTTAATGTGGATCACTTTGGGCTCATCTTACTTGGAACTCTCTGGGCTTTCTGGACCTGGATGTCTGTTCTCTTCCCTAGGTTAGGGAAGTTTGCAGTCATTATATCTTCAAATAAATTTTCTACTCCTGTGTCTTTCTCTTCTTCTGGGACCCCTATAATGTGAATATTATTCCACTTTGTCCTACATGACCCTTAAGTTATCTTCATTTTTTTAATTCTTTTTTTTTTTTTTTTCCTGCTGCTGTTCTGTCTGGGTGAGTTCCATTGCTTTGTTTTCCAGCTTGCTGAGCTGCTCTTCTGCATCATCCTACCTGCTGTTGAACCACTGTAGTGTATTTTTCAGTTCAGTTATTGTATTCTTCAGCTGTGATTTCTGTTTGGTACTTTTTTATATTTTCTATCTCTGTTAAAGTTCTACTGTGCTCATCAATTCTTTTCCTGAGTTTGGTAAGCATCTTTATGATCATTATCTTGAGTTTTCTATCAGATACATTATTCATCTCCATACTGTTAATGTCTTTTTCTGAGGTTTTGTTTTGTTCTTTTGTTTGAAATATATTTCCTTGTTTCCTCATTTTACTTGGCTCTCTGTGTTTGTTTCTATGTATTAGGCAAAGCAACCACCTCTCAGTCTTGAAAGAGTGGCCTTCTATAGATGTTAATAATCCTCACTCAACCTTGTCCTAGTTCTTGGTTGTCTCTCAAACCTTAGTGAAAATCTAAATACCCTGATTTATTCTTGATATGCCCCATTGTTGAGGGTATGCTAAGACCTGTCAGTGTCCCAAGTAGAGAAATCTTATTTAGCATCTAGTTTCAGGCTGATTGGAAGCCAGATCCAGAGGCAGCAGCTTTTAAAGTATGCAAATATATACAGTCCTGTGGGGCCACAGTCCCTGATGGACTCCAAACCAGGAGATCTGGAGGTTTCCCCTGGATGATAGTCACAAAAATTGGGGGTCCCTTAGGGGAGGTCTCATCAAGCTATTGTGAGGCCAAGGGGGTGCACAAGGATGGTGTCTCCCTGTTTACATTCTCCAGGAGCACCTCCATACATTCTAGATGTGTGGGAAACCTGAAGCTTGTCCCTTAGACTAAAGCTCCAGGCTAAGTAAAGAGGCCTTTTTTCCAAGAATACTAGATTTGTGTTTCAGTCTGCTGTTTATGCAGTGCCCTGGGGGTGATGGCCTGGCAAAACGTGACTTTCCAATTGTTAAATTTCTGTGGAGCTAAGGCACACCAGTTCCTTGGCCACCAGGGCCAGATGCCTAATCAAGGGGTATTCCCTGTGTGAACTACACATGCCTGCTGGCATTAGCGGAAGAACATAAGTGGCAGGACATGCTCACTGGCTTCAGAAAGGTGGGAGGAAAATGTCATGACTATGTGCACCCTCCGTTTCAGGAATATAGCAAGAAAGTGCCTTGTCTGTCTGCATGTGCTGGCTTTAGGCTGGGAGCAGAATGTTGTAACTACTTATGCTTGCCAGCCCTAGCCAGGGAGAAGGGGAGTGAGCAACCACCTGTGCTCTCCAGCTTTAGCAAGGCAATGGGATTGCCATGATAACTCACCCCCACCTGTTTGAGCAAGGTGGCAGGAAGGTGCCACAACCAAGCTCACCCCCTTGTGCTAGCAGGGTGGATAGAGAGTGCAAAATTGCCATCTGCCAGCACCTCCATATCTAGGGGGAGTTTCATCTGTCCCCTGTCCCTCCAGCAGATGCTTCCAAATTAGCAAATGAATTTCCTTCCCATATAATCTAGAAGCTTTTCAAAGTGCTATTTTTCCCTGGATCTCAGGGTGAGTGAGACCACATGCAAGTCCTTGAAAGGGGGAATCTCAGTTTCCTCTAGCATTTTGGGTCCCTTGGACATTAGCCTCACTGGTTTTCTAAGCCAGACATTTTGGGGGCCTGTCTCTCCAATGCAGATTCCAGGGGTTGGGGTGCCAGTTATGGGGCACCAATCCCTCACTCCTCCAAGAGAACTGCCAGACTGGTAAGATCCCTCCCTACCATGTGATGCTGCACCAACAGATGGGATTTTGGCAATATCATGTCTCTGACTCTCCTACCCTTTCCATGTGGTCTTTTTATCCTTTGCAGTGGAGAAGCAGTTCATCTAGTTTTCAGAACTTTGTCAGAAGGAAATTATCCATTTTTAGCCGTAGATCTGGTGTGTTCATGGGATGAGGTGAGCTCCAAATCTTCTTACACTGTCATCTTGCAGATGTCTCCCCAGTGTCGTTGTTACTGATAATACTGTATGCCAAAGGAATCCCAAATGGCCTAAGTTCTATAAATTATAATTTCTGGTTAGAATTAAATGTTCATTTTAAAAGGAAATATTTTACAAAATTTCATTAATTCAGTTATAATTATACATGATGAGAAGGAGGGAAAGATGAAGTAGAAAATAAATGGAAGCTTCTTCTATTCAGACTACTGATGATGACTTTCCTTGTTTTGACCTTCCTATGGCAGATATTTAAATTTTGTTTGCTTTCCTTACAGAGAACACTTAAACATTTAGCTTATCTAAGGTGCAATGACCTGAATAATAGAAGCAGAGAAAACTGCTAATTTAGAGATTTTAAATGGGTAAACCTTGTAAATGGATTATGGAAATTTAAACATAACAAATCAGCTTTAATCATGTAGTTAATGAACTTCCACAATTTAACTGTGAACTTTTCAAATGTTGGGTTATGTTTATAGTCAAAGTCAAGTATGCATAAGCCAAGGGTACATAAGAAACAATTTAAAGGTCTTTATAACTTTTAGAGACTTCTGATGCCTCTTCTGAGTTTATAATATTTTCTGCACACAAGTCTAGTAACCAAGTTAGTCTTAAACTATTCCATTTAAATTTTGATTAAAATTGGCATCCTCCCCTGAAACTAATACTACACTACATGTTAACTAACTTGAATTTAAATAAAATCCTGAGAGGAAAAAAAATAAGTACTTGACATCCTACTGCAGACTGAGTTTATTAGAGGCAAATAGTTGTGCTCTGATATTCATTTCTCTTTCTGCTCTTATGAGTTACAAATAGAGTAGTCAATAAATGTCCAGTGAATCAAAATCTGTAGTGCTTCAGAACCAAACTACTATTTTTCAACATGATTACTACAGAGAACATATGGAGCATGAACCCTGGCCTACAAGTTCTCATCATCTCTCTCATCATTACCTGTGAAAGCATTTCATCATAGTTTGAATCCTTTATGTTAGAGGTTGGCTGAGATCTGGAGTAAAGAATGAAAATGTGACAAATGGCCACTTATTGGTCATTAACTATCATGATTAGAGCAGCCTGCTTCTCAGAGTGAGGGTCAGCATTAAGAAATGAAACCATCCTTTAGAATATCCTCTTGATAGAAATGAAGCTGTTCATTATCTGATCATTAGGGTCCATGCCAAATAAAACACATCTCTCACACAACCCAAGTCCTAATTGTTCATTTAGTTATTGGCTTAAATGGGAAGCAATGAAAAAAAGCAAGTAACTAAGCAACTATACGATCTTCAGACCCTTATCTAAGTGCAGGATGATGTTTAATGCTAACAAAATAGCTCAGGGCAAACAACTACTGAGAACAACTCTGAGAGATTATATGTGGCACCCAGCCACATATGGAACTACAGTTATTGGTTTAGCTTAAAATTGTAGTAATTGCTATCTTGCCTCATTATTGAAGTAACAAGTCTCAAAAAACTAAATTCAAATACTTGAAAAAAAAATTTTTAAGTTACACAGATATAAACTAAAGAATTATCATGCTTAAGAATGATAAGTAAGTAAAAGAAGATAACAAAGTTAGAGAGACCCACATGATAGTGAATATAGAAATAACATAGAAATGTACATAGACAGTGGCAACAGTGACAAACATCTTGATGCTAGCAGCAATATAAGACAAGATTCTTTATTGGGTATTTGATAATTCTCAGTTCTCATCAAATATTTACAAATTAATTTTATAGCACTTGGAAATATCAGCTAAGTCACATGAGTCTTGGTTCCCACATTAATAATAAGTGATTGCTACCTACCTTAACTTATTGGGTTACTGGAAGGAATTAAGAAGCTGCTTTAGAAATTTTGAAGTATCCTGGGATACATAAAGGCTAGGAGGAAATATGGCTGACCTGACCTCCCTTTGGCTCAAAGCCTTGAACTATTGTCAAGGAGAGAAGATATATCCATTAGGAAGAATAATATTGAAAAAAGTGCTCTGTTCTTTAGTTTTTGGCTTTACTTGTTTGGGTTGTATACCTAAGGAGCTGAACTAATTTGATCTCATGATTACCTTTAGTTTCGTGGGTACTCTTTTAAAGCAACTTTTTTTCCTCTTTCTTCTGTTGAGCTATTCTCCTCCTTACCTTTTGATCTACAGAGCTAAAATGATCTTGGTAGGGAGGGAAAGGGAAAAAAGGAAGGCAAAGGCTTAGAGTTTTCTTAAGAGTTTCCAATGATGATGAACGGGAACGTTAGACTCCTTCTAAGCTATTGTCAAGTCCAGTTCACAGGGGTAGAAATGAGGTCATAAATTCAGAGCTAAATGGTTGTGGATCCAGAAATAAAAAATGTGTATTTGGTTCTTAGATCTCTCCAAAATATGAAGGTAGAGGAAGAGGAACATGATGGTAATGATATCTCAGTGCTGCTATCTAGTCCTTCTATCAAGTCTTAGAACATGTGACCCATCCCACATTTAAAAATCCCAAGGCAATGAGACTATTTCATTAAAGACAAAGAACAGATGTTGGAACCAGATCACACAGGCAGAGTAGGAGGAAAGCCTCTTTCAAAAGGGAGAAGGAAAATCAAAGAGGTGGTTAAATTGAAAAGTGTTCTAGAATTAGTTGTCAAAAACAATACTGTTGGGCAGCTTAGAGGCAGCACATGAATCAAAAATTGAAAGGCAAAAATAAGGATTCCAACTATTGAAAGGAGAGGAAAGGCAGCTGTTCAAAGTCTACAACAAATGAGAGAACAGACACACCTCAGTAACTTTAAGAAAAGAGAAAGATTAAGAGGCTCCCAGGACAAGGAGCCAAGACAGACTTCATGGGCAATAACCTATGTAGGTAAAAAAGGGCCCCACATGGTTTAATGCTCTACTGTCACCATACTGAAATTTTAAATAATATTTAAACAAGACATTCTGTATTTTCATTTTGCAATGTGCCTGCAAATTATGCAGCCAATCTTTCTAAGAGTCTTTGAAAGTATCCTTCCATCCCACATGTAAAACCCCTTCTAAGATTCTTTTTGCTGTGTTATAATAACCAACTCACCACAGGCAGACTTGAGAGTGAATCAGTTCCCCAAGGCTGGCATACTCAATGAAAAGGACATACAGGAATTGGCAGCAAAATAGGGGTAGAAGATGGAGAAATAATATCAAGAAAAAAAATTGTTGTAAAAGTATCTTGATTTTTTAAAGAAAAATTCCCCTTATCAACTATCAATGCACTTATTTTCACAAACAGCTGATGGTTCAATCAACAGATAAGAGAACTTCCCACATACATTTTCTAACTAAAACAAAAAACTTTCCAGGGGTTCCTGGGTGGCTCAGTCGTTAGGTGTCTGCCTTCAGCTCAAGCCATGATCCCAGGGTCTTGGGATTGAGCCCTACATCAGGCTCTCTGTTCAGCGGGAAACCTGCTTCTCCCTCTCCCACTCCCCCTGCTTACGTTCCCTCTGTCGCTGTCTCTCTCTCTGTCAAATAAGTAAATAAAATCTTAAAAAAAAAAAAAAAAAAAACCTTCCAGACACAGTAAGCATGCCACATTTGCACTGACCACCATTCAAGTAGCTTTTGTTTTATCAATAAGATAATGTAAAGGCTATGAAGAGGTACAATTTGTTATGATTTATAAACTATTTGTCAGGGAATAGAATCTTATGGATTTATTTTTACTCCCCTTTTTTACTATTTATAGCAATTGTAAAAAACTAAATGATTATGGAAGAAAATGTATCTCTATTTTAAGAATGAAGACTAGAGCATATGATTTACAGAAAAGTCTGCCTGTCTTGCCCAGCAATATAACACAAATACATTTTCTTATAAATTAGCCTAAGCAGATTTTTTTTCTAGCTAACAGCATTTCTCCATTGATCAACAATTTTGCCTCTGATGGCATGAAGAGCAAATCATTTTCTATCACAGTAAGATTTCAGAGTCAAACTGCTAATTTCTTTTAAAATGAATGATCAGTGATATTTATTCCATCCAAACTATTTCAGGAATCTACCTAAGTGTATAATTTAAATAACTTGCAAAAATTTCAGCGTAGTCATAAAAACACCAATCCAGTGAAGAGCCCAAATTTCAATGTGGTTTGTTAAAGTTCAGTGACCTTCTGCAAGCTTCAAGAAGCAGATCTCATGTAGAGTTGACGGGTGTCACTGTCATGCTTCTAGTAGAGCATGACCTTCAGTAAAGGGGGCAGCAAAATCTCAGTGATGTCACATGCATGCAAAAAGACCTATTGACTTGCAAGAATTTTCTTGGACATTAACCTCACATGTTGGAGTAAAGAATCAAATGCTGAATGAAATTTTAGTAAGTGCTGCTTTTAGAAGAGAAATATAAAACAGTTTATTTTCTGATAACAAAGAAGAGGAATAGAAAACAGTTTATTTTCTGATTTCTCTATATTTCTAAAACTTAGAATAAAGACAAATAAACTAGGCACATTTTCCCAGGCCATAGGAATAGAATAAGGATGGCCACAAAAAGAAATCTCAATTTGGATGCTCCTGAAACATTCTTGAAAATAAAATATATTAACTTTAAGTAGATAGTTACTAGATAGACAGATGATAGATAGATGGTAGGTAGGTAGGTAGACAGATTCTCTCGCTCGCTTTATATTGCTAATAGGAGCCACTGGGCTCTAAAGAAAAAAATATACAGTGTACCTGGTATGGTGAGTTTTCCTAACATCTTTTACTGAAGTATAGTTGTCATGCAATATTATATTAGTTTCAGTGTGCAACGTGTTGATTCAACATTTATATACATTACAAAATGATCACCACAGTATATCTAGTCACTATCTATCACCATACAAATTACAATATTATTGACTATATCCCCTATGTTGTGCCTACATCCCTATAACTTACTTATTTTATAACCAGAAATTTCTACCTCTTAATCCCCTTCACCTGTCACCCATCTCCCTACCTCTCCCCAGCAACCACCAGATTATATTTGTCTCTGTCTGACTTATTTCACTTAACATAACACTATCTAGATCCATCCATGTTGTTGCAAATGGCAAGATTACAGTCGATTTTATAGCTAATATCCCATTGTATACATATACCTCATCTTCTCTATTCATTCATCTATTGATGGACACCAGCATTGCTTCCATATCTTGGCTATTGTAAATAATGTTGCAATGACCATAAGGGTGAATATACCTTTCTGAATTAGTGTTTAGATTTTCTTTGGATAACTACCCAGAAGTGGAATTGGTAGATTGTATGGTAGTTCTGTTTTTAATTTTTTGAGGAATCTCCAAACTGTTTTCCTAGTGGTTGAACCAATTTATAGCCTCACAAATAGTGCATGAGGGTTACCATTTCTCCAATACCTTCTCTTACCTGTTATCCTCTCCAACACTTGTTATTTCTTAACTTTTGGTAATAGCCGTTCTGACAGGTGTACGGTGATATCTCATTGTTTTTGATTTCTATTTCCCTGAAGATTACTAATGTTGAGTGTCTTTTCTTGTGTTTGTTAACCATCTGTATGTCTTCTTTGGAAAAATATCTATTCAGGACCTCTGCCCACTTTTAATCAGTTTTTTTTTTTTTTTGGTGTTGAATTGTATGAGCTTTTTATATATTTTAGACATATCATTATTGGATATATCATTAATTTAGGATATGAGGTAATAATCTTCAGGTTTTCACCCTAATTAGAGCTTTGAATTATATATCCTAGAAAAATTAAGATTCTCAGAAAATCTCACATGCCATTTCTGTTCTTCACATGACAATGTGACGACATATAAACACATGGAAGCTTATGACTAACAGAAGTGTTGTGCCTGGGGCAAAAACAGAAGAGTTCGTACATTTGTGGAGGAAGCTTGGTGATGGGTCCAGACAGGACTATTGCTGGTACCGTCTGCTCCTTGGGAAACAAATACATTGAAAAAGAGGCACTATTTGAAAATGTCTTCTAGTGTTTCACCATTATAATGCTTCTTCTCAAAATATGTTAACAACCATAAGCTCAACATCTCCGCCTGAAGAGAGGGTTGAACAAGTGTCACTTTCAGAGGGCACACCTCAGAAAACAAATTGCTCTTTCAGTTTCTCTGATATCTGTATTTCTGCCTCAGTTTTAATGGTCCATAAGTGTAGTTAGAACAATGAACATAAATCAAATAACATTCCAAAACATCATTTAAGCAAGTTCCTGATAATGTGACAAAACTCATCCCAAAGCATGAGCTCATACAGAAAGTATTTCATGATGACTGAGGTCAGTCACAATTGAGTTTTTGAAATAAACAGGACTTACAAGACCAACAACAATGCTGATAAAGAAAAAGTGGAGAGCTTACTAATGGTAACAAGGTGATTTGAAATGGTGTGAAAAGATTTAAGCATAAAATTTACCCATGGAAACACTTGACTTCATAGAATTTGGCTTTGAGTTTAATTACCCTATACAGATAAGAAACCTAAGAAGCATCTAATTTAGATCATGATCTACTCAAATATAGGGAAACTTGATTCTACATTAGTTTGTTCCGGGACTCTACAGTCAATCTCTCTCCTCTTATTTGTATAGCAACTAACAGAAGCCCAGGAATTACTATTGACAAAAGGTCCTAATAAGATTTAACTTATGCTAGATGGCAAAATCTTAACATATCAAAATCCCCTGGTAGTGTTGAAATGTGAGATCTTATCCCTTTCTCAAATTATCACCATAACCAACTAATTATTCATAAGACTCTAAAGACATGTCAGCATGGAAATCATTTGATGAACACAAGCAGTGCTCAAGTGAAGAAGAGCTGAAGTACTCCATGACTCTCTGTTGCTTGACAGTATTTAAACAAAAAGGAATTATTTCATTTAGAGACAGGGAAAAAGTCATGCAAGGACATGTGAAAGAATAGGTAGGAGCAACAGATATTGCATTACTTGATTAGATCAACTCCATTCTCCTTCATTTGCATTTTTTACATATCCACTTTTTAATGCCTGGAATATAACAAGCATTTTTTAAAAAAGAGTTTGTGTGTCTAATTCACTTAAATTTTCTTGACACTCTGTTAATTAGGTTGATTTTTCACAACGTAAGTATAATAATTAATCATAACCAATATTTATTGATCATCTATTTTCTAGGCAAAGGAAGATCATAGTGAACAAAATATACATTGTCTACTCTCAACTATTTACAGTTTAGATGCAAAGACAATTCAGTGTGTATCTTTTTTGGTATTTTATTTTTGTAAACATAATTCATGTCTTGAAATAAAACAGACATTCCTTACCCCACAATCTGACTTGGAACTAAAATGAATATTTGCTTTTTTTAAGTGTTAAAAAAGTATAACAATAACTTTAACTGAAACAAGTAAATAAGCACGTATGTCATTAGATACAAATATCCAGAAGAATGAATTCGAGAAGTCATAAAGACAATTCCATTAGGAAGGGTTGGGCTGGGACTAAAGAGACATTCAAACAATTCCCACAAAGTGGGTCACATGTGTCAAGGAGTTTATGTTCAGGGTTCTTGTGGTCATGACAGATTTTTGAAGATTTATTCAAATGTTTATGTCAATCAATGTTAGCCAAATGTTGCATCAAATATGCCTTTCATGTCTATATATCCATGAATTCAAGTCTAAGGGTTATTATCAAGATCAATGGCCAAACAAAAAATAAGATACCTTCTATAAAAACAATTAAAGAAAATTTAATTAGCTCAGGTCTTCTTTCTCAAGGTTCTTTCCCTTAAAATAGCTCTTAAATGAATGGTATTACTTTTATATTATAAGAACTATAACTTTTTCTGCCCTCTTATTTGTTATAAAATTATAACCTAAAACTATCACATGAACTTTATAAAACATTGTATTTAAAAATTATTTCTGGCATACAGATTTGACATTGTGGCCTCAGAAGGGTATAATCTTCTATTCATTATATACTATCTACAAGAGATAGCTGGACTTTTAAAAATGTGATTATAGGGGCTACTGGGTGGCTCAGTTGGTTAAGTGTCCACCTTCGGGTCAGGTCATGATCCCAGGCCTGGGATCAAGCCCCGCAGCAGGGAGCCTGCTTCTCCTTCTCCCTCTCCCTCTGCCTGCTGCTCTGCCTACCTGTTTTCTCTATCTATCTGTCAAATAAATAAATAAAATCTTTAAAAAATAAATGAATAAAAATAAAAATATGATTATAAAAGAAGCAATGTTAATTATAAAAATTTTGAAAAATTCAGATCCAATAAGCTTTGGCAGAGACAATATCTTTGGGAGCCCACCCATCCCTGAGAAAGAAGAAATACTTATGAGCCAGGGAGTCAATCCCAACTTTTTTCTGTTAAAATAATTATATCACATAACAGCTAGATATTTAAAAATATTTTAATAGCTGTATAATATCCCATTAAACAGCTATAACATAATGTAATCAACTTCATAGTATTGAATATTCATTTTATAATTTTGACTATTATAAAAATGCTATGATGAATACCTTTATACATTAATACCAATACATATCTCCAACACTTTCTTGGAAAGCACAATAGTTTAACAAACTGGCTATTTTAGAAGTTGTAATGTATTATTCCCTCTAAAAATATATCAATATTTATTCCCACAGCAAAAATAACACGGCCAACTAAACCACTTCCACAATGGGTGTCATATTTTTAATATGTTCCAGTAAGTCAGACAAAAGTGGTATTTATTGTTGTTTAATTTGCATTTATTTCATGACTACTAAGGATAAGCTTTTTTCAATGATTGCAGACTGCTGGCCAAAAAGAGTGGGCTGATCAAAAGACATGACCACTAATGCAAAAAGTTTTAGAAAAGCAACCTCTGTGAATACAAAGGAGCATGTGGAAGGTTTGGGGTGATAGAGGATATTCTATATCGATTGTGGTAGTTATCATACAGCGTTTGTCCAACTTGTCAAAATGTACAGTTAAAAAGGATGAATTTTACTATACATAAATTATAAATCAATAAATATGACTTTAAAAAAAAGATCAAGGATATTCATACTGTGCATACCGGTAACCCCAAAGATGAAAAATAAAAGTGTAGCAAAAGTTTAAATGCATAAATCAAAAAAATTATTTCAAAACAAAAGAACACTTGATTATACAGGTATAAATGCCACATTGTACCCCAGGAAAAATTGACACAGAATAATACAAATACCTATTTTACTAAAGTACTAAGTTTTAAGATAAACAAATGAAACTTAGGTAAAAATTAAGTCACCTATGTGGCAGGAAAATTAGGCTATTAAATTTAAAAAAAGAAAACTATTGATTTCACAGTAGTTAATTCAAGTAGCTAATGTGTAGTAGCTAAATTATTCAATAAATATTTGTTCCATATGTCATTTTGTGTCAGGACAATGATATAAGGCTAATATTTCCCATATAAAACAGGGTATTTTAGTTTGTTATAGCTAAAAAGCTAAGACTTCATTTGATAACTCTTGATAAAGAGAACTTAAAAATTTACAGAAATAAGACTTTTCATGACTGCAATAGGAACATTGCATGCAATGAGTAAATCTATTTTTTTCAGAACATATAAATTTGTTAAAAGGAAAGCTGATAGTAGGAATGGCAGATCTGGCAGGAGGACATTTTTAAGGTAGTTAAATGAGAGTTAAGGAATTAAATCTGAAAGGTCCCAACAAAAAGAAAGAAACCTAATACATACTTTATTTAGGGGCCTTTAACTGGAATAAGTAGAATTCAGGTAGACAGAGTTGTGATAAACTAGAAAATCAAAATGGAAGTTGGAGAACACAGAGTGCTAACGTTAGTCAGGTTGGTCAATCTGGGAAATCCTGAGTGACATACACATGTAGGTATCACACCAACACCTGGGCTTCTGGCTGAGGCTCTGCCTAGCAGAAGGAGCTTCCCTCTAGAGACATGGGTCTTTATCTTGTGAAAGATCAGTAGCTCATTCCTTAATAGGAAGCTACCTTCTTGTGCCTCAGGTAAGTAAGCTTCCTTGAAAAATTTGGCATTTTCTGTGATTCTCAGAAGATTTCAAACTCCAGTAGATTTTGACATGACTAATCTGATTAACTATTAATAATTAATGAAGCTTATTTAAAATATATAAAGAACGTATACAAATCAATACCCACAAAACAAATAATCCAATTAAAAATAGGCAGAAGACATGAACAGACATTCCTCCAAAAAACACATCCACATGACAAACAGACACATGAAAATATGCTCAACATCACTCATCATCAGGGAAATGCAAATCAAGACTACAATGAGATATCACCTCACACCTGTCAGAATGACTAAAATTAAAATACAAAAAACAGTAAGTGTTGGCCAGGATGTGGAGAAAAAGGGACACTCGTGCACTGCTGGTGGGAATGCAAACTCGTGCAGCCACTGTGGAAAACAGTATGGAGATTCCTCAAAAAGTTAAAAATAGAGCTACCCTATGATCCAGCAATCACACTACTGGGTATTTACCCAAAGAATACAAAAACACTAATTCAAAGGGATACAAGCACCCCAATGTTTATAAGCAGCATTATTTACAATAAACAAATTATGGAAACAGCCCCAGTGTCCATTGATAGATGAATGGATAAAGAAGAGGTGGTATACACACACACACACACACACACACACAAGAGAATATTATTCAGCCATAAAAAAAGAATGAAATCTTGCCATTTGCAATGACGTGGATAGAGCCACAGAGTACAATGCTAAGCAAAATAAGTCAGTCAGAGAAAGACAAATACTATATGATTTCACTCATCTGTGAAATTTAAGAAACAAAACAAATGAACAAAAGAAAAAAAGAGAGACAAGCCAAGAAAAAAAACTCTAACTACTGAGAATAAAGTGACAGTTACTAGAGGGACATGGGTGAGAGGATGCATGAAATAGGTGATGGGGATTGAGAGTACACTAATCTTCATGAGCACTGATGTAATGTGTAGAATTATTGAATTCCTATATTGTACACCTGAAACCAATATAACACTGCATGTTAACTATACTGAAATTAAAATAAAATTTTAAAAATGTAATTAATGAAGCTGACCCTACTTTTCAGTTACTCCATTCCACTCCAAAGACATGCATCCTATTATTGTATTATAAAGCTGTCAGTGAATTCCAACTTGCTTCTTTGTTTCTCCAAGCAGCTAGAATTATCTCTTCCTGTAGTTAAAAAAGTGTATATGTATATTGTTAAACATTGTCTTGATATAAAATTTGACAACCCCACATTTTCTCCATTTCTTTCTTTGATAGGTTGGGTTGGCACATTACTGTTCTGCTTGCCTTTATTCAGGGCATTTTCAATTACTCTTCTGCATAGGTAAGTGATATGATGTTCCAGGTGACTGGATAGTTTGCCATCCTTAAACACATAATTTCCTACTTGGCTTCCTTATGCCAAGCAGACTTGAACACATTCAATACATTGAAGTGCAAAGGATTTCCTCCATTTGCATTTTAAATATTTCATTATCACATATACCTTCCATAAATCTAGATAATTCCCTCTGCCCATCTAACATAAGGTTGTGCTCTCAGCAAGCCTATAAAGTAAATCTACAGTTAACCAAAGAAGTCAAATATGATGCATTCTGGGTGAACTAGATGTAACATTTAAGTAAAACAAACCTTTGAATTTCACCTCATATTGTTTATGAAAATCCACTTCACTGCCTCAGATAACACAGAACAAATTTGATATTGCTTTGATTCAACACTTCATGCTATTTTGGGGTCATCATTATGAATCAATTATTTTGGTAATGGAGATAGGCAATAGTAAGAATGTAAGTATATCTCTAAAAACTTTAAAACACTGAAATAGAAATTAAACCTAGTGTAACATGTATTAGGATATGCCAGCTCTTGGGGAGAGAACAGATTCAGAAGGGCTTTATACAGCTTAGCCTTTCAGTAGCCACAAGCTCTCCTGAGTCAAAAATTTCTTTGTTAGGTCTTAAGGAAAAGGGATATTTATCCAGCCTGAACCACCACTGAGCCACACAGAGTTCTGACACTATCAGAACTCCTGCCTGTTTAGCTAAGAGGATTTTGATGATATATCTGTTATTGAAAACTCTGGCATCCAAACATGGATAGCAAATATGCTGAGGTTTGGGGCATAATGGCTTCAAAAAATGGTATATTTCTTCTTTAAAAATACTATTTAGCGGGATGCCTGAGTGGCTCAATCACCTGAGCAATCGGCTCTTGATTTTTGGCTCAGGTCATGATCTCAGGGTCTTCAGATCAAGTCCTGGATCAGGCTCTACATTGAGCATGGAGCCTGCTTAAGATTCTCTCTCTCTCCCTCCCTTTGCCCCTCCCCACCCCTGCGCATGTGCCTGGACTCTTTCTAAAAAAAAAAAAAAAAAAACTTTTTAGCGAAATATATTTACAATGAAAATGAATTTTTATTGCATCAATAAATAGCCATCTCAAAAGATCTGGTATTTCACTTGTCAGTTGTTAAGATCCACATAATGTTCAAAGAGACAATTTTTCCTCTGGCCAATGCATATGTTACAAGAGGGAAATTAGGACAAAGGATTAAATTAAGAATAAGAACCAAATAACAGAAGTAGGACTAGTAATTTATGTTCCCCATTTTGTTGATGGGAAGAAAAGCTCCCCATAAATGGAAAAAGACTAACATAAATATGCACATTGCCTCAATTAGCCAAGATCCGTCAGTAGACAGAAAAATCATGAAGGAAGTGCTAATCAGAAAGGTGCCATGAGAAGAAATAAGAAGCCTAGATCTGCAAAATTTTTATTGTTTTTTCTAAAGAATTCGATTATATGGGGAGTTACAGTAAGAACTTAGACCTTTTAGTTACTGACCAAATTTCTGACAAAAGGAAAAGAATCATGAATATTGCTCCAAGAAATTAAAGCTTACTAGTCATTTTCATTCACACAAGCCATGTCAGACTTTCTCATCATAGTTTGTCTTTACTTCAAAAATTCTGCCACCTTAAATCCCATCCACATGCAAACACAAGACCTCACAAGAAAGAAAACTCTAAAACTGAAACACAGTCCTTTGCATGCCCCTTTGGGAGTTTTTGTGCTATTTTTCTCTTCAGCTGGATGCCATTTATAAGACCTGGGTCACTTCACCCAACTTTACCTCACTGACTGACTTTTGCTCAAAAATAAAAACAGAAAAGTCTTTTCTTCTCTTGCTCAACTTGTCTCAAATGGAATTAATTACCTTCTCACTAAAATTGGTTCCCTCTCTCCCAACAATCCTGACTCTGTTCCTGGCAATCACTGAGTACTGCCACTGAAGTCCTGACATGTTTCTCAGCTGCATCCTGCAGCACTGCAGTCATTGCCCTAAGCCAAGCACCTCCCCTTCCCCAGACCATTTCATCATCACCCTGAGTACCAGCTCTCATACCAATCTGTCTTTGAGAAAGCCATCAGAGAGATCTTAATCACATGCACAACCAGTCACATTACTCCCCCATTTACCATTCATCAGTGATTCCCACACCTAAATTCTTAATGCCTTCCTTAGCCTGCATACAAGTTTCCCAGGCTCAGGGTCCAGTCATGTCTCCAGCTTTAATTAGTATGACTTTTCTAGAATAGCTCACCCCCACACACCCGCTGCTGCTCCTTCTTCTCCAGAAGGGTATCTTAGCTATGCTAATGTCCTCCCAGCTTCCTTACACCCAAGTCTAACCTAAGATCCCATTAACTAATCAGCCTTTATCATACAGATTTTCAACTATGAATGGTTGTGTACTATATGTACATAAAAGGTGAGAACTGAGAGATTTCTCTCTCACTTGACCCCAGCACCTACTGCATAATTTAGCCCTTAATAAAACTTTCTTTAATTAGATTGACTGACCTTTCACCAGAGTTCCTGATCTAAGACCTATGACTCAGTGGAGTCCAGAGACTCCAGTGGATTTCCAGAGGCAAAACCACTGTTATTTTAATCTTATACAGCAGAGATCTAAAACGATATTAATCCACAGCATTCAGAAAATGTTCAAAAACTTCCAGAACAGTTTGGTCCTTCTTAGATAATCTATATATGTGGTCTTCTGGGTTTCCAGTCTATGGAATTAAAAGCAGACATGCGGCTAGTGCTGCATGTCCTTAATGCTGCAAATCTACTACTACACTGTGATAATCATAAGATTTTGAATGACCCTCTTCATTCATTACAGGAGTAATATGACCTAAAAAAATATTTCTAACATTTTTTGCTACCCTAAATATGCCATTTGTTCACCAAGCATTCAACTCCCTCACTAGCTTTCTGCCCTGCCATATCACACATCTTTTATTGCCCTCTGTGGCAGGTGTGATAGCAGCTTTTTATTCTTCCTTTTCTTTCTGTCATATTCCTGGAAGTGCCAACCCCCTTGCTTCTCCCTTGTTGATAAGTAGCTCTATAGACCTGTCACATCTCATGCAAGTCTTTGCTTCGTTGAAAGAACTTGGGACTCTGTCCACGGTGCTCCAGCAATAGCAATGTCAACTGCAAAAAGAAGCAGAGCTGTCTGCCCTCTGGGAGCCTTTCCATGGAGAGTAGGGGTTGTTGGCCAGGGGCTGGGCCAGCCAAGAGAAGTCTATGCCCAACCTGAGCTGAAATTTCCAGTGTGACTCGCAGCCCTAAGGAAGCATTTTTAGATCAGGGATGCTGACTGGAAACAAGAAGCCATGCTAATATAAAAGCTTCTGTGAACTTCTAGTCTAATTTACCCATTAAAAATAATGTGGCTAAAACCTAATTATGCTACTTGATAATGCTCCGTTTGGAAAGCATAGAGGCATTAAAGATTTTTTTCAACTAAACTTCATTTTTTCATTTCTTGGATTGTTTGTTCCAGCAATTCTAGACCACTAGCTGCTGTCAGAGTACTGTTTCTAAAATATAAATTAGACAGTGTCATTCTACTGTTTAAATATAGAAGTGACCCATGTATCCCTTTTGGATAAAGTGATCTTCTTTACTTAATAAAGCATACAAGGCCCTTCACTCTCATCTTTACAGCCTCATCTCTCGCTATACCTTCATAGGTGCCCTTTAATATAGAATGTAGACCAACATGACTTCCTGGTGACTTCTCCTATTATGCCACACTCTGAATTTGCCATGGTGTCACAACACTTACTCTCTACCTATAACATGGTATCATCCACCACCCACCTTCATCTACTCCTTCCTCTAGATGCAGTTCATAGGCCACCCTCTCTGGGATGTCTGTCTCCTCCCACTTCTGTCCCTTTATTGTTCTTAGGTTCTCTTAGGTGGCAAAGCACCTGGAATACACCACTATTATGACATTTACTCCTCTGTACTCCAATGCTCTTCTTATTAGTCTACATCTGCCACAGAAGTATTAATAATTTGAGAGGAGAAAAAGCCTTATATAGCTCAGTTACCATAATACTCAACAGCACCTCAAAAAATGCTGGTTAAATATATAATGATGAGAAAATATTTATCAAAGCTAACTTTTTTTTACTTCAATACCATGTCTGAAGAAAATACTTAGGGTAGTCATTTTTGCAAATATATAAAAGAAAAAGTAACTTTTGCTCAAACAAAGCAATTTTCAGTTTAAAGAATGATTCACCTCAGGGATCCTTCAAATAGCAAGTGTTTCTAGTGGATTTATAAGTTTAAAATGATTAATTAACTACTTGACAGAAAAACTAGAAGGAAAAGAGATAGAAAGAATTTTAACAAGAGAATCCAACACCAAATGAAAATAAACCAAATGAAAGGACATGCGAACAAAAATAAAAGTGCTTCTGAAGCATTAATCAAGGCAAATATGAATCAATTTACATGTTTGATTTGCACACATTTCAAAAAAAATGTCCACTGTGTAGAACAAAAATGAATCAGTATCTAACTTCCCAGAAGAATTTTAATATGTAGACTCCTAGAAGTAAGATTTATGGTATGTTACTTTTCCTCTGTGCATATCAATTATATTGAAATAATCTGTTTGTGTCTGTTTTCCAAGCAAAGCTATAAAGTTTTTAAGACCCCAGAGCATGTCTTATTCATGTGTGCATCACTAGGACTTAACATAGTACGTGGTACCTAGCAAATATTCTATTTATTGAATTGACTCTATATTAGAATCTTATTGCTCTATCGAATATGTCACATCCAGAAGACAATAAATTTCTCTTTTCAAAAGGCATGTTTTTAACCATAATGTATACTTTGTATCTCAAAATCCAGAAATTGTGGAATATACCTGAAAATACCCCAAATTTGGGAGTATACGTATTGGTTTTCCAACTTTTCAAGCTTCTAGTAAAATTTTCATTGCCTATTGGCAACATCATTGCATATAATCATGACCTCAGGTTCTGACAACTATAAAGACTGAAATTCAATCTTAAAAAATCAAATTCAATATCCATTCATTATTAAAAAAAAACCCTCAATAAAGTAGTTTTAGAGGAAGCATACCTCAACATAATGAAAGCCATATATGAAAAACCCACAGCTAATATCATCCTCAACAGGGAAAAACTGAGAATTTTTCCCCTAAGGTTAGGAACAAGACAAGGATGTCCACTCTCACCACTTCTATTCAACATAGTACTGGAAGTCCTAGCCTCAACAATCAGACAACAAAAAGAAATAAAAAGCATCTGAATCGGTAAGGAAGAAGTATGACTTTCACTATTTGCAGATGACATGATACTATATACAGAAAACCTGAAAGACTCCACCAAAAAAAACTGCTAGAACTGACAAATGAATTCAGTAAAAGTGAAGAATACAAAATCAGTGTACAGAAATCTGTTTCATTTCTATACACCAATAATGAAGCAGCAAAAAGAGAAATTAAGAAAACAATCCCATTTACAATTGCACCAAAAATAGTAAGATATCTAGGAATAAATCTAGCCAAAGAGGTGAAAGCTCTGAAAACTACAAAACACTGATGAAATTGAAGATGACACAAAGAAATGGAAAGACCTTCCATGCTCATGGATTGGAAGAACAAATATTATTAAAATGTCTGTATCACCCAAAATAATCTACAAATTTAATGCAATCCCTATCAAAATGGCACGAGTATTTTCCAAAGAACTAGAACAAACATTCCAAAACTTGTATGGAACCACAGTCAAAGCAATCTTGAAAAAGGAAAGCAAAGCTGGAGGCCTCACAATTCTAGACTTCAAGTTATATGACCAAGTGACAGTAATCAAAACAGTATGATACTAACACAAAAAGAGACACATAGATCAATAGCACAGAATAGGAAATCCAGAAATAAACCCACAATTATATGGTCAATTAGTCTTTGACAAAGCAGAAAAAAATATGCAATGGGAAAAGGACAGTGTCTCAACAAATAGTGTTGGGAAAACTGGACAGCGACATACAAAAGAATGAACCTGGACCACTTTCTTATATCAAACACAAAAATAAATTCAAAAAGGATTAAAAACCTAAGTGTGAGACATGAAACTATAAAAATCCTAGAACACAGGCAGTAACCTCTTTGACATTGGCCATAGCAACTTTTCTCTAGATATGTCTCCTAAGGCAAGGGAAATAAACAACAAAAATAAACTAGGGACTACATCAAAATAAAAAGCTTCTGCACAGCAAAGCAATCAACAAAACTAAAAGGCAACCTATGGAATGAAAAAAGATATTTGCAAATGACATAGCCAATAAAGGTTTAGTATCCAAAATATATAAATAACATACAACTCAACACTCAAAAAACAATCCAATTTAAAAATGGGCAGAAGACATGAACAGACATTTCTCCAAAGAAGACATCCGGATGGCCAACAGACACATGAAAAGATGTTCATCACTTACCATCAGGGAAATGCAAATCAAAACTACAATGAGTTATCACCTCACACCTGTCAGAATAGCTAAAATCAACAATACAAGAAACAAAAGGTGTTGATGAGGATGTGGAGAAAAAGGAACTCTCTTGCACTGTTGGTGGGAATGCAAATGGGTGCAGCCACTGTTAAAAGGAAACAGTGAGAAGATTCCTCAAGAAGTTAAAAATAGAACTACGCTATGATCCAGTAATCACACTACTGGCTATTTACCCAAAGGATACAGAAACACTAATTCAAAGGGATACATGCACCCCTATGTTTATATCAGCATTATTTACAATAGCCAAGATACGGAAGTAGCCCAAGTGTCCATTGAATGATGGATAAAGAAAATGTGGTATATATATATATATACACAATGGAATGTTACTCAGCCATCAAAAAGAATGAAATCTTGCCATTTGCAACAACATGGATGGAGCTAGAGGGTATAATAGTAAGTGAAATAAGTCAGTCAAAATAAGACATACTATAGGATTTCACTCATACATAGAATTTAAGAAACAAAACAAGCAAAGAGAAAAAAAAGTGAGAAAGAGGACAAATCAAGTAACAGACTCTTAATTATAGAGAACAAACTGAGGGTCACCAAGGGGAAGGCAGGTGGGGGTTTGGGTTAAATATGAGATGGGGATTAAGGAATGCGCTTGTCTTGATGAATACTAGGTGATGTATGGAACTGTTGCATCACTGTATTGTACATGTGAAACTAATATAACACTGTAAAAAAAAGTGTTTACACCAAAAAGATCAAATTTAGTTTCTTAATGTATAATGTATAATTTAAATCTAAAAAACTATATATCAAAAAATGCAATGTTAAATTTACAACTGTATTTTTTAAAACATCCTACTTTGAAAGTTAAATGTGAAATATCACCTATTGAATGCATTAGCAGAGCACAGAGAAAAAGCATTCCGTCGTGGCTGCCTCGGGATATCAAACCATCTCTAACCCATTTCAGATTCCTACTTATAAAACTGTGAGTGGTAACAATCTGGATACATTTTTTGCTTAAATCTTTCACAGATACAACATCTGTCAAACAGCCAACATGCCTGACCCAGTTGT
Source organism: Neomonachus schauinslandi (assembly GCF_002201575.2). Lineage (NCBI taxonomy): Eukaryota > Metazoa > Chordata > Mammalia > Carnivora > Phocidae > Neomonachus > Neomonachus schauinslandi. The sequence continues at coordinate 67,491,328 of NC_058409.1, read as the reverse complement.
ACTGAGTAAGCCCTACAGATTATTTGTCAAACAAATTCAGTAACCCAATATTTGTTTCTTTATTTTAAAATTTAATTGGTATGCAAATAGGACAAGACAGCATTTGTGCTGGATACAGTTGTCACTTCAGATTCTGGGAATGCTCATTATCATGCTTACAGATGTTTTTTTCCCACCTAACATCTGCCAATACTACCTAAACCCCAGGAAGTCCACAAACCTGTGCAAACTTCCTCTCACTGTGGGTCTCTTTCTCTGTTATCTGTTCCATGCTCACTAATTTTGTGCATCTGAGACCTCTGTATGCCACAATTATGCCTGCTTCCTAACACTTCTGCCTCCAGAGCTTTTGATTTGAAATTGAACAGACACAGAGCCAATTTATCATAGGATGACATGTGTCATGTTTATGGTATTACCAAAGGAACACTGGTATGCACTGTATTTATCCTTTTGCTGTCAGCGTGGACCAAGACAACACAGGATAGGGATAGAAAAGCTATAATGTTTTTAATAATATGATATATACTTTAAAAATAGAACATCAAATACCATCGTCCTCAAAATGTGGTATTAGATCATTCTGCTTAAAATCAAAATTTCTTTGTCAAATAATCATCTGTCATTCAAGAATACATTTTATTGAAATGAGAATAACAAACAAAAGCATTGGAATATGTTCCCTCAAAGAAAAGGATAACACTTTGTTCAAACTAACAATTTATTTCTTCTGTCTCATTTTCACATAAATTCTAATCATGCTTAATGATGGCTTTATCTTGAATACAATATAAATTCACATCATGTGGCTTTTGTCAACAAACAAATATCCAAGAGCACCCTCATTCCATCTTTTACACACTAATAAATGTACTTTTAACACCCTAATGATGCATCTCTCACTGTGTTTCTGGATCATGCATAAAGCAAACATATACAGAGATAGCAATATTTCAAGCATAAACATAATAGCCGAAGGGAAAAAGCTTTTCATTTGAACCAAGTTGAGTAAAAAGCCAAAACTTGAGGCAAAACTTTCAACTGTGAAAATGGCTGATCACAGAGTGACATCTTCTTAACACCTCTACAAAAATCTACTTTTTATCAGGAACAAACATTTGCGCATGCCAAACCTGGCATCTAGTTGCTCATTTCAATGTGTAATTAATTTTGATTTCCAGCATGCCTCCAATTACTTTTTAACATTTTCAAATATGCTCCTCTAAGTAAAGAGTAAATAAAACCTAAATGCTACCCCTTTGAAGATTTTATTAATATGTAATAAGCAGGTAAGAAAAACAAATATGCAAAACTCAATACTGCACATATACAAGTACCAGCTAAGCCTGCCTCTCAAATCTGATGATGGGTTTGCTAGACTGAGTACAAGCTGTTACTAAACAGTACTGAGGAATATTTATTAATATTAATTACTATTGCTATTAATATTAATTGCTCTTATTAATATTAATTAATTAGAAGTATCAGTCAGAATCCAAAAGTTAGACTCAGAAAATAGTTACTTAATTCAAAATGGTAATTAATGAATGAAAGAACAATTTACAAAGACTTGAATAGGGCTAAGGAGACTAATACAGAAGGTGAAGGACCCAAGTCCTCATAAAAGCAGGAAGCCATTACACACCCGGGGCCTGAAAGGACAAGTTCTGTTACCAGAACTCTGGTGGAAGGTTTGCCAAGCAGGAGCTGTGGCCTTAGTATAAAGAAAAACAAAAAAAAAATCTCAGCCTCATAGGGATAAAACAGTTGGCAAAAATACCACATCTATTTTCTCCTCCACATTTCTCTCTTTTTAATTTAATTCTATTATGTTATGTTAGTCACCATACAGTACATCATTAGTTTTTGATGTAGTGTTCCATGATTCACTGTGTATATAATACCCAGTACTCCATGCAGTACGTGCCCTCCTTAATACCCATCACCATGCTAATCTATCCCCCCACCCCCTCCCCTCTAGAACCCTCAGTTTGTTTCTCAGAGTCCATAGTCTCTCATGGTTCATCTCCCCCTCCAATTTCCCCTGCTTCATTTTTCCCTTCCTTCTCCTAATGTCCTCCATGCTATTCCTTACATTCCACAAATTAGTGAAACCATATGATAATTGACTTTCTCTGCTTGACTTATTTCACTTACTATAATCTCCTCCAGTCCCAACCGTGTTGATGTAAAAGTTGGGTATTCATCCTTTCTGAAGGCTGAGTATTATTCCATTGTATATATGGACCACATCTTCTTTATCCATTCATCTATTGAAGGGCATCTCGGCTCTTTCCACAGTTTGGCTATTGTGGACATTGCTGCTATGAACACTGGGGTGCAAATGGCCCTTCTTTTCACTACATCTGTGTCTTTGGGGTAAATACCCAGGAGTGCAATTGCTGGGTCATAGGATAGCTCTATATTTAATTTTTTGAGGCACTTCCCCACTGTTTTTCAAAGTGGCTGTACCAACTTGCATTCCCACCAACAGTGTAAGAGGACTCCCCTTTCTCCACAACCTCTCCAACATTTGTTGTTTCTTTCCCTGTCCATTTTGGCCATTCTAACTGGTGTAAGGTGGTATCTCAATGTGGTTTTGATTTGAATTTCCCTGAAGGCTAATGATGATGAACATTTTTTCATGTGTCTGTTAGCCATTTGTATGTCGTCTTTGAAGAAGTGTCTGTTCATGTCTTCTGCCCATTCTTTGACTTGATTATTTGTTTTTTGGGTGTTGAGTTTGAGAAGTTCTTTATAGATCTTGGATACCAGCCCTTTGTCTGTAGTATCATCTGCAAAAATCTTCTCCCATTCTGTGGGTTGCCTCTTGGTTTTGTTGACTGTTTCCTTTGCTGTGTAGAAGCTTTTTATCTTGATGAAGTCCCAAAAGTTCATTTTTGCTTTTGTTTCTCTTGCCTTTGGGGACATGTCTTGAAAGAAGTTGCTGTGGCCGATGTCACAGAGACTACTGCTTATGTTCTCCTCTAGGATTTTGATGGATTCCTGTCTCACATTGAGGTCTTTCATCCAGTTTATCTTTGTGTATGGTATTAGAGAATGGTCGAGTTTCATTCATTCACTCTTCTGTATTTAGCTGTCCAATTTTCCCAGCACCATTTATTGAAGAGACTGTCTTTTTTCCATTGCATATTTTTTCCTGCTTTGTCGAAGATTATTTGACCATAGAGTTGAGGGTCCATATCTGGGTTCTCTATTCTGTTCCTTTGGCCTATGTGTCTGTTTTTCTGCCAGTATCATGCTGTCTTGGTGATCATGGCTTTGTAATATAGGTTGAAATCTGACAACGTGATGCCCCCAGCTTTGTTTTTCTTTTTCAACATTTCCTTGGCGATTCGGGGTCTTTTCTGATTCCATACAAATTTTAGGATGGTTTGTTCCAGCACTTTGAAAAATGTCATTGGAATTTTGATCGGGATGGCATTGAAGGTATAGATTGCTCTGGGTAGCATAGACATTTTAACAATGCTTATTCTTCCAATCCATGAGCATGGAATGTTTTTCCATCTTTTTGTGTCTTCTTCAATTTCTTTCATGAGTGTTCCGTAGTTCTTAGAGTATAGATCCTATACCTCTTTGGTTAGGTTTATTCCAAGTTATCTTACAGTTTTTGGTGCTATTGTAAATGGAATTGATTCTCTAATTTCTCTTTCTACAGTTACATTGTTAGTGTATAAGAAAGCAACTGATTTCTGTGCATTGACTTTGTATCCTGCCACATTACTGAATTACTGTATGAGTTTTAGTAATTTGAGGGTGGAGTCTTTTGGATTTTCCACATAAAGTATCATGTCATCTGTGAAGAGAGTTTGACTTCTTCTTTGCCAGTTTGAATACCTTTTATTTCTTTTTGTTGTTTGATTGCTGTTACTAGGACTTCTAGTACTATGTTGAACAATAGCGGCGAGAGTGGGCATCCTTGACATGTTCCTGATCTTAAGGGAAAGGCTCTCAGCTTTTCCCCATTGAGGATGATATTTGCTGTGGGTTTTTCAAAGATGGATTTTATGAACTTGAGGAATGTTCCCTCTATCCCTATACTCTGAAGAGTTTGAATCAGGAAAGGATGTTGTATTTTGTCAAATGCTTTTTCTGCATCAAATGAGAGGACCATATGGTTCTTCTCTCTCCTCTTATTAATGTGTTCTATCACGTTGATTGATTTGCGAATGTTGAACCACACTTGTATCCCAGGGATAAATCCCACTTGGTCATGGTGGATGATCTTTTTAATGTACTGTTGGGTCCTATTAGCTAGGATTTTGTTGAGAATTTTGGTGTCCATATTCATCATCTCCTCCACCTTTCAATACCCCACACTGTGTTCCATTGGCAAACCCAACTGAAAGCCAGAGGTCAGGGAAGCCCAGCTGAGGTTGTGGTACGGAGAAAAGTAGAGACAGGTGCAACACAAATCTGCAGGGGCAAATGGAAAACATCTAGCACTTCGACTTTCTCTGCAGTGCAGATTTCACCCACTGTCAAATGATATAGCTGGAAGGATCTGATAATTAAAGGATGTCTTGAATCCATTCCTGTGAGATTCACATGAACTCCACAAGTGACATCCAGAAGTTACTGCGTGTTCCAGAAGTTGAAGAGAAAATCATTATTCTCTCAAACAATACATCCTCAGCAAGGACCTTCTAGAGCTTCAAAACCAAACTGCCCAACTCCCGCTCGCTGACAGAACCCTGGGTGTCCAATTATCTATAGCCAAGGAAAATTACAGTCTCATGGTAAATCAAGGCTAGGGAATTGAAATCATTACATGTGCAGAAGAACATTATGAGCTCACTTCTTATAAGACATAAAGATTATTTCTGATGGTGTTAACACATTGTTGGTGGGGCCCCCAGGAGAGTTGTAGAACATTTTTTAAATACCATATAACTATCCTAGAACCAAATACCACCTTAGCTTCAACATCCCTTCTCCACCTCCATCTTGCATAAAAAAAATTAATTAAGAACTTTCCACACTAGCCACCTAAATAGGCATTGTGACAACCTGTCTTAATTCAAGCTGCTATGACAAAAATACCACAGACTGAATGGCTTAAACAGCAAACATTTATTTCTCAAAGTTCTGGAGACTGGGAAGTCCAAGATTAAGGTGCTGGCAGAGAAAGAGAGAGACAGAAACAGAGACAAGAAAGTCTCTTCTTATAAAGGCACTAATCCCCTTTCTGATGGCTCCACCTTAATGACTTAATCATCTTCCAAAACCACCACCTCCTGATACCATCATATGATTTCATCATATAAATTTTGAAAAGACACAAACATGCCGTGTATGACATATATATATTACCTTAATTCTCAAAACAAAGTTGGTAACAGATACACTATTTCTCATTTTATGGATTAACATTTGAGACTCAGAGAGGTGAAGGAGCTTCCCTGAGCTTACAGAGCCACAGCCTGCTGGCATGACTAGAATATGCATTCCACATCTATGGTGTGTTCTTCAAGCCACAACTGCCTCATGCTATAGCTAGGATGGCTTAGTAGCCCTTCCTTGCCTAAAGAGACCAAACAATTTCATAATTCCATATACCTCATGCTCTGACCTATAAAATACTTCCTTCTTTCTTCATCTAAGAGGCTTTCTTTCAGCAGACATTCATGAAACACCTACTTTGTACCAGTGTAGTAGGCATTAGGAATACAAACACAAATAATCATAAAATCCCTGTGTTTAAGCAACGTGGAGCTAATGGTGGATACAAACTATTCTTGAACAATCTGTTCAGATTCTTCCTCCATGGAGAATTCTTTTCCAGCCTAAAGTGAAGTCTCTCCTTGACTGATCCTCAGAGGACATATGTAATCATTCAGGGCCTTGTGCCTTTTTTGCATATTCACCATCTCAACAACTAGATTATGTTAAGTGGTATGTTTTTATATTCCTCACTAAAACTCTTCTCATTCATCACTTATGGTAAGCATTTTATAACAAGCCTTAATTAAGGAAAGATTTACTGAGTGCTTATAAGGTGATAGGCACCATGCTAAGTTCAGAAACAGGTGGTGAAGAAAAACCATATAAATCCTTCCTAGAAATCCCTCTGAAAATTTTGGAGTTTCTTGGAATACATAGACATGGAAATGGTCATTTACAACACAGTATGATAAACCTTTTAACATCGAAGTAGGTATTTCTAGTTATCTCTATAACTCCATAAAGAGGTCCAGAGGGCTTTAGGATGGGTATGAAGATTACATGCTCTACCACCTCCAACATAGATCAGAGTACAGAGCAGAGAGTGCCAAATACGTCACAATAAAGCCAATGAATCTTGATCTTTAATGACTTAAATTTGTTGTCTTTTAATTAAATTCAATCTCAGTGCTATTCAGTCTGCTCTTCACAGAGACCAAAAATTAATCACAGCTTTTTTAAAATAATACTATTTATAATCAATGACACCTATAAAGTCCAACAGGTATTTCTATGTTTTCTTTGAAAGATGTTTCTTTGAAACAGTGAAGTTTACAAAAGGCCTTGAGGGTTTAAAAGGACAAAGCCTCTTTCTTTATGGGTGGAGAAGAATACTATATTAATTGTATGCATGCTAAATATTCACAAACTCATAGCAATCAGTAAAAACTCCCACAATCTTTCACATGAAAAGTCATAGAAAATATAACATTTTTGAGCAACATAAGACATGATATGTCCTAAAATTTATATTTGTATCAAAGTATAAACATGTGAGATTAAGTTGGTTTAATATTCTTCATTCACTCAGTGAAGATGAACATTTACCACATTCTTAGTTCCAAGCAGTGATTTTCATTCATTAAGCTGCAAAACCACTTCTTTCTGCAAGAATGTACTCAGCCAGAAACAACAGAAATATGTACTTGTATTATTATGCACATAAACTTATTGACTTTGAAAGGATTAACTTGTGGATCAATAAGGGAGAAATTCATTACACCAATCAACTCCAAGTAACTAGAACTAAACAAGATGCATCAGTCTAAGTTAAAATGGAATTTACTTCAGGACTGCTACAACCTAAAACAAATCATAAAATGAAATCAGCGCATTGTACCAGGAAATTTTCATAAACAATCTGATAGATTCTAATATGTTAGGATTGCATGTATACCAGCCTCTCTGGCTGTATGAAAAATGTTGAGATCAATAGATGCTGATGAGCAATATTTAAATGAATTTCTAAATGACTATAATAAAAAATTTAGTTGACTCAACCCCTGCTGTTCTGGGCTGTAAAGTTATGAGCTCTATTTACCTGAAAGCATGTATGCCTATTAGACTTGGCAAAAGTTTCTCAACATTGCTTTTAAATAGAATATCTATTTAAAATGAACAAGCATCAAGCTATATCAAGTCTGGTTACTTCAGACTGGGATAAAGCAGCATGCTAACCTCATGTACATGATTCAGAGAGCAGAAGAGAATAAATCTTTGTGGCTTTTAAACTTCTTTGTGAGTAAAAATTATTCATAAAATGTGGCTGGCATTGAAAGAATTATAAGCAAGTTTGCTTTCACAGGTACTAACTATAAAATGTCTAAATAAAAAGTGACACAAGAAAAAGCAAGATGAATTAAAAGTATAGAGATACATTAAACAAATGTATCTTTCAAAAGCTTCCACACCTTTCTGGAGGCCAAGAAAAATCTATGGAGCTAATCAAGAAGAGAGTGAAGTCTGTAAGACATTAGTCTCATATTTATCATCAACAGAAATTACACCAGGGTAGAAAAAAGAATTTTAAAATGATACAAAATATGTCTAAAGAGAATTGTTTATAGTGAACTCAAAGACAAGAGCTAAAGATGCAAAAAAGTGATATATATCAAAGTGATTTGTAAACTCTATATGTATGTTCACACTGAGCATGTTTATTTTTTTTCAAATAGACCAATAAACAGTGAAAGGAAACAAGAAATAAATAACTCTAAACTTGAATTTATTCTTTTACTTTTAGTAATAAAATATTAATTGTGAGAGCTAGGAAATTATGCAGTTTTTTGTTTTTGTAGAAAAGGGACTAACAAAATTAAAATTCCAATTGGTGTTTAAAACTCATGTAATTAAATGTCAAAAATTGATATCAGATCAACAATCTGTCAGCACGTATTTATGGACTATCAGCTCTGAGTCCTATATTCTGCTTTGTGATGTGAAAAATATTATAAAATCCCTTTCCAAAATGGAAAGGAACTGGCAAGTGAAGGTGTAAGCATGGCTGAGCACTACTTCTGATGGTTCACTTGATGGCTATGGGGTAGCAATAATATCACTGTTATACCAGGTTTATAGGTTTGGCCAGTTGATCAATCCATGTAGGAGCTGACCGGTATTGGGTGGCGGGACGCGGAAATAGCATCATGGAGGTACAGAGAAGAATAAGGTCAGGCACTTAGTAATCTGGTCTCTCTCCAAGTGGCTGTGTTCCTGTGCCAGTCACAGCTACTGTCAGACAACCCTCTGTGTCTGCATTCTGGGAGCAGCTCCCTCTACTTGGTTGTCAGGCCTACCATGTGATACAGTACCCCTGTGTTGGTAGCCTCAGGATACAGTGTTATCCAGAGAGTTTCTTGTCCATACCTTTGCAAAGAGCCCCCTCATTAAAGTATCTTAGTACGAGTGGCTGACTGTTTCTTTCTGGGGACCTGACTGATACAGAATTTAACAACCCTTGTTGTCAAGGACTTTATGATCCTGAGAAAGCAGGAATCATTTCTATAAAACAGTGGGAAAGCAATATAAGACTTCTTTAATGAAGTACTGTATGTTGCAGCAGAGATGAAAGTTTTAAGAGAGATGTGAACCAAATAGGATAGCTTTAGGGAGGACTTCATAGTCTTAAAAATCAGGATGGATTTCAAAAGTGAGAAAAATTAAAAGGATGAATTCTAACCTGGAAGAAAAGTCATTGTAAAAAGAAAAAAGATATCTAGTCCTTGCAGATAATCATAGATTAGCAGTGAGGGCAACCATATACCCCACCTAGGCTGTCTAAGACATCCTCAGTTCATAGCTATTGTCTCTGTGAAATTCATTAATAGTAATAAATTATATGGTAATGCTTTAAATGCATTATATAGTAGAAAGTCATTTTGAATTCCTGAACAAGGAATTACTATGATGAAAGAGGTATTTCACAAAGATACATTTGGCAATGGAATACAATATAGACTTGAGATACAAAGGGAAGTTCAGAGAATAATGGAGTTTAAAGAGAAAAATCACTTGATTAAAATGATGACACTGTGAATGAAAGGAGAAATCTTAAGAAAAATAAACTGTTTTCATAACAAAATCTTGTATGTATTCAAAATACAACCAACAGGTCTTTGTAAACTCAATTCTATGCTGAATCTCTTTCAAAGAAACAAAGTCTTACAACCTAAAGAAGTTAAAAGGAGTTAAATCTTTACTTTATGCGTTTATTAAGCAAGTTAGTTTATCCTCTTGTCTTGCCAGCAGTCTCTTATCGTCTCACTGGTTCTCATTCCTACTTCATTTAGTCCCTCTGTCAGAGACTCCAAGAATCTTGTCCTTCCTTAGTCTCCATTTTGCTTCAATCTCAGCATCCTTTTGGTTCAAGCTTGCTCTTAAAATGGGAAAGTTTTTAGCTTGGTTTACTGAAGTTCTCACATCAGAAAAATGTGGTGTCTTCAAGATGGCATTGTTATAAAAGCCTTTAAGTTGTTATTACAGTGACATGTGTACAAGGTGATAAAATAATCAGAATTCATGTGAAGGAGCAAATTTTGGCTACCTATTCCCCCTTCATCCCACCCCATCTTGCAGAGTAAACCTCTTCTGATTGTTTTTGGTGTTAATTCCTCACATGGTTACTGTGTGATTTTAAGTAATATGTTTATGCCATTCTTACATTATTGACTTCATATAGTATCTAATGAATTCCTGCTTTGAAATGTAAGGGTTGAACACACTTGTAACTCTTCTTCATCTTATCCTGAAATGTTTGATGTACAAATTATTAGCTTTATTTTTTTACTAGGTAACTTGGTAAATTTAATAAAGCATGTAGATTTTTTTTTTAATTCCAGTGTCATTTAACTCCTTGCTATGTCAAATGAGGATGTTGGTACCTTCCTTTCCCATATTTTCCTCCTTCTACAAATTTTACTTTTGACTTTAACACTGTCCATGTTGTTGGCATTTAAATGAAATTTTAAACCATGACAGGCTTTGATCATGCTTTGGCTATAGGTTGATTATAAAATTCTAAAACCAATAAACTATATTTAACATTAGCTTTCTCACTATAAAGCCACATGGTGTGTGAACATTGTATTTTCTTTTCTATGTGAAATATCAGGCTTCTTGGCACCTTGAAGGAGAATGCTTCTAGCATCAATGACAAATAAATTTTCTGTCCTTGCATTCTTCCAAGTGATTAAAAATCATTTCATATTTAGTTTACTTTATTTTGAACCATAACTTTATTTCAGGGGTAGAATATTTTACTGTGATATACTATTTTTCTCATGCAAAAATTAAAGTGTCTTTAGCATATTCTCAAGATTATTCACATTTTCAGTATACCATTTCTCACATGGCAACCCATATTTTCCCAAACACGGCCCTCCTCTAGCATTCATATATTTGTCAATAAAACCTCAAGAAATTACAGCATAAAACCTTGAGTTCAGTCAATTCCATCTTCCCAAACCACTTACACCATCTCCCTTTTCAGTTCCTACACATGTAGGGAATACTACAAACATGCTGATTGAGGGTGATTTAAAAAAAATATAGTCCCACTTCCAGTTATGATAGAGCAGCTTATAATCAACCAACCAATTCTCCTGCCAACAAAATCCATAAAATGGTATGGAAATATTGAAATTACAGCTGGTCAAAGACACTGGAGATCAACCAAGGCTTTCAGAATTTTAGTATCCAAGACATTCTCTGTTGACTTTCCAACAATATGATTGAAGCCATAAAACAATGAAGATATCTAACATGCTGAAAGATTTTAAAATTTTATATACCACAAAAGGTATCCATCAACAAAGCAATTAAAATTAAGACATTTTCAGACAAAAAGTGAGAGAATTTTTCATTAGCAAACACAAAAAGACAAATAGTTTGACCTAATTTGTATGCAGTCAATAACTACTGAATATATATTCTTTCCAAATCGTGTGGAACATTTACCAAAATTGACTGTGTGCTGTACCAGAAAGCATGATTCAACACATTTTAAAGTATTAATATCGCTCAGAGAAATTGTCTTCATTTTAAAAAGATAAAGTTAAAACACCAGGAAAATCTCCAAATATTTGAAAATAAAAAAACACCCTTCTAAAAAATCTTTGGGTCCAGAAGAAATCTCAAGGGAAATTTTAAAACATGTTTAAGTGGACAATAATGAAAAAACATATGACAGCAAAATTGGGGGGATGCAGCTAAAATCATCCTTAGAGGCAAATATATGGCCTCAAGGCACAGCAGAGAGGAAGAAAGGCGGACAGCTAATGGCGTAGGTGCCCATAACGCTCACAAATGGCAGAACCAGGATTCAAACTCTTGCATGTTTGAATGCAAGAGCATGTACCCTGGTTTTAGGGTACATGCTCTTAATTCTTTTACTGACACATTCATTTAAGTATCTCCCAAGCTAGCAAGAAATCATTTTTTTCCTTTTTTTAATTTAAATTCAGTTAGGCAACACATACCAAGTATATCATTAGTTTCAGATGCAGTGTTCAACAATTAATCAGTTGCATATAACACCATCACATCATAAGAAACTATTGTGAAACCAAGAACCACTTCCAGATACCTCCTCTCTCATCTTACCTTCACAGGAAAAGTTCTTGAAACAAGTGTCTATACTTGCTTTCTTTGCTTTTTAACACCCACTCTTTAATCCACGATTTTTTTTTTTTTACTGTTTCCTTGCCCTGCCAAACCCACTGAAACTGCTCTTCATGTTATCAATCTATTTGCCAAATCTCAACCTTTTTTTTCATTCTATTTACATACATATTTTCAATATGAATATTCACGTTATGTTTTAATTCTTAAAATTCACTTCTTTACTACCTACTGTAATAGTATTCTCCCCCTGATGCCCTACCTACTCCTCTATTACTTTTCTGTATCCTCTACCTCTGCCCATTCCTTAAATGTTGAAGTTCCTTCAAGATTTCTCAAGACTGCTCTTGGCTCACTACCCTTTTAATCCTTTATAAGCATTACCTCTCCACAATTTCAACCAGATATCTGTATTTGTAGCCAGACTTTTTTCCTAAGCTCTAACCTAATTCTCAGAGAGATCAAAATTTTTCCTTCTTACAGAAAAGCCCAAAGGATTAGCCTAAAACATATCTCCAACACATCTTTAGCTGCCTTAAGCTCTGGTGAAGTAGAATGATCACAGTACTTAAACTTGGAGCTCTATTATCCATTGACTGTTACAACTTTTGCATGACTGTAATGTGAAACTGGTGAAAGGAAATTGTGATTAATGATATTTTCAATTTAATTGTGGAATAATGTTCCAAGGGAATTGGTTAAATGTTAAGGAGCAGGGAGCTGGCATGTGTGAAAATGGAGAGGGGGTATTTGTATATTAGCAAAAACCAAAAAGTTCTCCACTGAGTACAAATTGCTAGTCTGAATACCAATGCTAGGTCTGGTGGTTAACCTAAAATGGTTAACCTATACATATTAAGGCTCCACAAGCAGAGATTTTATTTCAAAATGTGTGGGGTAGAATAAAGACTCTGTACTTTTTAAAATCTCCCCAAGTAATTCTGATTTGCTCTATATTTCAGAACAACCAGATTAGAGTAACATTTCCTAGACCACTGGAAGTTATTGCCAAGTACTATTTTTTTAAAAAAAGTATTGTCTCAGGACTAAAATAATGGATATCTTGTAAAAAAAAAATAATATTTTTAAATAAGTTACTAAATTTATAGTAGGCTTCACTCCCCTCCTCCCAACTACTTCCCCCCAACAATAAATACTCTTCTTTTATTGGAAAGGACCCTTGAATTTGAAAAGTTTAGATATTATTACCTATAACACTTCAAATATTGTGGAAATGTGTTCATTTTTATTAGAACTTCCAATTTGCCCATTTCCCAACTAAGACCTTTTGTCCCCATTATTGCAAAATCATTATATTTTCAAAGAAGAAGATAGTAGCAATCTATGTGTTATTACTTCTGAGAGAAATTATAAGAATACCATGAAATGTACATTAAGAAATTGAAAATCCATTTGTCCTGTTTTGAAATTTTTAAAAATATTTTGTTAGTTTTTTAAAGTTTGCCTCATCAAGAATCATAATCTAATAAGTGAATCTTTGTTTCAGAACCAATTTATAAAGGATAACTATGCAATGGTTAAAATTTGTGTGGTCACAAACTGTTACATACATATTAAGTCAGAGTTGTATAAAACTTAAGCAAAATGTCACTCTCTTACAAGCCATTTATTATCCGGAAATATATATAAAGATTTATTGAATTACACACCTAAATTTCATCTTTAAATTATAAAGCACAGTGTTTGCTCTTTTAAAATGAGTAGTATTCCTGACACTGAACATGCTAATTTGGACAAACATAAAACTTGATGGGTTGATAAGCCTTCAGTGATCATGATTGTAACATACTCATAGTATCAACATTTGGAAGGATGCTCAGATATAATGCATAATTGATAAGAAAAGAAGTTTGTGTTATTAGAGGATTGTGGCATTAAAACAGAAGATTGTGAATATACATTGTATAGATGATATTGATACAGTTCAACAATGCTTTGTTCTTCCTATCAAGTAGTTACTATTTGGTTTTAGTTCCCCCAAGGCCTAGTAGGATGGGAGGTGGGATGCAAGTAGCTTTATGGTATATAGTCCCATGAGGCATAGTGAGAAAGTGAGGGAATGAGACAGGGAGGGAAGAAAGCCAATGAAGGGTGTGTTGATGAATAGTTACCATGGAAACTGAGCCTGCAGTATACCCTCAGAGATGATGTAAAACATGCCACAGAATTGTGCCACTAAAGGGAGAACATGAGATATTTATCCATGAACTGCTGTTCTTCATTCTTACTTCCCTACACTTCCCACCTACCCAATGCCAAGCCTGGCTTCGTAGGTAAGAAAGTGCCTTTAGGTAGAAAGATTCCAGAAGACTTAGGAATGATTAAAAACTGTCTATAGGTGACTTCTTGGCTGGGTAGAGAAGATATGAGCAGGGAAACACCAGTGACAGCCCCAGTCACCATTTTCCTGGTACAATGTCCACCTCAGCTGGGCAACAGTAGCCCCTCTTCTTTAAGGCCTCTACTTTCCTCTTGATGTGATTCATGCCCTCTCTCTCTCTCCCCAGTGAACTCAAAGGGCTAAGAAAATTATTTAGGCATTCTAAAGTGCATTTTTATTGACCTGAGATTTTTTTTGTTAATTCTAAGTGGTTTTATGCTAATGTTTAACTATTATTCACTGTAAGGAACATAACATACAAGAAAACATAAGTGGTATTAATATGTGTGTCAAAGTCAGAAACAATAATAATTTGATCTTACCTAAACTTCCCCAGCCAATCCGTGGGCATCTTTATGCAAACACAGTCACTGTGCTGAAATCTACCTTCAAGAATTACTCTTTTACCTGCCCTAGTCCAATCCTTCATTTTATCCACATATGTCTGTCAACGAATACCCACATCCTCGGCTTGTAACTGGTCTAAGGGTTGATCACTAAAACAGACTGTATTTCAGAGTACCATCCTCTACCCACTCATTCCTAGATCAGACTTCTCTATCTCTCGGAATTCAGACTTTTACTGTCTTAACCACAACTGTCAGTCTGACTTTCACTTCTTACTTATCTACCTGGATTTTTGCCCTCCTGATTCTTCCTAACCTTGGTAATTATATAATCCTCAACTCTTATTTTGCCTGTCTAGAGTCTGTTCTCTGAAAAGTATTCCAATATATTGTCTAGTGCTAGCTTCCATGTCATGATCATGACCTCATTTGCACCCATGGAACTATTATCTATTAATTCAATCAACAAGCATTTGTTGAGTGCCCACTATGTGCCATATACTATTGATGGAGTTGAAAAGCAACAATGAATAAGAGACCAACTTCCAGCTCTCTAAGTTATCACAGGACAAGTGGCCAGGGCAAAGACTCTGTTAAAACATGTTTACAGAGAAAGACAATTATCATATGGTTTCACTCATATGTAGAACATAAGAAATAGAGCAGAGGACCACAGGGGAAGGGAGGGAAAACTGAAGGGGGAGAAATCAGAGAGGGAGACAAACCATGAGAGACTCTGGACTCTAGGAAAGAAACTGAGGGCTACAGAAGGGAGGGGATGGGGGGATGAGTTAGCCAGGTGATGGGTATTAAGCAGGACATGTGTGGGGATGAGCACTGGGTGTTACACGCAACTAATGAATTGTTGAACACTACATCAAAAACTAATGGCTAACAACATAAAAAAAAATGTTTAAAATAAACACCTAGCTTGAATCATGGCTTCAGTTAAAACTATCTCCTGAGAACCACACAAACAAATGTCTACAACTAGGCAACAAATATACACCATTTAACAATGGGTAAAGCAATTAGAAAATAATAGTGCAAGACTTGAAATGCAAGCTTTCTGCAGCTAGAGTCTAAAAATATTTATTAATTTTCAGATTATTCCAAAAGCAGCTTTCTTTTTTTTTTAATAGATTTTTATTTATTTATTTGACAGAGAGAGAGATAGCGAGAGCAGGAACACAAGCAGGGGGAGTGGGAGAGGGAGAAGCAGGCTTCCCACCGAGCAGGGAGCCCGATGTGGGACTCGATCCCAGGATTCTGGGATCATGACCTGAGCCGAAGGCAGACGCTTAACGACTGAGCCACCCAGGCGCCCCCAAAAGCAGCTTTGCCAAACATCTTTTTGAAACAAACCAAAAGAAAAATATTTGACCTGCATGTGATTGATAATTTTTTAAAACCATTATTAAATGCCTTAAATTGTGTCCACCCTATTTTTTTAAGTTGGAAATGGACTTACTTGTTTGTTCATCCATTTACTCATTCAAAACATATATTTTGAATATCTGTTATATGTCAGAACAGAAGAGGCTCCTGCTCCACAAAGCTGGTTTTCCAAGTACAAGGACCCAGACCAAGTGAGTGAGCAAATAATGTGTAATGATATATATGAATGAAATAACCTGTGTGTACTGATACAGGAAAAAGGGTTGGGATAGAGGGAAGTTATTTAGATAAAATGAACAGGGAATGCCTCCCTGAATCATTGAACATCAAAGAGTGAGACTTTTTTAGCTACTCAAAATTCAAACATAAGTATAATGTGTGAAATATTCTCATATGCATTAATACCAATTATAATACACCTGCCCTTTATTTCTCACTGTCTCTCACAAAATTCACCTTTGTTCTGAAAATGTGACTAAAATTCTCAAAGTTAAAAACAAGAGAAAGTTTGAATGGGTGTGAAACGGGGACTTAGAATATAATCGCTTTCAACATTAATTATACTGTACATTTTGAGAAGCTATAATCAGGAATTGAAAGCTGCTTTTTGTCTTAGGTTCAAAATCATGAAGCAACAATTTCACACAGTGAATGCATCTTTGTAAGAAATTCTGAAACAGAAAACAATGACCTGGTTACAATTTCCTACATGAAAATGAGTCCAGACAAGAGCTACAGCCTATCTGCTCTTTTCCTGGTTTTATTTTATTGATGCTTTTCTGGGGGCATGGCAGGTTAGAGGGAACATGGAGGAAGGTGCAATAATAGAATTAATCAGCATAAATAAATTTTAAAGGAGCTTTCAAGAAATCAAATATGGCTAGTTTTATACAATGGCCTTAAAGTATAAGAACAAACAATAATTGTTGGCCAACACAATTTTTTTAAAAATCATCGTTTTTATCCACCAAATAATAAACAAACTATCTATTGCTATCTCTCTGTAAACCTTATTCATAGAAATAAATGCAAATGTTGTTATTGCTTGGTGTCAACTTAGTATAGCGGGGTTTTTTAAAGTAATTCTTTCCAACTATCATTTGGGTTCCTTTTCCTACTTTCTGGTGCTTGGTGGAAACACAAGGACACAGAATTCAAAGATATCTTTTTCATGTTTATTTCACAAGCATTCAACAAAAATATCTGATTCACAATAGGAGCTCAGTAATGGATAAATAAATGAATGAAAGAATGAATGGATGAAAATATAAAAAATTTTGATCATCTAAAAAACATAATGTCTTGAGCACCCACTATGGGATCACCATAAATTGTATATTAGTACCCAGGAACTCAGCAAATGTTTAATTCTAGTGACACAAATTCAGATGAAATTACTTTGGAAAATTAAGTCCATGGTGAATAATTATATTTTATTTAAACAAGCGGTACAGAATAGTATGCTTTTCCAATAAACGATTATTACTATTTTATTCCTTTTTTAAAAAAAAAAATATTCACTGACCTAATATTTCAGACAGAGAGATTAGTTTCAGGGAATTTTCTTTTGTTGTTCATTAAACATTCGAAAAATGGCAAACTAGTGCCACTGATATTATCCTCTCTTTTATTCCCAATTCTAATGATACCTTAAGTGAACAGAGATTTCATTTATTAAAGGAAGTAAAACTTTACAAATCTTTTACCAAGAACAGATAACCCTGATTAATTCATTCCCCCGTCTCTTTTTAATATTTTTTGGAAAGCCGAGGGTTCTGATTGCATGACTTCAAAATAAGGATCTCACTTTGCTATGAGGCCCCCATACTGACTCTGGAAATAATCCTAAACAAGAGAGCGCAAAATATCATGAAAAGTGGCAGCCTACTGGTAGAGAAAATACAATTTTGATATTCAGATGGCTTTCATGTACACATACACATGCATATACTACACACTGTGATTATTAAGAATCCTCCCTTTCAAAAAAATACATTACTAAAGTTTCATATTTTAAAATCAAGCTTTTCCTTAAATTTATAAGCCTAACTTACAAACATCATCATTTTCTAGCAAATTTTAGTGATCCATTTTAAGGAGGTCTTTAATGTGTGTTCCTATTTACAAACTTAGCCTCATTAGTCACCTAAACTAAATCCACAAATATATTTTATTACTCTTTAAGTACTTTAATTTTCTGGCTGAATAAATTCTTGTAATAATAAATTTTCTCAGGTTTATAAGGAATTCTTTAAAATAATATAGGTTTACCTTATATTCTCTTAAATGTTTGATACTATTTATAAATTGGTAAGATTTCAATGTGAAGTCACAAATTTAAATCAATTATTCAATGGCACATTTTAAATTGGATGTGCAAGACTGACTTGCTAGTCTAAAAGCCCAAAATCTCTTAAATACTTCAAGTAACTAAAGTACCAAGTATGCTCGTATTTCTCAATTCTCAAAAAGCTGTCAATACTATAGGCTTGATTTTTCTTGAAAATTTATTTACTTAACTGTAAATCTTTCCATGGTTAGAAGATGCTATATTAGGTTGGACAATGGCCCCCAAAGATGTCCACATTCTAATCTCTAGACCCTGTGAATATAGTACCCAACATGGCAAAGGAACTTTGCAGGTATGATTAAATTAAGGCTCTGAGATAGGTAGATTACCCTGGACCATCCAGGTTAGCCCAGTGTAGTCACAAGGGTCCTTAGAAAGAAGGAAGCAGGAAAGTCAGAGAGGAAGCTGTGATTATGGACAGAGTGGCTAGAGTGGTTAGGGGAAGGGGACCACAAGTGGAAGAATGCTGGCAGCCTCTGGAATCTGGAAAAGGTAAGGAAACAGATTCTCCTCTAGAGACTCCGAAAAGAATCCAATCCTGCCAACACCTTGATTTTAGCCCAGTGAAACAAACTTTGACCTCTAGAGCTGTAAGATAATTTTGTTGTTGTTGTTCTAAGCAACCAAGTTTGTGCGAATTTGTCACAGCATCAATAGGAAACTAATACAGATGCTTACCTACCAAGGAAATATTTATGCTATTTCAAACAATTTGAAGGCTTACCTTCGTAATTGTTGAGGTTGCATCTTACCCAGAGAGTTGGACTACTTTGCTGATTTCCTTCCTTCTGGTGAAAATGATGAAACATACTGAACCTTTCTTAGAGCTCATAAAGGGACCTAAGTTATTTAAAAAACAGAGGAAGGAGTATATTTACCTCATATCACTTAGTCATCACACAATGTAGTTAACCTACATATCCATATAGGTCTATAAAATCTACCCAAGTTGCTGCATTAGTTGATTTTATATTGTATTACTTCACTCATATTTAAGTATTTACCACTCTAAATGCAAAGACTTTCAAGTTTGATGTAATATTGTGGTCTTTTTATTCCCTTTCTACCTGATCTACAAATGATAAAGAACATCTAGTTGGATCATTCATGATTTTATCTGATCCTATGCACTTACAAAATAATAAGACATGGAGAAAGGAGCAGTAGTAGTATTTATTGAATACTTTATACTCAGAAGATATTCTGTTGAACATTTGGGTTGTTTCCAGCTTTTGGCTACTTTTGATAAAGTTGCTATAAATATTTGTGTACAAGCATTTGTGTGGACATGGGTTTTCTTTTCTGTTATAATACCTAGGAGAAAAATTTTAGGATCACATAGTAAGAATGTTTAACTTTATAAGAAGAAACTGCAAAACTTTTCCAAAGTCACTGTATAATTTTACACTTAACTTTATCCACTCTAGTGGATGCATAATAGTATCTCATTATGGATTTAATTTGCATTTCTCTGATGACTTGATTTTAAGCACCCCTTCAAGTGCTTATTGGCAGTATGTGCCTTCATTTATGAAATATCTTTTTTAATCTTTTGTTCATTTTTAGTTAAGTTGCTTGTTTCATTATTGAGTTGTAAGAGCTCTTTGTATATTCAGGATACAAGTCTTTTGCCAGATATAAATATTGCAAATATTTTCTCTGTGACTGCCTTTTCATTTTCTCAATGGTAACTTGTGAATAACAGAAGTTTTTAATTTGCTGAAGTTCAATTTATCAATGGTTTTCTTAACAGCGTTTTTTTTCTTCCTAGGAAATTTTTGTGTAACACAGGTTGCAAAGATTTTCTTCTTTTTTCTAGATGTTTTTTAGTTTCAGCTTTAACCTTTTTGTCCATTTTGAGCCAACTTTTGCATACAGTATTAGGTAAGGGTCAAAGTCAAGGATTATAGACCTATATGTGGCGTAAGTTACATGGATAATACATTTGTCACAACTCACAAACTATACAATAAAAATCAATGCAATTTAATGTAAATTATAACTCAATATAGTTGATTTCAAAAGCATCTTATAAGTATCTAGCAAATCTTGGGAGCTGTGAGTAAAATAAAGATCAATAAAAGGACAAAAATTTCTTAAAGAAACTTTAACAATACTGTATTATATATTTCAAAGTTGCTAAGAGAGTAGATATTAAAAGTTCTCATCACAAGAAAAAAAATTTTAACTATGTATGTAGATGGATGTTAACTTATTGTGGTAACCATTTCACAAGATGTACATATATCAAATCATAATGTTATGCACCTAAAACTAACAAAATGATATATGTTAATTACATCTCAATAAAAAAAGAAAAATCTAATAGTAAAGAGTAGAAATGTACACATGCAAAAATCAACATGCACATTTATCAGAAATATAGCCTAAAATCTGAAGTATTTTGGTTAATTGGTATTTTTCTTAGGGAGTCTATTGCATAAAAAAAGTAATAGACACAGAAGAACTGTAATTGATTTTTGGTTATCTATTTTGTAATCTACATACCCTAATTTTTATTTTTCTCATCATCCATCACATTTCTATATCATCTTCCAACCATTAATCAGTTATACATTTTAGGGAATATGAACATACTTTTAGCATAAGTAAAACATTAATAAAATATGCATTCCACTGCCTCAGTAATACATTAGGGAATTATTTGCTCATCTTCTATTAGTAGATGTAATTGAGAATTTATTTTCCCTGACATACAGATGACTCTTAAGCAACTCAGGATGTTAGGGGCACCAGTCCCAACAAAGTCAAAAATCCATATAAATTTTGATTCCCCCAAAACTTAATTACTTATATCCTACTGTTGGACAGAAGCTGTACTGATAACATAAACAGTCAATTAACACATATTTGTATGTTGTATATGTTATATACTGTATTTTTATAATAAAGTAAGCCAAAGAAGAAAAAATGTTATTAAGGAAATCATAAGGAAGATAAGATGCATTTATAGTACTATATTTATTGAAAAACAATACTCAAAATAAGTGAACGTGTGCAGTTCAAACCTGTGTTATTCAAAGGTCAATTATAATATTATGTTCTATCTTATTAATATTATGATATTTTAGTAATAAATAATGGCTATACATTTCAATTTTTATGTTTAATTTGGATATATTACATCATCTAATCATTTACCATCGTTTTGAAAAAATTAAAATACAGAAAGCTGCAAAAGACAATATAAAAGCATTTCTCTGGTCCCTACCAAAAAAGAACAAAGGCCACAATTTATTTCATTTATTTCATGTATGATTCAGATTAAAATATGTAAACTTTCACATAAAGTTACAATTCCAAGACAATTTTCTTCTCTTTCACCCACCACAGAAGTAATCATTATGTAACTATCCACATTTTGAGAGAGAAAGATACCTCACACACATACACTATTCACTCACTCACTCAAGAGTGTGTGGTAATATTTTGTGCTTGTTTTTAATTTATGTAAATAGGATCCTACTCTATAGAACACTCACAAAGTCACTTTTTTCACTTAATACATTTTCTAGAGTTACTAAGGTTGTTAGAGTTAGAGCTAGTTCATTTATTTTAACTGCTATATAATAGTCCATTGTCTGAATATATCATGATTTATTTTTCCGTTCCACCACTAAAGGACATATAGATTGCTATTATAAAGTAACACTGAAATGAATAACTCTTGCGCTTCTCCTTGTGCACATGGGAGGAATTTTCTTAAGGACTGCACTGTCCAGTATGACTTTCCACAATGAAGGCAATGCTCTGTGCTATGGCTACAGAGCCCTGGAAATGTGTCTCATGTGACTGAGGAACTGAATTTTTCACTTTACTTAATTCTAATTAATTTAAATGTAAATTTACATAGCTACATGTGACTTGTGGCTATCATATTGGACAGTACAAGTTTAGTATATACACCCAGAAGTAGAATCTGTAGGCCCCGTGGTATAACCATTTACAAAATTTACTGATTTTTGCCCTCCAAAGCGATTATGCCAACTTACACTCCTATCAGCCGGGTTACTACTTCATCACGTCCTGGCCAATATTTGTACTTAGACGTCTCCTTTTTTGGCATCCTAAAAAGTTCAGTTATATCTCGTTTTTGTTTTAACTGACATTAATTAACCCAAATAATAATGCAAATGGAAATGTTGCGTAATTTTTATTGACCACTTGGGGTTTTTTTTCTCTCTGAATTGTCTGCATATCTGTATCCTTTTTCCAATAGGTAATATCTTTTTCCTTATTAATCTGTAAAAGCCTTTCTAATTCTTATTCATTCCTATTCCCACCTTGACAATTCTCTGCAAAGAAGTCTCCTGAACTTACAGAACTTTTCATCACTCTGTTGAACCACTTTTTATACAGCATGGAGCTGAGTGGGTATCAATGTTGACAAGTGTCCCAATCTCACAGATTATTCAACCTGAAGGTTTGGCACCTTCCCTTCTAATGTGGAATATATGGTATCTGTTTTATTCTTGGTCTTGGAGTCTCAGGTGGAACTAATAAAACAGAACAAGTTCCAGTTTTATATCTTTTTTGCATTTCCATGGACCTTGGACATTTACATTTCCATGGACGTGCTCCTTTAGATCTGCTCCTAGATGCGTTTATTTATAGGATATTTCTCAGAAGTGCTGGGCAAATTTGGGAATACAGCATATTAGGACAATTTCATAGGTCTATAAATAAGAAATATGTAAATAAAAATATATACAATGACATTTTGATTAATGTCATTGGATTTAATCTATTTAATATCATAATCTTGCTTGGACAGTCTCTTAAAGAACATAAAGAACAATACCACCATGAACAAATTCTCATCCTCAGAGTCATATGCAAACCAAAATGCATGAGCAACAATATGCTCCTTTACAATCAGTTACACAGAGAAATGTGTATCAAAGCAGTAACTTCAACAACCACGTGTTACATTATGGGAAATTTTATTATTCAGAAGTGCCTTTCCCATTTTCTGGGAGGAAGTCGCCATAGAAATTTTAATTTATAGCCAAAGAAGATCATTTCTATATGGAATCACTGGCAAAAAAAGTGAAGTAATGACTGAGAATATGTAGGAGATAAGAGAGGTCTGTTCACTGGGAAAGGAATTCAATTTTTCCAACAAATCTTTGGGAGATAAGGCTGAATAAAATGTGTTACTCTTCAGTGGTGACTGGGGATAAGGCCTGAGCTCATGGGACTGATTCATGCACAATCAGGACTATCAAACTGTGGATACCAGGGGAAATTTCTAAAAAACAAGTTATCCAAAACATTTTCTGTTATCAAGATCTAGGATTTTCTGTATCTCTGTGGACATGAAAATCTAGAAAGTGGGATCTATGAGGCAGAATATAGGAGGTGGAAATCAAAGGTTCTGCTTTATCAAATTAGGTATTAAACTTCAGATGAAGTACCAAGGAAGTTTTAAGCCTCTTGATGTATTTTTTTTTAATTCCAAGTAGCAAATTGCATTCACAAAATGTTCTTTGAATTTAGAGAAAAGATAAATTCCACAGACTTTTAGCTTTGGAGATTTTTTTAAGATTCATTCTCTTTGACTAGTGTGAAAAACTAACTTATTATATTCAGGTGAAAATATATTAAGCCCCTCCCCTCCAGGGTCACCAATGACTTCAGTCACCAGAACACTATTTTTTTTCCCCCAATTATCTCCATTCCTTAAATACAAATTCTTCCACCTTGGTGCCTTTCCAAAAAATGCTAAAGGACTTGCTTTTCTGACCTTGTCCAAAGATTTTGTAACTGAGTCTCCTGGTACCAAACCCACCCATCCACATCCTCCCAACCCTTCCCTCATCATCACAAATATCAGCAACCCTGTAGCTGACTAAAAATTTCCAAACATCACTGGGAAGGCCAACTGCCTACTTAGGGAACAACATCCCAAGGGATGGAAAAAAAAAGAAAGAGACATTATGTTTAGTTGATTCAATAGTATCAACTCCTTGCTAATAACAAATCAATTCTATGATTTCCCTCTTGTCTTTTAAGTAGTTCTGTGCTCTTCTGATTTTAGAAGATACTTTCACAAAATACTTGTAAAGCCCATTTAAGTTTCTTTGCCATCACATAAAAACGAAATGGAAAGAGAAAAGCCACTCAGCTGTTAGATGAATGCAACCACTATCACTACATTGTTATTTTTTTTTTAAAGATTTTATTTATTTATTTGAGAGAGAGAGAATGAGAGACAGAGAGCATGAGAGGGAGGAGGGTCAGAGGGAGAAGCAGACTCCCCGCCGAGCAGGGAGCCTGATGCGGGACTCAATCCCCGGACTCCAGGATCATGACCTGAGCCGAAGGCAGTCGCTTAACCAACTGAGCCACCCAGGCACCCACTACATTGTTATTTTTAATAAGATACTCACTTTAAATTGTTCTGTTTTTCCCTCCCGATTCTCCTCTTCTGGGATAACCATTATTGACAGTTTCTTCTATATCCTTCTCGATATTTTAGTATTTTAAGTATTTTAAATCTATGCAATCATATTACACATACTCTTCTATGACTTTTTTTTTTTTTCAACTCAATCAATATACCTCAGGCAGTTTTTCATTTCAGGACATCTAGGTAGGTTTACCATATTTGTTTAGCAGTTGCACATTCCACTTCGTTTCCTAACAGCCACTTGGAGCAATATCTAGGAGGGTGTAAGAAAAGAAAAAATGTTCACAGGCCCTAATCTGCATAAAAGCTACACATACACGCACATAATAAAAAACATATATATGTATACTGGGCTGCTGTCAGCTAACAATGGACTATTTCAGGTGGACGCTCAGTATCTACAGAAGGCCCAAAGGATACACATTACTAAATAGATAGATGAAATGCTAAACCGGTATGGTCTCCCTTTTATACAAGGATGCAAAGTTTTGTCTGCCAAGAATCTGACATTTTGCCTAAGGGTAAAATGAGAAAATATTTAAGTAGGCATTAAGGGAAAGCAGAGAAACTTGAGTAATAGCAACATACCAGTAAGAGGACCACACAAATCAGCACTAGCCCTCTAGGCAAAGGTCAGAGACTAGAGAATAGGCCGATCAGAAATCATGGTTTAAAAAAAAACACACTCAGACAGAAGTACAACATACAAGGGAAGCTTTTAGTCCATGATTATTCACAAACTGTTTGTAGAAGAGATTGACAAAAAATTCTCAGGTAGGAAAAATACCTGAGCAGATGAGATACCTTTTTGTGGCTGCCTCTAATGCCGAAGAACAGGCAAATCAATAATTCAGCCTTTCACGCGGTCCAAAAACGTAAAGCAGAGTTGGTACAATTTAGTAAATGCCATCCATCCACAAAGCCCATACCAAGCCAATTTCCAACAGCCAATATTTTCCATCTTATTTTCTCTATAATATTTAGCTTTTTGCTTTAATTACACTTGATATTTGTAAAGAGAAAGCTGGCGTTGTAATAATTGGATAGCTTTTTTATCTATGTTGGCAGAAACAGAACTTTCTCTTATATCTGAAGAGAAATACAAAAGCAAAACTTCCTTTTCTCACAAACTCAATGCCAAAACTATCCTCTGAGTCACACCGTTTCTTTAAATCATGTTGTTCTGAAAGTTGAGATGTGTTATCTTAAACCTGCTGCCAGGATCCCACTGTTCCTCAGCTAGTACCAAAAAACTACCAGTGTCAATTCATCAAAATGTACATACTTCTCCAAGACATTTTCTTTTTCTTTTCTTTTCTCCTCTACTTCCTTCTGATATTCCCACTTTTTTCTTTCCTTCCTTCTACCCTTCTTCTCCTCTCTCTCCTTCTCTCTCATTCGGGATGCAAGAGAGAGCAAAGTGAATACAACCTTTTAAAATCATAGATCCAAAAGAAATTGGGGAGAGTCCTAATACAGCAAGGAAATTCTCCTCCTACCCATTTTTTTTCTGGAAAATAATTCCCCACTGAGCTTCAGAAACAGCACAATTGTCTCAGCTTTAAGGGAAAAAATAAATCTCCTAAAAGGAAAAAAAATGTTTGTGTTGATTTAAAGATTTTAATATTTATAAAAGATTTTAACTGGAGATGAAGCTTTATTTATTAATACTAATCAAATAGAAATGTACTCTTACATTTTCTCATTATTAAGTACTTAAAATTGCATTATGAAATCTTGGCAAGGTATACTGTTTAATGTGTACAAATGACATAATGAGTTGACTGAACAGTATTCAAATATGTATCTGTAAAGTATTGCTGCAAAGCAGGTTTCCTAAGTTCTCATTCTCTTAAGTTATTCTTAGTATTTTTTAAATACCAACAACAATTCTTCAATTCTTCAATTTTGCAAGCAAAATAGATAACGCTACAAGCACACGGCTACCAAAATTTCCATTTATGTACTCAAAATACCTGTTTTGAAAGGACAATTACCTGTTTTCAGTCACAACTTAGGTGTAAGTCTCTAAAATTTTAGCTGACAGGTTTTACTATGTAATAAAACATGTCAAATGCAAACTGACAAGTGGATTTCATTTTTGGAGGGCTTTTCCTCACACCTTTTTCCATTAGAATACAAGTACTACTTAGCCATATGATTTTCTGCAAAACTTAACCAAAAATGTAAAACATAATGCATGTCTCAACATCTTCACACTTACATGTAAGGCTCTAGGGGGAGGGGAAGTCTTGCTAAATTCAGGAAAGTGTACTGTCTATAAATGAAGAGGTGGCCAGCTTTCATCTTTTGTCTTTCTTTAGGTACTTGCGTGCCTGCCTTCGAAACCTCCACTGAGCCCAACTATCCCATGTCTGGTTGCATCTCTGAAATTTTTCAATTACTCAGTTTGTGGATTTAGAATATCATAGTGTCCAGCCACACCTACTCTATAAACAAATGACCTGGATACTGAGAGATGTCAGCCAATGAGCTTAACCACTGCATTTGCAGCTTGTCTTTTTTTTTTTTTTTAATTTTTTTATTCTTATATTATCCCCATACATTGCATCATTAGTTTTAGATGTAGTGTTCCAGGATTCATTGTTTGTGCATAACACCCAGTGCTCCATGTAGAATGTGCCCTCCTCAATACCCATCAGCAGGCTAACCCATCCTCCCACCCCCCTCCCCTCTAGAACCCTCAGTTTGTTTTTCAGAGTCCATCGTCTCTCATGGTTCGTCTACCCCTCCGATTTCCCCCCCTTCATTCTTCCCCTCCTGCTACCTTCTTCTTCTTCTTCTTTTTTTTTTTTCTTAACATATATTTGCAGCTTGTCTTTTAATGGAGATCTAGAGAGATGTAAAACGCAGTCATCCCATTAAGTATGCACATGGACCATTTGTTTAACCAAACTGGAAATTATAAGATAATGAATTATGTTAATTTATTTTAAGTCACAATTGGCAAGTTATATAAACAGTTAAGTCTTCTTATTGTGGATATTGGCTCTAGTTTGGTGAGTGGTGAGGGAATAAGATAAAGTTCACTGAAAGTGTGTGTGTGTGTGTGTGTGTGTGTGTGTAAAATTAATCTATTCCATCACTCCAGTCATTAGCGTAGGTATTAAACAATAAGAATTGGTATTCTTACAACAAAACTTCTTAATTTTGTGCCATAATTCTCAGATGAAAAGGAGAGAAGACTATATTTGCATACAAAATTTTAATTATTTAAAATTTTAACCTAACAATAGATATTTACACTCTTAATTGTTCATACGATTGCCTCAACATTAAATAGAAAATGATATTTATTTATTATCAAATGTCGTATAACAAAAGAAGAGCTTCGCTGTTATTAAAAGTGGACCACTAGTGCCCCCTTCTGATATGAAAAATGAAGAACAATTATTCTCTTAGACTTGAAAAGACTCTCTATGCTAATCCTCTAAACAGCTGTTTCAAGTCAGATTTATGCCAATTCTTTTCTGATTTAATAATAAATCCCTCATTTATCTCCTAAAATGTTGAATATTCTGATGTTTTACAATTGTGAGTTATCTTCCTAGGAAACATTACAAAGTCAGGGAATCCTGTTCATTCTTAAACATAATCAAACGCCTCTATGCAAATTGAGCTTTACAATAAATTCTGAAAAAAGTCTTTTAAAAAATATTTGATGTTTTATCCTCATGGGTTTTACCTTTTGATTGTGTGAAAGCTAATAAACCTGAATCTACACCTGCCTTAATCACATTAAATGTCATGTTACCTCGCTTTTCACCAAATTCAAGCTGATACTCACAGACACACTCATTCATTACATTCCTCTCTGACATACCATAAAGGGCAAAAGGCAGCACAGCACGATAGATTAAAAAGATATTGTGGTACAATATTAATTACAGCATCAGCACCTCTTTCTAGCTCAGACTGCATATAAATGTCTATTTTCATTTTTACATTCAGAATATACTTTGAGGGAGAATGGGTTTATGCCATAGACACAGTCAATGGGGACTTTGCTTGGATATTCTAATGGCACCAAGGATGAGCATATCCTAGAAAACTTGGAATCTTTGTCTTTAACCCAATCTAATGTTTGTGCAATTATTTTAAGATTATGAGATTGGGAGATAGTATATAAATCGTAATGTGACTAGACACAATAAAATGGAAACATTTAAAAATTCTTCTTCAGGAAACTAAAACTCCAAATATCAATTTTTCCTTAAGGATTTTTTCTAAAAGAATAACAAAATAATCTTTTTCACAAGTGAAATATTAAAATAAATCGTACTGTATTCTTAAATACAAATAGTTTTCTGCATGTTGGGCCTATTGCAGTAAACGGACACAAACTTCCCTTAGTGAAAATTGCCCACAAAATAACATAACTTGTAACACCATTTAACTATGTCAAAATAAAAATATTCAATATTTAGAACTTATTTCATCAAAATATGAATTTGTATTCAAGGCCAACCTCAGAAAAAAATTCAGTCTCAACCACGAATGTCATGCTGAAACTTCAAGTGAGCTTGCTGAATAAATATGCCAGTTACCTGGCTTGGCACAAATCGTATTTTATACTCCTCAAGTACTCTTATTCCATGTAATTATTACCCATATCTTGCTTCCTAATAATTTTGCTTTCTGGAAAATGACTTTGTGTTTTTTCAATCCTTCCTGCTGTCCACTTCAGGGTGTGTTTCTTTTTCACTGATGGAGTTTAACTTTCACACATGGAAAATGACAACCATTTCCATTTGGTGATGCAAAACATCTGAATCCATCAGGAATGGGTGGGCCAAGGGACATGTTTTCAGTGCTGTATCTCAAATTGAGAAGCCCTACTCCGTGAAACTATGAAAGACCCAGGAAGTAGCATCAAGGGGATAATTTCTGAGTGGTATGTTTGTACTTATCAAATTAGTGACTCTCCTATAGCTCATCCTTGTGACCAGGAGGAACAGTAGGGTGAGGACTGCTGACTCTGCTAGTCATTCTCCTTCCCTGGGAATCTGACAGAACCACTTATTGCTACTAAAAATCTGTGATGTGATCCAGATGTTTCCATTCCACGTTTTTCCCTTCGGATCTTCAGAAATATACAAAGAAATCTCTCCATATTCAGAATAATAAATCAAATGAGAAAGCAATTTAAATTATAATCCTATTTTAAAGCAATAATGATTGCATCCTATCACAGAAAAACTGAAATGTATTTGATTTCTAGCTTTAACTCTTTGACTGCATTTAATTATAGCCCTCGTTTTATTATCACTACCAACAGCCATATGTGGGGCACCTTTGAATGCATTCTCTCTGACACTCGGAGGCCAATTCTCTCTGAATGCAAACTACACCAGTACAGCTGCAGAGTGTGCTGCTGGTGTGCGGACACTGGAGACACGCAATTGTTGCTAAGTTGCATTGCGTTAATAAATATCTACCTCAAAATGCGGGCAGGCACGAAGGCTTTAAGGCAAATGATACACTGTATTCAGAAATCTCTGAGTTGCTAATGGCGATTCAGAAGGAAGAGAATCCCTGTTATTTTAGTCATAAATGAAACAGTAATATGTACGGTTCAAATATTGCTATTATAATCAAAAGGACTCCCAAAGAGAGAGCAAATGTGATCCACGTAGACGGGAGGAAAATCATCTGTTCAGAGACTGAAACATTCAGCCCTAAATTCCAATTCTTCATTCATATGTGCCAGTTATCCAGATGTTTGAAATATTTGGAAGAAATAACTAGGCTTTCCCATTTATGTGAATATTTATGGCATTTGTACACATCCCCATTTGCCTAGTTTTATGATGTATTCTCCAACCGATATTCTATCTAAACTTGTGGATTTGTGTACTAAATGTGAAAAGAATACAATGGTATTCAAACAGGAAAAAATTGAGAGAAATAGGTGCTTTGAAATATTAGCAAATATAACTGTTATACCTGTTATGATGAATTCCAATTATAAGTAAAGATTTTTTCCCACAGTAGATTGGGGGAGCTCATGATAACTATAGGTATGATCAAGGCTTATTTCAATGCTTTGAAATGTCAAATGAGTAATTTTATTCTCTTTTATTTTTAAACTATTTGCAGAGACAACACAAATTATATAATGTTACATTTATTTTAACCTACACTTCTTCCTTCATAAGGTTACTTGTCTAAACATTTCACTAACATTGTGCAATTTTAAACTGAGAAAAAGAACAAAGTTACAAGTGTGACAATTTATCAGGAATAGATTAAGTGACAGCTGTAACTAGAATCAGAATTAGTAGATTATTTTAATAGTTCCAGGAAGAGTATAATTTACAAAAGTACACTTGAATGATGTTAGGAAGATAGCATGAGAAATTATTTGCTTAGTACAAGATGATGTCTTTAAATTAAACTTTGGTAATATTCTCTCCATTAGAATACTTTTTTTTTCTTTTAAGTATAGAGATGTGTCTCCTGATTGAACAATTCAATCCATCATCTGGTTCATTGACATGAGGGAAAAGTGAGTATTTCCTAAATATTTTACTCATCATGGAATCTCTTTGCAAATTTGTGATTTTTTTAAAACTATCTTTTAATGGATCTATTGTCCTTTCATCATTTTAATTCTAAAAATATGGTATAAGCTTCCAAATGTTTTGATATATTAAATTGGCTGTAACTCATCTTTCTCATAACCTAATTCTTAACAAAGAATATATTGAAGCATAGCTTCTTCATTATGGCCCCTTTACCAAATTCCCAAGGTCTGAACATCTGTCCCTTTTTCCCTTCGAAAATTGCCTGAAATACTACTTCAAGAAGACTCGACCACTTAAGGGGCATTAATCCAAAATCTCCTTGGGGCTAATATCTCAACAGTCAATACTTACTCTACTACCAGAAATAAACAACCCACTTGACTTCAATATATTATCTGTGATCCATGCTTTTTGTGAAACATCTTTCATTATTCCTATCAGTATGTTCTTTTGTAATTCTCTCCATGTGAAAGTCATTTTTTTAGATTAAAAAGGAAGAAAAGCTTTCAGAGGAACTATTTAACCCCTGTACAGTCATGCATGTATTCAGGCCCTTATTAGATGACAATGGTGATAAAAAACATTATTATTTTCGTAAATGTTCCTGAAAAGGGAAAACTTCAATTTGTGAACTAGACTGAATGCTAAGAAATGTTCAATTCCAGATTATGTAATTTTTAAATTTCTCTTTCTAAACATTCCTTCCTTGGTAAGAATAATCTGTTAATCATTTATTATCCCATTTGACTTTTACAAATCATATGCATTACAGGGCTGAATGTATTTTGCAGGTCAGTCAATGTTTTGATATTATGAGCAGAATCATGACTTACAAAGACTATAAAGAAAGAAATTGGGCGCCTGGGTGGCTCAGTTGGTTGGGCGACTGCCTTCGGCTCAGGTCATGATCCTGGAGTCCCTGGATCGAGTCCCGCATCGGGCTCCCTGCTCGGCAGGGAGTCTGCTTCTCCCTCTGACCCTCCCCCCGTCTCATGTGCTCTCTCTCTCTCTCTCAAATAAATAAATAAAATCTTAAAAAAAAAAAAAAAAAAAAAAAAAGAAAGAAATTGCATGGCATCCTTACCCTCACAGTGATTACATTCTCTTTGAAAGAAAAATAACTTTAATTAAAGCATAACCTCTAAGTTATGCTCTCATAGAGCATAGAAGATTCCTATAGTCTCTTTTAAATTAAAACTATGCATTCAGTATTATATTTACTAGGACAAAGGTAAAAGTTATCTTCTCCATTAACTGATTCAGATGTGTGTTCCTCAGTAAAGCCAAAGAGAAAGAAAAGTGAATGAGTTATAAATACATAGATTTAGCAGGAAGAAATAGAGAAATAATAGGTAATTACTAGGTACATAATAGGTAAACTGCATGCAAGAAATGCAAACAAAGATTTGAGCTGTGTTACATTATTGATTTTAGTTAAGAAAGAATATTTTTAGTAATATCCATATTTATGGCACACTTAATTCAGTCCCCAGTTTGCTTCATGTTTTGGGGTTTGCTAAAGATAAAGAAGTCCTGTAGCGACTGCACAAAAGCATCAGGAATCTGACATCAACCAACCAAATCCTTTCTAATCCTGAATTGTAATTGGATACTCAGAACCTACCAAAGTGGTCTACTCAGAAAACTCAACAAATGGCCATGTGTAAATGCAATAAATAACAAAAAAGTAAATGAATAAAAGGAAAACTAGAGGGGCGCCTGGGTGGCTCAGTCAGTTAAGCGACTGCCTTCAGTTCAGGTCATGATCCCAGGGTCCTGGGATCGAGTCCCACATCGGGCTCCCTGCTCGGCAGGAAGCCTGCTTCTCCCTCTCCCACTCCCCCTGCTTGTGTTCCTGCTCTTGCTGTCTCTCTCTCTGTCAAATAAATAAATTTAAAAAATCTTTAAAAATAAATAAATAAATAATTTTTTAAAAAAAGGAAAACTAGAGATCAATCTATAGACAAAGGTACAATCAGAGAGGAATCTATAATTGAAAAATAAAATGTGACTTGAAAATACTTATTCATATAAATCTCCATGTGACCATTTTAACTACAATTTTATAAATGCAAGCACTCTGTACACAAAGGCAGTTATCAACAGAAAT
>NC_058409.1:67447879-67452879 GCF_002201575.2 Neomonachus schauinslandi | reverse complement strand
AAACACACATTTTTTAAACATACACAACTTGTTGAAAAGTCAATTTTAAAATTAATAAATATAAAACTGCATTGCTAATTTTCAGAGTTACTTGTTTAACAAAGTAGCTAACTGGTTTTTACGTTATATACACTTAATGGATTCCACCATAAATCCCTTTGATTTCCTGACTTTTGCATTGTCAAACACCTCTCCTGTAGGAGAGAGATATATAGGACATCATAAATTGCTCATCCTACAAATCTATATTTGTCTGTATTAGGATTAAAAAGACAGTATGTTGAGGTGGAAATTGCAGCTATAATACATCCAAACAATTATTGTTTTTTAAAGTTTCATAAATAATTTAAAGAATTCATTTATATTTAACCTTAATGTTAAAGGGAATAATTGGAGGTAGTTCTTAGTACAGTATTCAAGACTCACCCACCCTCCTTCCATCACTTTCCCTCCCTCCTCCATCCCTTGCCCTCCCTCCCTGTCTCTCCCTTCCTCTCTCTCTCTCTCTCTCTCTCTCTCTTTCACACACACACACACACACACACACAGGCATGCACACCATTCTATTCTTTGGGCTCAATTATCACCTATAACATTTGACTCACACACATGTAGTTACAACACCAAGCTGTCTCCAGATTTCCCAGTCTCAACTTCCCACTTCCTCCTGGGCAAAATAACCTGGGAACTCTACCAGAACTCCAAAACTATCGTATGTCTGAAAAAAAGCTCATTGTCTTTCCAAGCTTATTTCTGTTTTTTATTTCTAGTCAAAAGACCTGTATGTACTAAGACTTTCCTAGTAATAGACTCAAAACTCTAACTTACCAGAGACATCCCATTTCCTGTCTATGACATCCCATCCTTGCCAAGTTTGGTTGCATCCTTCACTTCGCCTGTACTCCTAAAATCTCTATTCTTTATCCAGTCCATTATTTTCTCTTCTCTGCTTTATTTCAGTTTCTTCCTAATTGGTCCCCACCCTCCTCCATTTCCATCCTAATATTTTACCTTTTCATTTTTGCCCAACAGATTTGTATATAGTACAGCTCTAGTCTCTATTCAGAGTTTAAAAAAACTTTCAAAGACCCATGTTGACAACAGAATAAACCTCCAACTAACAAATGCTTTTTTGTAATTTCAACCTTTTATTTAAATTCCAATTACTTAACATACAGTGCAATATTAGTGTCAGGTGTAAAATTTAGTGATTCATCACTTAACATACAACACTAGGTGTTCATCATGAGTGCACTCCTTAATCCCCATCACCATTTTAGCCCATCCACCCACCCACCCACCTCCCTTCCAGCAACCCTCAGTGTGTTCTCTCTAGGTAAGAGTATGTTTTACGGTTTGCCTCTCTCTTTTTCCTTCCCCTATGTTTTCTTTCTTAAAGTCCACATAAGAGTGAAATCATATGATATTTGTCTTTCTCTGACTGACTTATTTCACTTAGCATAATACCCTCTAGTTCCATCCACATCATTGCAAATGGCAAGATTTCATTCTTTTTATGGATAAGTAATATTCCATTGTGTGTATTATATATACATACCATATCTTCTTCATCCTATTCATCAATCAACTAACATATTTTTTAAGCGGTCAAACAGAAATAAACCAAAGACAAAAATTACTGAATGATGCCCCAACTCCTCAGCCTAATGTTTAAATCTGCCCACATTCTCAAATCTGGCTACAACATTATTTTCTAATAGGATTTTCATTCCCCTCTGCCTTCTCAAGGGAGTGTGATGTTGTACAAATAGCATGATGGAGCAATTTAAAAGTATTTTAAATGGAGCAAATACTACCAAATGTGGAAGGTGGGTTTTTACTATTAAGTGAAATTCACTTTTAAAAGGTTATTTTTTCACACATAATACATACTCAGTAGTTCATTCTTTTTCTCTTTTCCATTCCACTCATTCTTTTTTTTATTTTAAATATTTTATTAGTTGACATTTTTTTCAAACTACAAACTTAATATGTACCTACTTATAACAAATAAAGCAGCACAACAAAAAATAAAAAAGACAAAGCTCATCTTCCCCCTTATTTGCCCTCAATCCTCACTCAACCACACAGATGCCCAAACCAATTTTAACAGGATGGTGTGCATGTTTTCCTTCATTCATACAGACATATGCAAGCACATGTTCTCATATGAAGAAGACACTATGATTTGTTTTGTATTTACCTAAATGGAATCATACCATATAGCTTTGTTTCCATTTTCTTTTTTTTTTTTTTTTCTGCATGGAGCACTGGGTGTTATGCACAAACAATGAATCATGGAACACTACATCTAAAACTAATGATGTAATGTATGGGGATTAACATAAGAATAAAAAAATTTAAAAAAAAGAAATACAATAAAAAATACATACACCATTCCACTCATTCTTTAACTAAATTAAAATCTCCTCTAATATGTATACCTTTTGCTCATTCAGATGGCTCTGCCTGGCATACCCATTCTTCCTATTCTAGTGTAGCCAAATCCTATCTGCTCTTCAAGAATGAATTCAAATGACACCTCTTTTATACTTTTGTTCCCAATTCCTACTGGTCAATAATGACCTTCCTAGTGACACTCTGTCTACTCTGGGGCATTTACTTCATCTTCATCGTTATAGTCTAAGAGTAATGACAAATTCATATCTGGCTCATTTTTTAATGACTCCTTTTTCCCTAACATCTAACATGGTACCAAACACAAGAGTACTTAATAAGTAAATACAGGTTATCTGAACATAACTTATTGTTAGCCAAAAAATCAGAACCATAGAAATTATTGAAAAGTCACAAGTCCAAGAGTTAACATAGGGTGGCAACCGAACTTGAGCCCTGTTTTGCTGCATCCTAGGACCTTAGAACCTACATTATGCTAATTCTCATTATGAAGGGAGCATAGATTTTCCCATTTTCTTAGATTTGAAATATAGCCCCAGTTCCTAAGGCAAAATCTAAAAAGGCTGAAGGTTCTTTACTTTGGATATGTACTAGTTGTTTCTATAGTCCAAATAGAAGCAATTAAAAATAACATGCTTGAAAAAATATATAGCAAGCTTGGACTCCCAGTCAATGACTCTTTTGGACCCATCAAGGAACTAAAATTATAGTGAAAACTGCCATTCCAAAATCCGGAAAGAGAGGAGAATCCAGCGAGTTATAAAAGATCTGCCTTCTTGTGACAGAACTACTAGAGTATAAACTGGTGAGGACACTCAAATGGTAATTTGGACAAAGTACTAGAGCCTGAGTGTGGACTAGCGTAAAAGTGAGAAACTCCTAGGGGGCCTCAGTCTGAAGGGAGCCCCCAGAGTCTCATGAATTTTGTGGACCCCACGTCTTATGGTGAAAATCCAAGAAAAATCTTCCCATAGTTGTGGCAGAGGGAGAGATGAGTAATTACTGTGAAATATGCCCAAAGCATTCTATATAACAACAATCTCCTTTCTAAGAGAAAAGACTTCGCTTGAGCTTATCTCAGCAGAGTGGAAGGATACTAGTCCCATTTCAGCCCCCTCTAGTGTTCCTGTCTCGCCTATAAAGGTAACAAAAAGCTATACTTCAAGATAAAAACCCTCAACAAACTAGGAAGAGAAGGGAATTTCTTCAACTTGTTAAAGAGCATCTATAATTAACCTACAGCTAACATCATACTTAATGGTGACAAATGAGATGTTTCCTTCTAAGGTCAGAAGAAAGGCAAGGATGCGAATACCACCACTCTATTTAATATTGTATTGGAAATCCTAGCTAATGCAATAAGACCAAGGAGAAAAAAAATAGAAGATATATAGATTGGAAAGGACGAAATAAAACTGTCTTTGTTCCCAGATGACATGATTGTGTGTATAGAAAATCCCAAAGAATCAACAGAAAAACTCCTGGAACTAATAAATGATTATAGAAAGGTTGCAGGATACAAAGTTAATATACAAAAGACAAATGTTTTTTTTATATACCAGCAATGAACAACTGGTATATAACAACAACCTAAAATGTAAAGCATAATACCATTACATTAGCACAAAATAAAGAGAGAAAGAAAACATTTAGGTGTAAATCTAACAAAATATGACAAGATCTAAAGGAGGAAAACTACAAAATGCTATGAATGGAACCAAATATGATCTTAATAAATGAAGAGATAGTCCATGTCCATATATAAGAAAACAATATTATTAATATGTCAGTTCTTTCCAAATTGATATATAGGCTCAACACAATTCCAAGCAAAATCCAATAAAGGGATCCTGGGGTCCTTGAAAAAATGGCTATTTCTAGAACTGAGGCAAGAAATACACAAGATAAACCTAGAGTTCCCAGTGTCCAAGTTGGAACAATTTAAGCACCATAATAAGTAAAGATTGGATTATAAGACAAAGAATTTAAAAATACCCATATAAGTAAATGATTTAATTAATAAATAGGGGAGAATAGACAAAGCTCCAATGCAGAAAATTCCAAATTATTTACGTAGATACTTCACTATGAAAAAGGTGGGGCATAACTTTGCTATTTAAGTGTGGGTTGTGCATAGTAGCTTCTTTCTAAAGGAGAGGAAAGATAGTTTACAATGGAGAATTCTAACAATCACCACCTTAGCTGAGTGAGTGAAGTTAACTTCAACAATAACTCATTTTTTAGTAGTATCAAGTACTCTTGATAAGATGTGATGAAAACAGATGATCTTCCTCCCCAAAATTCATAATACCAGTCTAATCATGAGAGAAACAGACAACTGTCAGTTGTGGAGCACCTGGGTGTCTCAGTCAGTTAAACCTCTGACTCTTGATTTCGGCTCAGGTCATGATCTCTAGGTCCCAAGTCAGGCTCCACGCTGGATATGGAGCCTGCTCAAGATTCTCTCTCTCCCTCTCCCTCTGACTCTGCCCCTCCCTGCTTGCTCACTTGTGCTCTCTTGCTCTCGAAAGAAAGAAAGAAAGAAAGAAAGAAAGAAAGAAAGAAAGAAAGAAAGAAAGAAA
>NC_058409.1:67312509-67447869 GCF_002201575.2 Neomonachus schauinslandi | reverse complement strand
AAAGAAAGAAAGAAAGAAAGAAAGAAAGAAAGAAAGAAAGAAAGAAAAGAAAGAAAGAGAAAGAAAGAAAAAGAAAGAAAGAAAGAAAAGAAAACTATTAGTTGAGAGACATTCCACAAACTATCTAACTAGCACTCCTCAAAGCTGTCAAAATCATCAAGAACTAGGAAGAGAAACTATCACAGCCAAGAAGAGAGGAGACTAGGAAACATGGGGATTAAGGAGAGTGGTAGTGTCCCAGATGAGATCCTGAAAACAAAGGAAATCTGAATGGAGTATGCACTTTAATTAATGATAATGTATCAAACTTAGCTTATTAACTATAACAAATGTAACATGCTCAAGTAAGAAGTTAAAAATAGGGAAACTTGGGTACTGGTTATAGGAGGATTCTCTGCACTACTTTCATAATTTCTCAATGAATCTAAAACTGTCCTAAAATAAAAGGATTATTCAAAAGAATGGTAGGCTTAGAAATAGATAAGATTATGTTATAAACTTTGTCAAGCAGCACATTTCCTTAAGAATGTCCTGTTGAACAATGGAAGCAAGGGCCTTGCCCCAGGATCCTATTGTTCCAACTGGCTTCAAGGTTGCGGCCCTTAATAGGAGAAAAGGTCGAGATTATCAGGTTTAAGATTCCATCTAGGCAAGATCTTTAGAGGTATATTTTTACAGGTAAAAACAGCCTGAATTTCTACCACAGTTTGTCGGGAACCAAACTATTAAGCCAGCAGAGAAATGCCCGTCACCATGCACTCTGCAATGGAACCCCCAGGCCTCCACAGGTGGGTGTGCCAGTGGGAGGAGCGGTGCGCAACTACCAATGGGACGCGCTCTCCAAAGCCCGGATCAGATGTGGCCGTCATGACGTGGGGATGATAGCTTCTCACAGAGAAAAAGCAGCATCAGGAGCTTTTAGGACAGGAAGCCCCATTGCTGTCATTGAGCATGATTACTATAAAACATGTGAGACTCGGTCATTGCTATAAAACATGCGACTGCCATAGGTTTCCCTTCTCCCCTTTCCAAATGAGACTTTTTCATTGTAGTAACTGGGAGCTGACCTGAACCAACAGGGTTATCCACAATTATGAGATTCTTTTTCCTAAGGATTGGCTTCAAAAAGGTATAGGTAAATATAACCTAAATGTTCACTTCCTACAAATTTGCAAGACTGAAACCAAATTCTGCCACACATGTCTTTTATTGTGTGACTATATAACGTTTTCTATAAATGCAATGAAGTTTCAGTTCCTGTTCCTTCTAGTCACTCTGACCATACCATGCATGGAAGAATCACTGGAGACTAGCCACAGGATTCGGCTTATGGAGTTGGATTAACTCAAAGAGCCTCTCCATACATGTCCAAATACACACCTAGACAAAATCCTAGACCTAGAGTGCCATTCACAGAGAAATGGAAACAAATAGAAAGGAAAGGCTATAGAAGTCACTAGATTCTCAGACCCTGTTCATGCAAGGGCAGAGATGAGTGTGTAACATTTCTAGACAGTACATGTATCTTGAACATCACTTATTTCACGAATGAGTAATCATTTCTAAGGTCTATTATCTTAATAAATAAATCCTTTGTTGGTGGTGAGATAAAGATAATTGAAGCTCTGGTCATAGCCGCAAGGGTGGGCTGAGCTCTAGCACATGCGGTACCAACTCAAGTGCTTCAAATGTTAACCAATCACTCAAAAGGATATATAGACTAAAGCTGACACCCACACAAATATAGCACTGTTCTTTAAAGTATTTTCAATCAAATTTCAGATCTGCTTTTTCTCCATCCTTGTGCACTGGATATATAGGGAGCAGATAAGTTTTGGCTTTTAGTAGCTCAATCATGGAAAATCTTACAGTGATCAATGAAGAGAACTGCTCATCACCTGGAAATTTTAGACTTTCAGTCGGTTGCAGTAAGGAGATGATATTCAAGGATGGTTTCCCGTGGAGAAAAGAGGAGTTCTCTAGTCTCCTGGCATTATGCACTTCTTTAATAGGAAAATAAAACTATAGTCCAGATTCTGTCTTCCATCTCAATAATCTGCAGCCATCCAGTTGAATGACAAAGATACTACTTTTCTCAAAAAAATTAACCAATTACCTCTAAATTCTCTGGGCATCAGTAAAAGGACAAAGGAGCCCAAAGAATATACACACACACACACACACACAAAGTATAGTTAAAAAGTTATTAGAATTGGGCTGACAGCAAGACACTTCAATACTGATATCAATAAACAGCTACATAATGCCAAGTAAACAACAGATCGCCTACACTGACTTATAAAATAGATTGTACAGGACAAATCATTCTAAAATTTGATTTTCTAGCTAACCTCTTTCCAGTCTTTACTCAAATGACACCATCTCATTTAGGCCTTCCTTGGTTACCATATCTAAAACTGACCATCCTAAATATTTCCTCAGCCCCTTTCCTTCCTTATTTTCTTAGCTCTCTTTCTGTGTACCATACTATATGTTTTGCTTATCAGTATTACTTATGTCATATAAATTTTCTTGAGGGCAGGACTTCTTGTCTATTTGGGTCACGATTATATTGCCAGTGCCAGATCCATACCTAAAATATAGTAGTAACTGCTCAGTTGTTGAATTAATTAAAATTAACACTTTTCTCTTGTGGGTGAAATGACGGATCATCGTTGTGATATGTTGCTTGTTTATTTAGGTGGTAAAATTAGAAAAAAGTAATGTAACAATATTTTTTTAATTAAAAAAATCAGTACCTTGAAAATATATTTAAATAAACAAGGTCTAAGCAAGTATACTCAGGTTTAAAAGTACTAGTTTTCACTGTAGATCCATTACTTTTCCTACCTTTATCTTGAATGCATATATCATTATTCAAACCAAATTAGTTCACTGGTATACATTGTTATATTTAAAAAATCATTTTAAGTTTTTTTAAGAAAACCAAAATAAATGTCAAATTAACATATTAGCATTCTGTAATGAAATATCTCCCATTATTTGGAAGTACACTATCAAAAAGCCACTAGTGATTATTCATTTAGCTACTTTCTAATAAGATACAGACTGAAAGCTGAGAGTGATACAGAGAAAACATTTCTAATAAAGAAAAGATAAACTGCAGTCATGACCAAAAGCCTAAGTAAGCAAACATGTTCCAAACTGAGAAATGGAAAAGTTCTTCAACCCTGTTTCCCAGTAACTTTTTCACTACTAGATGCAGAATTAGAAAACATAAAGCATAAACATAAACTCTTAGTATGAAATGAACATACATCTTGATCATACAAAGTGAAGAGAAGCCAGTATAGTGTGACTAAGGTTGTAATTTTTCTAGAATTCTATCCTGAGTTTCTCACTTATCAACTTTGGGTTCGTGGGAAAGTTGCTTAACATTTTTGAACTAGAGCCTTAGTTTGTCCCTCTACAAATGGAGTAAAGAGCATGGAGTTAATACTTTCCCCTCCAGGTTATTGTAAAAATGAATGGTATCATTTCCATTGAGTGCTTGACATATTGTCTGCATACATTAACAAACTGTGGCTTAACTTATCCGATCTGCAACTGGACCACAAATCCCTACATCAATGCATAGCCTTTGCTGTACTGAAGACATGGGTTAATTAGGAAGTACTAGAGTTGAAGTGCCTGGATGGCTCAGTCAGTTAAGCGGTTGCCTTCGGCTCAGGTCATGGTCCCAGGGTCCTGGGATCGAGTCCCACATCAGGCTCCTTTGTCAGCGGGGAGTCTGCTTCTCCCTCTTACTCTGCCTGCTGCTCTGCCTACTTGTGTTCTTTATCTTTGTCAAATAAATAAAATCTTAAAAAAAAAAAAAAAGGAAGTACTAGAGTTATAGTCAAAAGACTCCCATATCTTTTTATGAAATTATTTATGAAAACTTTTTTTAAGATTTCTAGAATGATCCGGGATATTCCATTAATAGCCAGTGGTACATTCTCAAGGGAAGAAAAATGTTCATTCTAAATAAGATATAAATGAAAACAGAGTGTAATAAAATATAAATTGCATAGGAAACAGATGATAAAATGTTAATACCATCATACAGAAATAGGCACACTTAACATGGGTCAAAGTACAAACACCAGGATAAAGTACTAGTGTAAATTCATTTTCTTAAAGGTAGATCCATATAAAGATGTCCTATAAGTTATCTGACGCTTCACATGCAATCTAGGTTTCTACATCAAATTTCTCATTGGTATTTTCTCACTCTGCTTTTCGAAATTAATATTAGACAGTATGCCTGATATTAGAATTTCATCCTAGAAGATTTAATCCCCAACTAAATAATCGACTTTGCAGGTGGAACCCCAAGGCAAATGATGTAATGATGTAATATAATGATGTTTGGTCATATAAGACTGAGTTCATTAAAAGAAAGTTTTCTTTTGTTCCGAAAGCTTTAAAATACAGAGCCCTGTCTACACTATTCTCCAAGTAGTAAACGTATAAAATAGGGATGCTTCTGCCTTTTTTTGTTTTCCAGCCTTTACTTACACAGCAAAATTGGCTGATTAGAGATCTACACCTCTCTAGCTCCAAATCCTTTATGTTCCTTCTTGCAGAGAGAAAAGTGTTTCTTGTGACAGTTATCACTTGCAAAAAGGAAAACAAGGGATTCTGAGATCAAAGGCTATTGATCACCATTCCAAAGTCAATGTCACATTTCTCATCCCATACACCAAAGAACACTGGTTAATCTGCAAGCAAGCAGACCAGACCCCGGGCCAAGCCATGACCACCATTGAAACTGGTGTCTAGCATCAACAATAATCCACCAAGGATCCATTACTACTGATAAACAATTAACTCACCCCAGCAAACACCAAGAATGCCTTAAGAAGTACAGCTTACTTTAAAACTGTATTTATGACAATAAATT
This sequence comes from Neomonachus schauinslandi, assembly GCF_002201575.2. NCBI lineage: Eukaryota > Metazoa > Chordata > Mammalia > Carnivora > Phocidae > Neomonachus > Neomonachus schauinslandi. The sequence goes on along the minus strand of NC_058409.1, from coordinate 67,442,963 downwards.
CCACTAGAGCCACCTTCATTTTTAACCTATATTTTATTTTTTGTTAGTAGTAAGCTATTATTCCTACAGTGAGTATCTTTACAAAGAGACTTTACTTGACTGAGACTTAATATTGACTCTGGGACTCTTGATAAAACTAGCTCAGAATGATGAAGGTATTTTAAAAAGAAAAAAAGTCTCAATGTCATAGCTGCACATTTAAAATAGGTTTAATGCTCTGGGGCTCCCTTTGTCTGGTTTGTTTGAAGTTTCATGGCCCCTTCAGAAATGCTGAGATATATACAAACATTCAGTTTCTGAGAATGGAATTCAAATATACTGATAAACCTACTCCTCCTTCCTCTCATAGAGTGAAAGCCTAGTGGGAGAGATGGAAACCAGTTAGAATCAAACGTAGGGTTCCTCTCAGTGGATACAATAACAACTCAAGTGGATGAGAGTGCCATTTGAAAGTGAGGTTAAAATTTCTATCCAACAAATGGACTGCCCAAACACATCTTAAAGGTGGTCTCTCACACAAAATCCCAGGATTTTTTTTTTTCTACTTAAGGTTTTTTTGAACATGTTGTTAAGCATCAGATATTTCTTTGCATTGAGTATCTTGTGGTAATTTCTTTGCCAGGAACTGTTTCACATTCCTTATCACTTATACTCAGGACAATAATAAATCCCAGAAGTATTTTCTGGAATAGATACTATAAATTAGGAAGGACATTACACCACATTAATTCTAAATAGATAATGTTATTACCTAACTTACTAATATTTGGTAACCTGATTTGAGAATCATGACCATTCTAAAAAGTCATAAAAGAAATCTTTTTACTGAGCCAGAAAATAAATGGAATCAAACAACATTAAATGGAATAGCTTGAACACTGGAGGAATAGAAGAATAGTTCTTTGCTATAGTCAGTCACAGGTTCTTTTAACAGGCAAGACTTTAAAAGTTCTCTTTTCATTCTCCTCTATCAGATGTCATTCCTTACATTATGGGATAAAACTTTTTCCCTTAATAAGAACTATAGTTGATTATCGTACAATCTGCTCTTTTAAAAAAAAAATCCTATTAGAACCACTGTTTTGATTCCTGCATGATCAACTAACCTTACTAAACCCACCTGGAGATAATGGTGAAGATACTCATCAGCCTTTATTTGCAGCCAACTAGATCATTTTTATACCCAACCAGAAGGTATTTTTTATGACAACCCTTATAATAAAATTGGAAGAAAAAAGAATCTAGAGAAAATATGAAAGAAACCAAGATTTTTTACAAATATTTGCTTATTTAGCCACACTTTTTTATTATTGCTAATATCCTAATAGAATTAGGATAATATGTGAAAGGAGCCCATGATTGTAAACATTAATTCTTAAACAGAGCTATACTGTTGAATTAAAGCTGCTTGTGTGTGTGTGTGTATGTGTGTATTTTCACATAAAAATGTGCACTGTGAAAAATGGAAAGTATTTCATAGTGTTGCCGGCTAGATAGATGTGCTAATAATCTGGGTCAGCACACATGCCCCTATTCAGCAGCTCTGGGTGCACTGTGATGATTAGGAATGCTATTTTGAAAGGTGGAGCAAGAGGTCTGCCCTTGCATACACAAAAGTACAGTCCTAAGCAACTAGATGATAATTACCCACTCCCATTACCATTCTTTATACAAGAATAAGCTATTAGTTGTAGAAAAATTATATGCAAGCATGGAATGTACTGGGAGAAATGACTGAGGACCATAAATATTACTAAATACTTAGACAACCCTAGTGTCATGAAATTACAAATGTATATAGTGAAAACTTAGCATCTGAAATCAACTCTTCCCACATAAAAGACACTTAAAATGGTTTATATTTTTATGTCTTTTGGTATCTTGCTACCTATGTGTTGTGTATAAAGCTTAACCTCATATATCAAGTCCACAGATCCTAAGTGACTTGGGAGGGGTTGGGACGGAGAGCAGGACTGATGACATCCTATACTAGATCTCATGCCCATATTCTCCTGGTGTTCTCCTTCTTTCTGCCGACCAGTTTTTCACATCCTGTGGCCCCTTGTTTTCTATCCCTGTGGTAGGTCTTCACCTATCGTAGTTCTGTATCTCAGGCAGGGAGCATCATCTGCCAGTTATCCAGGAAATTAATAAAGGGACTCTCAATTAACATGTGTGTAGCCTAAGTGAAAAACTGCATCAATGAATTAAAATCTACCCTTGTGAAATTGTTTTAAAAATAAATTTAGAATAAATGAATTTGTGGGGAGAAAAGAGAAAAGCCTTTTCAAGCTGTGGAGATGTTCTAAAAAGATTCCCTAAAGGTCATCATTGACAACACAGTGCACACCGTCATTATTTTCTTTTATCTCGCTCTATAGTGGTTGAGGGGACACATTTTTCTTTTCTTCTTTTAAAGACATTTAAAAGCAGTATTCCAGTTTCACAGCCAGCATCTTCACACCATTCGAAAGACATACAGTCAGTCATAAGCCCAAAGAGGAAGCAGAGGGTTAGTTTTCACTTAAGTAAAGTTTAGTGAAAAGCCAACAGATCAGTGTGATTATGGCTAGATCAATGATGCATAGTTCTGAAAGGTTTTACACAAGCAGCAGTCTTAGAATGCAGCTCTAAGGAGCAGGTAGGTCAGAAAAAACATAAATTCAATGCCCAGCACATGTACCTCCCTTTGGGTCCATAAAGAATCTGACCAGATTGTCTAACGGGAAGCCATTCTCACCACAGGGGCAGGGTTGAAGTGCTTCCCTTTCCGATGGCTGCATTTCAGCCTTGAGTATGTCAGGTAAGGTTTTCTGCTGGTCAAAGTCAGAAAAATTCCAGTCGATATCTTTTATGAGGAATGACAAATGTAAAAAGGTAAACTCGACTATGTCAGATAAACTATATGGGCTTTTACTAGATCCCAAGCAAAGATTTAACAATGTGTAGTCAATTTCAAAGTCTTCTGCTAATTCAAGGAAACAAAAGACCCTCATTACAAAGATTTCAACCAGGCTGGAGACTATTATGTTCAGGCCATGGAAACCTTGAGCACTGTCCTTTTTAGATAGGAACTGTTACAGAGAACTTTTTTTTTTTTTGAAAAGTTTCTTTTGACTGATCAGATAAATGGGAATCACGTCAAAGTTTTTCTTCAGAAGAGATCAATTTTGAATAATCTATCTGTGGCAGAATACTTTCGGAGTTCTACTACCTCAACTTTTCAAAAGCCCCCGCAGGGACTTCAGTTTTTAATGTAGAAACAATACATTTCACGAATGACCATCCTCAATCTCTCCTCTGTACAGTACAAAGATTCATTTTTCACTTTTACCCACATGTGTTCTAAACTATCTCTAGATTATCTCTAAAAACAGAGATGGGGGATTTCATCTGGTAGAAATTTTGAGAACCTACTTACTTTATTGAGCTTTAAAAAATTACAAACTCCTCACCCCTGTTAGCATAAGCACATGAGGTTCCTCTCTCACGTTTTTTAATCTGTAGGGCTGTGCTAGGAATGTTTTCCTCTTTTTCTTCTTCTCCTTCCTCTCCCTCTCTTTCTCCATCTCCCTTCTTCTTCCAATTCTAAATATGGAATTCCAGTATTTGTCATAATAAATTATAACTATTTATCATTTTATTCTATCTCACCAACCTCATTTAAAATAACTTCCATCTGGAAGTCGCATATAGACACCAAAAGATCACGAAAGGGCCGGCAGTACGTGCTGAGTGGATTCTAATCACAGCTCTGTCACCACCTGCCATGTGACCTTGGCACAGCCCCTGCTGATGGTGCCTAAAATGTCACAAAATTACCTTATTCACTAGCATGCACAGCAGAATAAAAAAAAATTTTTTTTTTAAAAACTCTATTTGGTACTTCAAAGCAACAAATTCTAGTTCAATGTTTCATTCACTATAACTTTAAAAATGTCAGTATTTGTAAACAATTGCCTTTATATGCTTTGGCATGCACAAGACAAGTTGATACTGTATTATTACAGTCAACTAAATTGTACCTAGGTACCCCCAAGTGTCAAAGTAAATGCCAAGGTTCTTGTGTCCATATAGCATACCTGTGCTCCAGATCAGAGTGAAATGAAAGTGACTTCTATACGGATGTCCTTAGTAATAAAAAAAAAAAAAAAGGAATATATAATACATAACCAAAATAGTGTTTAAATTCAACGTTGTTCACATTTTTCCAAGCTTCAGTAGCTTTTAAAGAAAGAGTTCAGGGGCTACATATCCCATAGAAAGCATCAGATCAAAAGGATTGACCATTAAGTTTAGCAGCATGATTCATTTTATCAACTTCCTGCAGCCTTCTAATACTCCTTTTCAAAAATCGTGCAAACTGTGTGAGACTGTGCGTGTATTAAATTACACCATTATGTCCTTAGAGGAAGTATTTTCTATTATTCAGGCAAGGAAAGATCTTTGCTCAACCATGACAGGTTCACAACTAGCTGATCTAGAATTTCTGGTTGGTGCTCCACACAAGCCAGTCAAACCCTTAGTGATGAAAACAATTATTCTAAGGAGTTTTACTGAGGCAATATCCTTGGTCCAAAATAATATGAAATCTTGGAGAGACCTTCTCTAATGTAGCTGTTTATGTTGCTTCCTGCAATAAAATAATTCCAGTTATAGAAGCACACAAAAACTATTTACATTTAAAATAAAAATGGCTTTCTCATTTATGGCTGAAATTTTTTTAATTTAATTGTAGTTCCATGAGTTGAATTGATTTATCAGTCGGTAATGCATGTTCTCTTTCTGGATAAAGTAGATCTACTCAGGAGCTGTCCAACTGCTGTCAATAGATAGGCACAGGCAATGGTTCAAAAGACAACTAGCTTTAGACTCCGTACAAAATACCTTTCATTGTTCTCTTTATGCTCGTAGGTATTAGTACACTCTCTTCCAAAGCTTTTGCTTTCACCTGAGAAATTTATTTAACTGTAAGATTTCTCTTTCCCTAACAAAATAAATTGTAAATCCAAAGGATGTCCTTTCATCACAATTTCTTCCAATGTGGAGGTCTAGAAAATTCAACATCTGCAAAAACAGTGATAAAGCCCAAGAATTTTAGAAAAATTGTGTATTTTACTAACACAGACAAATCAATTGCCTAAACAATGATTCCTAAGGCAAGAAATAAAATAAAACAAATTGCTCCTTCAAAAAGATATTGAAGTCAGGAAACAATTCATGCTTAGACCTGAAATATTAGTCACAGCACTGTGACCTCTCACCTTCAGTGATAAAATACACAGGTCAGAATTGACAATACATACTCATGGCTGATCATGGCTGCTAGTTATTGATCAAAGGAGAAAAAAAGTACTTTGCAGGAAAAACATTGCTCTGAATTACAAACATCCATTCTCTTGAGACTCAGCAACTCTCTGGGCTTCTCCCTTTGGAACTGGAAGCAAGAAGTGAGTTCAGCCAGTATTTAATATCAAGTGAATGTGGTGTTTAATCAATAGTCTTCTGCTTTGTTCCTCGATGTGGAAAGCAGTGTCTATTCATTCAGCAAAGGTTAATGCCAAGGGTCAAGTGATTTCACACTCTCAGTAGGATCCACAACATTGCAGTAGTTCAGATGCCCTAGACAATGATGACTCAGTTGGACTGATTTATTGCCACTCGAAGGCCCTGCTTAATACTAAAGTGCTCTCTTATGATAATACCTCAGAAAATAGCACTGATAAAAGAGGAGGCAATAATTACCTACATTTTGAGGTAATGTCTTCATTTCTAACATCCTATAAAGATGTAAGGTCCATTTTAAATGATCTGCTTCTAGTATTAGCAAGCCATTTAAACGGGATCTTATCAGCATCTTCTCTTTTATGAAATACACCACAGAAGAAATTCAGTAGCCCTATGATACAAATGTAAATTATAAGTAATACATGATTTAACATATGTTTTAGGTAATCCTTTTTAAATATTTACTTATTGTAATATTTTTCATATCAGATAAGAAGAAAGAAAAAATATTTGCTGATGGGAGGAAAAATATAACTGAATATAGTTAATTCCATTAAACAAGGGAGACACAGTTTGCAATTCGATTTCATTCTTTTTGACCAACTCTACCACACGACAGGCAGGCTAAAAAAGACCTGCCTGTATATTCTTTCTAAATGTGGTTCACTTAAAGCAGCATTAGTCGAGGTCACTGTTTTAAACCAGAACACATTTGACTATGTCAGGGGTCCAATCTTTAACATGTTAGCATCCATGATTATTATTCGGCAATGTCTCATTCCAGATGTGTTTTATATAATGAAAGAAGTTCAAACGTCACCAGGAAAACAGTGTGAGAAGAATTAATTGGAAAGCTTATCATAGGAAAGTGATTTAGAACCCAGCTTTCACTAATATATCTCTGGATGATGAATATACCAATCAATTAGTAAAATAAAATAAATTCTGTAAAATTACCTAAAGACATCCTATCATTACAAGTGGAAGAACATTTGAAATAGTTTATTATATCCCATTCCAGATGATTAGTATGTAAAGCACTCTAATATAAATGTTCTGCCTTCTACTCCCTCTTTTCACAGGAAATATGGGATTTAAAACTCTAATCCAAACTACTTAAAACAATGATTAATTCAGAAATCCTACTTCAAACTATTTTAAACTATTTAAAAATATATGTGAAGTGTTATAGATGAGTTAAAAATACATGTTTTATTCATTTAATTCAAGAAAACATTTTTAATTCTCAATGACAGTTTGCCTTAAAAACACACAGAATGGGTAACAGTCAGTACTTCTGATGTGAACAACAATTTCATTGTGTAGTGATTACTTATATGATGTCCAGAGGCCTAAATTTACCTTTTAATCGAGCTTATCCTCAAAGGATGATGAATTGTCTGTAATTCTTTCCCAATGAGAATGATTTTATAGGTCATATATTTCAAGACCTGTAATGGGGAAAGAAGGAAGAATAATTTAATAAAGCTTTTGAAAATAAGAATAACGAAACAAACTAAATGCAGTGGGTTTTTCTTGGCAAAAATAGCATTTGTGACCTAAATACCCTATAGAAGAGACTGTGAGTCGAAAAGATTGAATGTTTCAAGGATATTCCAAAAGTGTTTTTCCACAATAACTTTCCCATACTCTAGGCTTCAGGCTAAAGATATTTAGTGGGAAATACAGTTCAGTTAATTCATATGGGAATAAAACAAGTAGCCTAAAAAGAATGTGCATGTCTAATTTTGCACTTCAAATACTACTAAATAAATTATAAATAATGTCATCATTTTGAATGGCAAATAAAATATTTGCATTCTTTGAGTTTTGCAGTTGTATCTACCATCCATATAATGGCCAGAATAAAATGTGTTATGTAACTATTTTGCCTGTAGTCACAATAAGTATGAAATATAAATAATTGTTCATCGTTCAGTGTGACTGAGAAAATACATTTTCAAGACTGCACTTTTTATTTCAGTAGTAGTTATTTCTTCAAATCCTGCCAAAGTATTTTTTTAAAAATACATGTGGTCACTCTTTTATATTCTTCTTTTGTGTGTTCATATGTGTAAAAAAAAAAAGATATATATGAATCTCTGTTAATGCAGCCCTTCTCTCAGAAATTTAAAATCTCAGTATAAACCAAACCAAACCAAAACTATTTAGAACTTTAAAAAAAATTATCTCCTTTCAGCCATGCACATTAATCAGCTGTAATTCAAAACCCTTTAATGCTGATTTCAGTACCTTATGTGGGAATTATCTTGAAGGCCATACTTCTCTCAATAAAAACGTCGCTTAGGTTAGGACAGCAGGCTTAATGGGCTGATGTTTTGATGTATATTGTACAACATATCTGTAGCTAAGTCACTTCAAAATACCAATTTCAAAATATTTAAGTAGGATAAAGCAAAAAACATCATTTCCTTCATGTTTTCTAAACCATGACTTAAAAGTATTCATGAAAGCTTTATTTAAAAGTTCAAACTATTACTGTAATAAAGTTGCCAGATATTCTAATGAAATAAATTTTCTTTAACAATGTTCTCTGATAGGTCACAAAATAATAATAAAACAAACTACCTTTTACTCAATACAAAGACAACACACTGTTCACCTCACAAAATTAAGAAAATTCAGAACAGCATGGTGACTATAGTAAACAAGACTGTATTACATACCTGAATGTTATGAAGAGAATAGACCTTACATGTTCTCACCACAAAGCAGCGGTAATTATGTGAGGTTGTAGTATTAACTACCACTACTGTGATAATCATTTAGCAATATATGTGTATCAAATCATGTTGTACACCTTAAACTTATACAATATGTCTATTATATCTCAATAAAGCTGGAAAAATATTTTTAAATTGAAAAAAGGAAATTCAAGGGGGCGGAGCAAGATGGCGGAGGAGTACGAGACCTGGATTTCGTCTCCTCTCAGGAATTCAGCTGGATAGGGATCAAACCATTCTGAACACCTACAAACTCAACAGGAGATCGAAGAAAAGAAGAGCAACAACTCTCTCATCAGAAAAGCGACCACTTTCTGGAAGGTAGGACGTGCGGAGAAGTGAATCCGAGGCGATATTCGGGAGGATAGACGGCGGGGGAGGGGCCTCAGTCCGCCGCTTCTGGCAAGTGATAGAGCCACGGAGCACAAAATCGGAACTTTTAAAACTCTGCTCCGCCGAGGGACATCACTCTGGTGGCTAAGCGGGGGGTGGAACCCTCCGGGACAGTGTGGTCTCAGGACCTCGGGGTCACAGAAAGACCGGGGGTGCCTGAGTGTGGCGGAGCTCCCAGGTATCGGAGCAGGGAAGCCGGCTGCAGAGGCGGAGCCCAGGCGCGGGCTCTCAGCTCGGGGTTGCCATAAACTGTGATCCGCGGCACAGTCGGGCCCCTGCTCCTCCAGCAGGGACCCAACAAGCGGCAGACCCGGGGAGACTCACCTTCCTCCCCCGGGAGGAGCGGCGTGGGAGCGCACCGCAGGGATCTGCTGGGTTTGGAGACTCCACCCGGGGTCGGGTGCCAGAGATAGAAACACGCGGTCACAGGCCGGCTGAGCACGGAGTGCGGCTGGAGACCGGGGAGACGGGGTGACTGACCGCTTTTCTCTGGGGGCTCACTGAGAAGTGGGGCCCCGAGTTCTCGGCTCCTCCGGGGCGGAGATTGGGAGGCCGCCATTTTCACTCTCCGCCTCCAAAGCTGTACGGAAAGCTCGCAGAGAACAAAAGCCACGGAGAGCAAACCCGAGCAGATTACTTAGCCGGGAGGGGGCAAGGGCGGGGCAATTCCGCCTCCGGCAGAGACATTCAGAAACCACGGCAACAGGCCCCTCCCCAGAAGATCAGCGAGAACAGCCAGCCAAGACCAAGTTTACCGATCAATGAGAACGGCAGAACTCCAGCGCTAGGGGAATACTGCACATAGAATTCATGGCTTTTTTACCATGATTCTTTAGTCTTTCAAAGTTAATTATTTAACTGTCTTTTTTTTCTTTTTGAATTTTTCTATTTCCCTTTTTCAACCGACATCTTATCAATCCCTTTTCTTAAAAAAAACATTTTTATTTTTCATATTTAGAGTCATATTCTATCCCTTCATAGTAGTTACCCGTATTTTTGGCATATATATATAAGTTGTTCTCTCTTTAAAATTTTGAGATAGTTTCTTCTAACAGATCAAAATATACCCTAAATCTCTAGTATACGGTTTTTTTCTACTCCCCTGCCTGATCACATTCTCTTTTTTTTTCTTTTTTCTTTTTTTAAATCCTCTTCTTTCTTTTTTCAAACAACTTCTTATCAATTCCTTTTATAAAATTTTTTATAATTTCCATCCTTACAATCATATTCCATCCCTTCATCATATCAACCCTTATTTTTGTACATATATAAGTTTTTCTTTCTTTAAAATTTTGGGAGGCACTTTCTTCTAACAGACCAAAATACACCCCAAATCTAGTGTGTGGCACTGATCTATATACCAGCCTGATCATATTTGATCACATTCTGGTTTTTTGTTGTTGTTGTTCTGTTTTGCTCTGTTTTTGTTTGTTTTTATCTTTATCTTTTTTTCTTTTCTTTCTCTTTTTTCTCTCTTTCCCTTTCTTTTCCCACTGCTTCAGGTCTTTTCTGATTTGTTTAGAGTATCTTTTCTGGGCACGTTGTTACTCTGCTAGCATTTTGTTCTCTCATTAATCTATTCTCCTCTGCACAAAATGACAAGACGGAAAAAATCGCCTCAACAAAAAGAACAAGAGGTAGTACCGACTGCCAGGGACCTACTCAATACGGACATTAGTACGATGTCAGATCTAGAGTTCAGAATCATCACTTTAAAGATACTAGCTGGGCTTGAGAAAAGCATGGAAGTTATTAGAGAAACCCTTTCTGGAGAAGTAAAAGAACTAAAATCTAACCAAGTCAAAATCAAAAAGGCTATTAATGAGGTGCAATCAAATATGGGGGCACTAACTGCTAGGATAAATGAGACAGAAGAGACAATCACTGATATAGAAGACCAAATGATGGAAAATAAAGAAGCTGAGAAAAAGAGAGATAAACAACTACTGGATCACGAGGGCAGAATTCGAGAGATAAGCGATACCATAAGACAAAACAACATTAGAATAATTGGGATCCCAGAAGGAGAAGAAAGAGAGAGAGGGCAGAAGGTATAATGGAGCAAATTATAGCAGAGAACTTCCCTAATTTGGGGAAGGAAACAGGCATCAAAGTCCAGGAAGCACAGAGAACCCCCCTCAAAATCAATAAAAATAGGTCAACACCCCGACATCTAATAGTAAAACTTACGAGTCTCATAGACAAAGAGAAAATCCTGAGAGCAGCTCAGGAGAAGAGATATGTAACCTACAATGGTAGAAACATTAGATTGGCAACAGACCTATCCACAGAGACCTGGCAGGCCAGAAAGGACTGGCAGGATATATTCAGAGCACTAAATGAGAAAAATATGCAGCCAAGAATACTCTATCCAGCTAGGCTGTCATTGAAAATTGAAGGAGAGATAAAAAGCTTCCAGGACAAACAAAAACTAAAGGAATTTGCAAACACAAAACCAACCCTACAGGAAATCTTGAAAGGGGTCCTCTAAGCAAAGAGAGAGCCTAAAAGCAACACAGACCAGAAAGGAACACAGACAATATACGGTAACAGTCACCTTACAGGCAATACAATGGCACTAAATTCCTATCTTTCAATAGTTACCCTGAATGTAAATGGGCTAAATGCCCCAATCAAAAGACACAGGCTATCAGACTGGATTAAAAAACAAGACCCATCGATATGCTGTCTGCAAGAGACTCATTTTAGAACCAAAGACACCCCCAGATTGAAAGTGAGGGGGTGGAAAACCATTTACCATGCTAATGGACACCAAAAGAAAGCTGGGGTGGCAATCCTTATATCAGACAAATTAGATTTTAAACCAAAGACTGTAATAAGAGATGAGGAAGGACACTATATCCTACTTCAAGGGTCTATCCAACAAGAAGATCTAACAATTGTAAATATCCATGCCCCTAACATGGGAGCAGCCAGTTATATAAGGCAATTAATAACAAAAGCAAAGAAACACATCGACAACAATACAATAATAGTGGGGGACTTTAACACCCCCCTCACTGAAATGGACAGATCGTCTAAGCAAAAGATCAACAAGGAAATAAAGACTTTAAATGACACACTGGACCAAATGGACTTCACAGACATATTCAGAACATTCCACCCCAAAGCAATGGAATACACATTCTTCTCTAGTGCCCATGGAACATTCTCCAGAATAGATCACATCCTAGGTCATAAATCAGGTTTCAACCAGTTCCAAAAGATTGGGATCATTCCCTGCCTATTTTCAGACCACAATGCTTTAAAACTAGAACTCAATCACAAGAGGAAAGTTGGAAATAACTCAAATACATGTAGGCTAAAGAGCATCCTACTGAAGAATGAATGGGTCAACCAGGAAATTAAAGAAGAATTAAAAAAATACATGGAAACCAATGATAATGAAAACACAACTATTCAAAATCTTTGGGATGCAGCAAAGGCAGTCCTAAGAGGAAAGTATATAGCAATACAAGCCTTTCTCAAGAAACAGGAAAGGTCTCAAGTACACAACCTAACCCTACACCTAAAGGAGCTGGAGAAAGAACAGCAAATAAAGCCTAAACCCAGCAGGAGAAGAGAAATAACAAAGATCAGAGCAGAAATCAATGAAATAGAAACTAAAAGAACAGTAGAACAGATCAACAAAACTAGGAGCTGGTTCTTTGAAAGAATTCACAAGATTGATAAACCCCTGGCCAGACTTATCAAAAAGAAAAGAGAAATGACCCAAATCAACAAAATCATGAATGAAAGAGGAGAGATCACAACCAATACAAAAGAAATACAAACAATTATAAGAACATATTATGAGCAACTCTATGCCAGCAAATTAGATAACTTGGAAGAAATGGATGCATTCCTAGAGATGTATCAACTACCAAAACTGAACCAGGAAGAAATAGAAAACCTGAACAGACCTATAACCACGAAGGAAATTGAAGCAGTCATCAAAAATCTCCCAAAAAACAAAAGCCCAGGCCAGATGGCTTCCCAGGGGAATTCTACCAAACATTTCAAGAAGAATTAATACCTATTCTTCTGAAACTGTTCCAAAAAAATAGAAATGGAAGGAAAACTTCAAAGTCATTTTATGAGGCCACCATTACCTTGATCCCAAAACCAGACAAAGACCCCATCAAAAAGGAGAATTACAGACCAATATTCCTGATGAACATGGATGCAAAAATTCTCACCAAAATACTAGCCAATAGGATCCAACAGTACATTAAAAGGATTATTCACCACGACCAAGTGGGATTTATCCCTGGGCTGCAAGGTTGGTTCAATATCTGCAAATCAATCAACGTGATACAATACATTAACAAAAGAAAAAACAAGAATCATATGATCCTCTCAATAGATGCAGAAAAAGCTTTTGATAAACACAGCATCCTTTCTTGATCAAAACTCTTCAGAGTATAGGGATCGAGGGTACATACCTCAATATCATAAAAGCCATCTATAAAAAACCTACAGCAAATATCATTCTCAATGGGGAAAAATTGAGAGCATTCCCCCTAAGGTCAGGAACACGTCAGGGATGTCCACTGTCACCACTGCTATTCAACATAGTATTAGAAGTCCTAGCCACAGCAATCAGACAACAAAAAGAAATCAAAGGTATCCAAATCGGCAAAGAAGAAGTCAAACTCTCACTCTTTGCAGATGATATGATAGTTTATGTGGAAAACCCAAAAGACTCCACCCCAAAACTGCTAGAACTCACACAGGAATTCAGTAAAGTGGCAGGATATAAAATCAATGCACAGAAGTCAGTGGCATTCCTATACACCAACAACAAGACAGAAGAAAGAGAAATGAAGGAGTCGATCCCATTTACAATTGCACCCAAAACCATAAGATACCTAGGAATAAATCTAACCAAAAAGACAAAGGATCTTTACTCAGAAAACTATAGAATACTCATGAAAGAAATTGAGGAAGACACAAAGAAATGGAAAAACGTTCCATGCTCATGGATTGGAAGAACAAATATTGTGAAGATGTCAATGCTACCTAGAGCAATCTACACATTCAATGCAATCCCCATCAAAATACCATCCACTTTTTTCAAAGAAATGGAACAAATAATCCTAAAATTTGTATGGAACCAGAAAAGACCCCGCATAGCCAGAGGAATGTTGAAAAAGAAAGGCAAAGCTGGTGGCATCACAATTCCGGACTTCAAGCTCTATTACAAAGCTGTCATCATCAAGACAGTATGGTACTGGCACAAAAACAGACACATAGATCAATGGTACAGAATAGAGAGCCCAGAAATGGACCCTCAACTCTATGGTCAACTAATCTTTGACAAAGCAGGAAAGAATGTCCAAAGGAAAAAAGACAGTCTCTTCAACAAATGGTGTTGGGAAAATTGGACAGCCACATGCAGAAGAATGAAACTGGACCATTTCCTTACACCACACACAAAAATGGACTCAAAATGGATGAAAGACCTAAATGTGAGATAGGAATCCATCAAAATGCTTGAGGAGAACACAGGCAGCAACCTCTTCGAGCTCAGCCGCAGCAACTTCTTCCTAGAAACATCGCCAAAGGCAAGGGAAGCAAGGGCAAAAATGAACTATTGGGACTTCATCAAGATAAAAAGCTTTTGCAAAGCAAAGGAAACAGTCAACAAAACCAAAAGACAACTGACAGAATGGGAGAAGATATTTGCAAATGACATATCAGATAAAGGACTGGTATCCAAAATCTATAAAGAACTCATCAAACTCAACACCCAAAGAACAAAGAATCCAGTCAAGAAATGGGCAGAAGACATGAACATTTTTCCAAAGAAGACATCCAAATGGCCAACAGACACATGAAAAAGTGCTCAATATCGCTCGGCATCAGGGAAATCCAAATCAAAACCTCAATGAGATACCACCTCACACCAGTCAGAATGGCTAAAATTAACACGTCAGGAAACGACAGATGTTGGCGGGGATGCGGAGAAAGGGGAACCCTCCTCCACTGTTGGTGGGAATGCAAGCTGGTGCAGCCACTCTGGACAACAGTATGGAGGCTCCTCAAAAAGTTGAAAATAGAGCTACCATATGATCCAGCAATTGCACTACTGGGTATTTACCCCAAAGATACAAAAGTAGGGATCCAAAAGGGTACGTGCACCCCGATGTTTATAGCAGCAATGTCCACAATAGCCAAACTGTGGAAAGAGCCAAGATGTCCATCGACAGATGAATGGATAAAGAAGAGGTGGTATATATACACAATGGAATATTATGCAGCCATCAAAAGGAATGAGATCTTGCCATTTGCAATGACGTGGATGGAACTGGAGGGTATTATGTTGAGCGAAATAAGTCAAACAGAGAAAGACATGTATCATATGACCTCACTGATATGAGGAATTCTTAATCGCAGGAAACAAACTGAGGGTTGCTGGAGTTGGGGGTGGGGTGGGAGGGAGGGGGTGACTGGGTGATAGACACTGGGGAGGGTATGTGCTCTGGTAAGCACTGTGAATTGTGCAAGACTGTTGAATCTCAGATCTGTACCTCTGAAACAAATAATGCAATATATGTTAAGAAAAAAAAAAAAGAAGAAGAAGACGGTAGCAGGAGGGGAAGAATGAAGGGGGGGAAATCGGAGGGGTAGACGAACCATGAGAGACGATGGACTCTGAAAAACAAACTGAGGGTTCTAGAGGGGAGGGGCGTGGGAGGATGGGTTAGCCTGGTGATGGGTATTGAGGAGGGCACATTCTGCATGGAGCACTGGGTGTTATGCACAAACAATGAATCATGGAACACTACATCTAAAACTAATGATGTAATGTATGGGGATTAACATAAGAATAAAAAAAAATTTTTTTTTAAAAAAAGGAAATTCAAATAACAAAAAAATAAAATTAAAAAGATCTTTAGTCTCATCTCCTATTTATTCATGCATCCAGTCTTTTGTACATGCATGTACACAGATACAGACATGCATATACTGTATGTATGCATATGTAAAAAAAAAAAACTAACATAAAATGTATTTATAATAGGATCAGAGTCATCCATACTATTTTTAACTTAATTTTTACTAGCAATATACTGCGAATACCTTTGCATATCTTCATGTATACTTTTGTATCATATTAATGATTATATCAAATTTCACTTACCACAATAATCTAATTAGCCATTTTTCCTTTTAAGCATTAAAATCATTTTCCTCTTATTTTTATTATAGATGAGGATGTACCAAATCTATTTTTAACAAAATTTATTTAGAAAAAATATCTTAAATAAAATCTTTATTAAAAAACAAAGGAAAAAAAGAGAAAATGTCTTAGAAAAAAATCAGAGACTCAAAGCATACAAAAAGTCATAAAACTTTGGGCAGGTTAGAAGAATAATCACTCAAAATATGGAAATTTCTTGTTAACTTTGTGGAGCAAATAGAGAACTGAAACATTTTTGACCATTTTAACCACTTAACTTCCCAGATACTGTAATACACTTCATTGTAGGCTTTATATGTTCTAATACTTTTTTTTTGAAGTTAATAACTGTTAAGTTTCCACTCACTTTTCTGCTCAAAAAGTTATTTTTAATGGGCAATACTGTATATAACCATCCCAACCACATAATGGGAATTTATGAGAGTCATCAGTTTTAAGAGGTTGAATATAGTATAACAAAGATGTAATCTTATAGAATGTTCTAGATTCTTAATTTGGTAGCCATTTTAAAGATATAGCTTGACTTTATTATTGAGATCATGGTTTATTCAGACGTACAATATAGAGTAATAAAATGAATAAGTACAAAACCACAAATCTTATTTAGATGTATTAAAGTCAGCCTGGTTAAAAAATTCAACATAAAAAAAACTCATTATTTCCAAATCTCAATATAAACCAAACCCCAATTAAAGGTTTTTTGCTATAATTTACTTTCCAAACAATTGTCCACTATGACATTTAATGAACAGATTTAAGTATTTGCATATTGCCCTTTGCTTATTCAGTATTCATTAATTAAAAATTCACTCTAAATGTTTATTATTTTATATGTGCAGATTAAAGTTGTCCTTTATTCCAAAGATATTTTAAAAAAAGAACTCAAATATTCTCACATGAGCCCATCAGTAGTTAGCTAACATTTATTATTCATTTCCTACATCTTTACAGATGACAGGTTTAAAAATAATTGTGTTAAACTGAGATTTAAAAATCAGAGCCCAGGGGTGCCTGGGTGGCTCAGTCGTTAAGCATCTGCCTTCGGTTCAGGTCATGATCCCGGAGTCCCGGGATCGAGTCCCACATCGGGCTCCCTGCTCGGCAGGCAGCCTGCTTCTCCCTCTCCCACTCCTCCTGCTTGTGTTCCTGCTCTCGCTCTCTCTCTCTCTGTCAAAAAAAAAAAAAAAAATCAGAGCCCAAACCAAGAGACTAGTAGTTTTTAAATATTACTACTCCTGAAAATTTTTAATTAGAATTGTTAATATCAATAAATACTATATAATAAAAGTATGAAAAGGTTAAAGTCGACAGAATTTACCATGAAGTAAATTTTATTTGTATCTCAACATAATGTTGCTCATGAGTTGTATTTTTAGGACAAAAACTGTTTTAAGATCAGTAATTATCCAAATTATCCAAGTATATCAAAAATTCTATTAAGTATACCAATGAAAAAAAATGAGATTTGTCATTCTGTTCTTTGACCCAGTATTACAAATTAGACATGCCATTCACACAATTAGGTAAACCACAGTCTTGCTGGGGTTTAGGAAGAGTTATAAAGTTTTAAGGTACTCTTTTGTTGGTTAATTAAAAATAAAAAATTGTCACAGCATATGCTTAAATAAAAAATTTAAGCATAACTTAAATTTTAGTCCATAGGCTACTATTTTTATATATAAACTTAAAAATCATGAAAAATTGGGATACTCTAACAAATTTTGTTCTATGGAGCCAAAATGGCTTTGAATATATATTTTAAAAATGTTCCTTTCTCTTTGCTTACTTTTCAGGTATTGCATTCAAGAAGAAAACATATTTATAATAACTTACAGAGTAGGATAGGCAAGATTATATAGTGGAAGTGAACAATACCCAACTATTAATACCCAAATTGTCTTTCTAACTGACCACCTGGTCAACAGGTGGATAAGAGGTTCTATTTACTGTAGAAACCCAGGGACTCCGGCTGACAATTATCTCTACACAGGTTTCCATGGCCAGAGTGCCAGAGAGAAGACAATGTAACATATCACACACTTCTCACAAGCCATTTGCCAAATCTATACTTTATATACCTAACTTTAAGGAGGCAGAACTGGAAGTACTGGTGACTGGCTCTAATTCTAACACAAAAGCTTAACAAGTTTAGCAGGTGATGAAAATGCATTTTATTTGATAAATAAAGTCAATGAAAAAGCAGTGTATACCATAAAAAGGGAAATGGTTAAAAAAAAAAAACTTTCAATATATTTGTGTACTACTGAGTTATCGGCATAAAATAACCGTGATTAACTGTTGGAGAATTAATGAATGAGTGAGTCAATGAATGAGTTTGTTAGTGAACAAATAATCACAAAACTTTCTCCCTGAGAAAAAGACAATGACATCATGAAGGTAGTTCTGTTACTGTTTGAGAAATTGGCCAGGCAGGAAATGTAATGGAAGATCCAAAATTATGTATTTACCCGCCCAATAAATTAATTTTTTGGCATTATGTGGATTGAGCATGAGGAAATATTTTCCTTACTTTCTTTTTAAGATAATTGACCATTCAATTAAACAAGTTTTCCCCTCAGTACCACACAAATGCACTATACATTTTTTATTGTGCCAAAATAATAAAAAATTAAAAGTATAATGCCATACTTAGACATGCCCCAGCATTAGAGGACTTTCAGTCAGAAC
The DNA here is from genome assembly GCF_002201575.2 of Neomonachus schauinslandi. Classification (NCBI taxonomy): domain Eukaryota; kingdom Metazoa; phylum Chordata; class Mammalia; order Carnivora; family Phocidae; genus Neomonachus; species Neomonachus schauinslandi. Next base: position 67,424,423 of record NC_058409.1, on the reverse strand, counting down.
AGGATACAAGCATGGAAACATCTGACTATAATATAAGGCAGAATAAGGTAAGTGCAATAACACAGATCTGAACTGGCCCCAAAACATGAGTATTTTATGCCACAGACATTTTAATTCATCATTCTTCATTATAAAATTTTCACAGCTCAAATATTTCTGCTAATTATATAAGAAAAAATAATCCCTAGTGGTATCCTTTAACAATAATACAGCCTTAATATTCCCTATGTAAACCTGTAGAAAGTTTTCTCAGTTTATAAAAAAAAAAATCAGAAATGTTGACATAGTTTTATGATTATGTTCAGTGGTCTTTTTTAAGAGTCTTCAAGATACCTTTTCATATATATGTGTGTACACAAAAAGACACATATGCACACAATTTCTTTGATAGTTAATAATTCATATAGGGACTAACTTCACTAATTTAAATGTGATGGACACTGGCAAATACAGTAATTTTTCCATGTGGCAAATGACCCTCATCAACTGTTCAAACAAATTACCCCCTTTTTGAAGTCATTTCACATTCAGGTTTTTAGTTTTCCTGTCTGCATTAACTAAAAAAAAAAAAAAAAAAAAATTCAATGTTGTCATTTGTACACGTAAGATATGATGATACTTACTCTAAAGAACGCATTTGTTAATCACCTCCCAACTATGAATAACCTGTTCACAAAACTGTGAATCATCCTTAATCATTTTTAGAAAAAAGATGAGGTTGGTGCTGTTTCAAACATCCAACACTTTGCATGATACTCAGGCCGCAGATAAGACCATGTGCCCTTCTAGCCATCTTGGCAGGACAGCTGAAATCTCATTCTGTGGATTTCATAAGGCTCGTTCCTACTATGATTTCATGAACTATGCTGAATACCACCGTGAAGAAAAAGTTATTCTCCACCTTAGGCAATTGCAGGCAAGGATTATATCAAAAAGAAAGGAAGCAGAGAATGCTGTAAACACAATGCAATATTTAATTCTGGGGGAGGGGACTAGCTGGACTTTAAGACATATATAAGGAAACTCATTTCTGAGACCACACTGAAACATTCCGTTTAAATCCATATGCATGTTTGAATCAGGCTCAAATTCAGTAATGAAGCTATTATTGATTCTGTGGAACATGACTTCAAATCTGAGCAAATACTGAACAAACTACGAGGAGCTCTTAAACTCTGGATGTATGTACCTAGACATCTCAATTTAACAACCAGACATACATTAAACAGCATTAATAGCCAGGCACTTAATGGATCAATTCCCACTGTTTGTGTAATGTGGAAATAAAAAAGGCTTATTAAATGACAAGCTTTCCCTCGTTTGTGCTAATTAATTATACACTGCATCTGACTGCTAATTTAGTGGGAAAATGCAGCCCCAAACCACGGTTTCAGCTTGAACTTTGCCTCAGCATCACCCAGTTCAGCACAGAGTGCTGCAGCAGCCCGCCTCTGAAAGACACCAGTATTAAATTAGAGCACAAGGCCATCAATTTAATAAGTGCTGTAGCAGGTAATTTGAATAAGGACATATTAGTATTCTACCAGTGCACAACTAAAAGCAGCTGACCTTTCAGACCAAAGAAGATCCTTGAACACATTCAGCTGAATCTGAGAACACAGTAATAATCTGACAGTGTAAGAGTGCCAAGAGAGACGTTTATGATCCTGGACCCATTACTATACATCAGGCTCTCTGTGGTATTATGCGAACAGTTTATATACCTCTGCCTCTCCTTTTGCTCTGGCTCCCTACCGCGAAAGAAAAGAATCAGACTAGAGCTTGTAAAAAAAAAAAAAAATTCTTATTTTCAATGGCATGTTTTGGAACTCTTCTTATTTTTTGGATCTGTGGTACAAAGAACACAAAACTAATCGATGTACATGTAAATCAGAGCTGAGAAGACACATAAGAAATCATCAATCTCCTAAGATATGAGGCAAACCTAACATTAACAAAAATAAACTTGCATCTATTAGAGAAACCACTGCTGTGAAAGCATGAGGAACCACAGCCCCCTGTGACAGGGATCAGAGTGTGGACCCGGGAGTCACAGGAGAACTGGGTTTGAATCCCTGGTCTGTCACACGCTCGCCATCAAACCTGCAGGAACTGAATTCAATGAATTCAGCTCAACAGATGTTTGTCGAGTCTATCACATACAGTGTTGTAAGCCCTAAGGTTATAAAGATGAAAAGATTTGATCCCTGCTTTCAAGGAGATCAAAATCGAGCAATGGTGACGGAAACATGCACTATTAATCACAATACAGAGTGAGAAGCGCCTTGGAGCACAGAGAACAGTGATGAATTTTGCCCGGTTGTTTCCAGGAAAGGTTGGCAGACATAGCAATAGCAGTGCTGGGCATGGTGAACATGTCCCCAGCACAGAGGAAGGGATGCTATCTGAGGGGAAGTACTCATCACACAGAAAAACTATTGCATTGGACTAGGAAGAGACACTGGGTTAGGCTGAAGGTGCGAGTAGTTATAATCATAGGAGGCTGTGTGCTTGAAAACGGTTTCTGTGTATGTATAAATCTGATGTATTAGTGGATTTAAGAGCAAGATTTGGAGGAAGAGGCTAGAATACTTACTTTGTTGGCCTCACAAGAAGGCTGTAGGCCAAAAATACACCTGGGGTTCCACCCAGAGGAAGGGATACACAACTCAGCTGACAGTGTGTAATCACCACACTTTGGTAATGGGGTTGCCCTCCCGAGACTCTCTTTCTCTGCTACTTAGATAGTACATTGCAGGGGAAGAGAATAGGAAAGATGTTATTACAGATCTTAAACCTACTTTATTTTCTTTAACTGTAAACTTTGACACTGGGTACCTATTATCACTTACAAAATACTTCTTTCACATTCTATGCCCAGCAAGGATACTTACACAATATGTACTGGTGCAGCCTTACTGCTTGTTTACAGCTGCATCTGTTTTAATTAGTTGTTGCCCTTGGCTTACAAGTTATTGAGTATTTTGAGTATCACCTACATTAGCCACAGTCCCAGCAGAAAACAGATGACCCACTCGAATAAGGTAACTGAAGGGAAGAACTATTTAGAAAGTGCAGGTGGGAGTAAAAAAAAACCACTGAGGTATGGCACAGTGCCTTTTGGCTAGTAATTGTGGGGCTGCACCACCCCTGTGGCCGAAGAGGCAGAAGAGGGGCCATAGGAGAGAAACAGCCAATACTTTGGCAATGTGGCAGGGCCAAATCTGATGAATAAAAACCTGACCTCACTGAGCTGTCACCTTTTGATCTTCTGCAGTATCTCTCATTGGCCATGACCAACCAGAAGCTAAAGTCTAAGAAAATCCACTGACGCAGAACTAAAGGTGCTTTGTACGTATAGGGCACAAAGCAGAGAGTGGTGGAGAGTGGCTCTGGAAGGGTGAAGGAAACACATCTGACATCTATCTGGCTCCTGCTCATATTAACTGAGTTGTACACCAGCATGTTGAAATTCACAAGGAGAAAGTCCTCCTAAGTCCAAGTCAGTCTTCTAGGTTTCTAGGGTCCCAGACAGTTTATGCTCCAGCAATCCCATTTCTAATCTTGCCTCTGTCTGGAAATAGCCTATTGTCAACAGCTTTCTGAAAATCTGAGTTGCCTATTAAAACATGCTATTCCTCTAGACTACATTCTTTGTAAATGATAGCTAAAGCTAAAAGTGGTTTTGTACCAATGGCTGCTGATATTCATGTGGGCTCTTTTCAGTTAACTTTTGAGAATTGCCTTCTTTGTGATGCAAAGCTAAACCAAAAGAAATATCAGTAACAAGAGTCTTTTTGAAACCTACAAAATCATGTAGCAGCCTTCTGTTGCAGCCAATAAAAGTAAAATGAGAAGCCATGCAGGCTCGGACTAGGATAGTGGCATGGAGAGGTGATGGAGAGGAGATGACATATTCACAAGATGAGACTTCATGACATGAATTTGGAGGATGAGCTAAAAGTCATGAATAAGTGGTTTGAGTGACTGATTCATTGCATAAAAATTCAATTAGTCAAGATGAAGAACAAAGGGAAATGTGTAGGCTTTATAAACTTCATGAACCAAGCTTATTTCTTCCTTATTAACTAAAATACAACAATAAGAAAACAATTAAATTTTCAATGATTTTTCAGTAGTGCATTTCAGCAGAATTGCAGGAGGGAAACAAGTAATATTTGGGAGTCTCTCGAGAAAACTCTACATTTTTTGAGTGATGTAAGACCAGAATAAATCTACCCCAGAATAAGTGACCTAAAGCCTCTTTACAACATTCTGAATATGAGGTTATCATAGTACAAACACTGAGAAATCTTAAATAACTGCCATTGTCATCCTTAGTGATATGTTACAAGGTGAGGAAGACAAAACCCTCACTTGAGTATTAATTTTTAGTAATACACAAGGCAATGAAGGACAAAACATAAACACAGTTGAAGTAGCATAGATAAATATATTCAACATCACACTCATATTTTTAAACCCATCTTAGTAACACTCATGTCATAAAGGTACTTAATTATAGACAGGGGAAAACAACTCTAAGCATAAAATAAAATTATTAATTCTGAAACTAATGATGTACTATAAGTTGGCTAACTGAATTCAAATTAAAAAAAGAAAAAAAATGATTAAAATAGCAGGTTTACTGGGTGATTGGGTATTAAGGAGGGCATGTGTTGTGATGAGCACTGGGTGTTATACGCAACTAATGAATCGATGAACACTACAACAGAAACTTATGATGTACTGTATGTTGGCTAACTGAACATAATGAAAAATAAAAAAAATAAAAAGTTTAAAAAAATAGCAAGTTATAGGGCATAGGATGGAAAGCTCTGCAAAAGCCTCCAGATACAACACTTACCCATTTGAAACAGGGAGTAAGAACTTGAGTCAGTGTTGCAGTTGGCAGTGAGAACTAGCCCCTAGGGAAGAAGCATTCCAATCATCCCTGCTCCTCTTCTTCAGTGCCAGCATTGGTCTCTATTAGCAGCAACCTTCAGCATGGACAGTAAAAGAAAATGTAGAAACTCGAGAAGAACATCATTTACATTCTAACAATAGCAAGACAGGTTACCTATAAAATCACAGATGTTTTTATGTCCACTAGTGTGCTGAGAATGCAACAAGTCCAATGAGCTATAATCCAGAAAATACTGACCCTCCTTGACTGCTTGCATCTTTGGCGGAGATATAGGAGTAGGAGGGAAGCCCCACCTTAGGCACAGGTGAGACGAAAACAGCTGAAATTTTAACTAAACTTTAAACACCAAGTAGGGGATAGCATGAGACTTTAGAATCCCTGGGAGAACTAAACAAAAAGAATCTGCACCTTTTCCACAGATCTTCATCAAATGTCCATGAGTCCCATCTGGGAATAAATCCAAAGGAAACAGATACACAAACTTGAAAAGATACCAGCATGCCCATGTTCACTGCAGCATTATTTACAACAGCCAAGATATGAAAAAAATCTAAGTGTCCACCAATAGATCAACAGATAAAGAAAATGTGGTGTGTATATATACAAGGTAATATTAGCTATAAAAAATGAAGAAATCCTACCATTTGCAACAACATGGATTCTGAAAGGCATTATGCTAAGTGAAATAAGTTAGAGAAAGACAAGCACTTGGGTGGCTCAGATGGTTAGGCATCTGCCTTTGGCTCAGGTCATCATCTTCAGGTCATCATCTCCAGGTCCTGGGATCGAGCCCCTTGTTGGTCTCCCAACTCAGCAGGAAGCCTGCTTCTCCCTCTGCCTCTCCCCCTGCTTGTGCTCTCTCTCTCTCTCAAATGAATAAATAAACTCTTTTTTAAAATAAAGAAAGAAAGACAAACACTGTATGACCTCACTTATAAATGGAATCTTTAAAAAAAATCATAGAAAAAGAGATCAGATTTGTGGAAGAAGTCAGAACAGTGGGAATTGGAGAAAAGTGATCAGAAGGTACACACTTCCAGTTATAAGATAAGTACATACTAGGGATGTAATGTACAACATGATAACTATAGCTAACAACTGCTATATGATATAGTGGAAAGTTGCTAAGAGAGTAAATACTAGGAGTTCTCAAGGAAAAAAATTGTTTTCTTTTCCTTTTCTTCTTTCTTTTTATCTATATGAGATGATGGATAACTATTGGGGTAATTATTTTACAACACATGTAAATCAAACCATCATACTTTATACCTTGGAATTATACAGTGTCAATTATGTTATGTGTCATATCAATTATGATATGTGTCAATTATTTCTTTTTTTGTAGTTTAATTCTTTTTTTTTTTAAAGATTTAATTTATTTATTTGACACAGAGAGAGAGAGAGAGGAATCACAAGTAGGCAGAGTGGCAGGGAACGGCAGAGGGAGAAGCAGGCTCCCCGCTGAGCAAGGAGCCTGATGTGGGACTTGATCCCAGGACCCCGGGATCATGACCTGAGCCGAAGGCAGACGCTCAATGACTGAGCCACACAGGTGCCCCTGTAGTTTAATTCTTAATAAACGATGTGTAATGTATGGTGATTAACATAATAAGATAAAATTTAAAAAAAGAATATTTATAGCAACTATAGTCACAATAGCAAACAAATTGAAAAAACTCAAATATTATTCAAAGAAGAGTGGAAAAATTATAGTATATTCATACAAATATTACTTACACATTAAAGGAATGAACTACTGATACACATAATAATACAATGAATTTCATAACCATAATGCCCAGCACAAACATATATATAGTATATATAATCTCACTTATATGATATTCTAGAACAGGAAAACTACTCTAAAGTGGAATATATTAAAAGAGTGGTTACCTCTTTGCAGGTTGGGGATTGCCACAGAAGCCACCTGAAATAAATTTTTGGAGACACGAAAATGTTCTATATCATGTAACTGTGGATTACGCTACAGTATTACAACAGTATTACAGTATTACATTTAACGACATAGATGAATGTCATAAATGTAATGTTGAATAAAATAAGTCAGGTAAAAATTATACTTAGTGCATGATTACATTTATATAAAGTTAAAAAACATGCAACTTTAAGTTATAGTATTTAGAAATATACGCTTAAGTGGAACAAAAAAGAAAAGCAAGAAATTGATCACCATCAAATCAGGGCAGTGGTTATATTTGTAAGGAGGGCAGACACAGTGATTGGGATGAAGCATGAATAAGTGTTAAAGGGTGTTGGCAATATTCTATTTCTTGTTCTGGAAGTGGTTAAATGAGTGGTTTGCTTTGTAATAAAATACTGAGTTATACAAAATAAAAAAATAAATAAAGGCTGTGTTTAAAAACCGCTTGCAAAATTCCTGAAAATTCAACAATTAGTTTGCAAAAGCTCATACAGCCATATATCATACCACTTATTTACTCCAACTGTCAATTATTTCTTAATAAAACTGGAAAAATTTGTTAATGAGGGATATTAGGAGAAAAGCTGAAGATATGAGAGAGACCCACCTCACTCTGAGGCACTGGTGTACAAGGCCTGCAGAAGTCTGGGGGCATGGCAGAGGAGGAGAACTGAGAGAAATGCTCTAAGCACTCTGGGCCCCACATTCACCAATACTGGGAATTAAAGATGAGATATTACAGATTCTAGTGACATTAAAGAATAATAATGAGATATCATGAACAATCTTACACAAATAAATCTCATGACAGGTGAAATGAACAAATTCTTTGAAAAATATTACATAAGCTCACACAACAAATAAAAAAATGGAATAGCATTATACATACCCATTGAAGAAAATTAGTTCATAATTCAAAAATATCCTATAGGACCTCATTCCTGACCATGATAGAGTAACAGGGCCCAACCCTACCCCTCTCTACCCGCAGAAGAGTAGATAATTCTCTGAGACTGTACAGGTCTGGGAAATGTTTGTGTTCCCATCAGTCAGAGTAGAAAGACATCATAATTCTAGTAAGATAAATTAAAATCTTCAGAAGGGTATCTCCCAGAAATGAAACTAATTTAGGCCTGGACTAAAAGATGCCCTGGACCAGAGATACAATGTATGGTATTGAGAATATATTGGTTAATAATATGTAACAACTTCGTATGGTGACAGAAGCTAGATTTATGGTAGTGATCACATCATAATGCATATAAATGTTGTCACTATGCTGTACACCTGGAATTAACATAATGTATGTCAACTACACTTCAATTTAAAAAAAGAAAAAAGAATATAGAGAAAAACAGGGGCATAATGAGGAGAGACATAACAGATATTATCAAAATTAAACTACAATGTCCTAGATGAGATTAAAAATATGCTAGATGAAGGGCACCTGGCTGGCTCAGTCATTAAGCATCTGCCTTCAGCTCAGGTCATGATCCCAGGGTCCTGGGATCGAGCCCCACATCGGGCTCCCTGCTCAGCGGGAGGCCTGCTTCTCCCTCTCCCACTCCCCCTGCTTGTATTCCCTCTCTCTCTGTCTGTCAGATAAATAAATAAAATCTTTTAAAAAAAATGCTAGATGAGATTAACAGATGATACAGTGAAGAAAAGATCTGTGAACCTGAAGACACAGCATGAGAAATTATTACATATGAAGCAAAGAAAGGAAAAGATAGCAAAGAAACAGAGATCAGTGACTTGTGGGACAATAGCAAGTGGTCTAATAATTTGCAATCTCAGTCTCACAAAGAAGGGGAAAAGAAAGAACAGATTTAAAGAAAGAGTAACCACACATTTTCCAAATTTGATAAAAATTATAAAAGCAGGCCAAAGAGTGTCAATGTAGCCCAAAGTAATAAACAGAAAGAAATATATAACCAGGCACATCATAATTTAATTGCTAAAAACCTGTGATGAAGAGATGATCTTAAAAGCATTTAGGGATGGGGGAAGAACATGACCTAAAGAGTAACAAAAACAAGAATATTAAGCATATTTCTCATTAGAAACTCTCCAAGCTAGAAGTAAAGAGAGTAACATGTTTAAAATACTGAAAGAAAACTAGAATTCTATACCCAGTGACACTATCTTCCAAAATGAAGGTAAATTAATGAAGACTTGCAAACAAACAAAAGTTGGGGGACTCAATTGCCATTAGATCTGGACTATTAGAATTCTTGAAGGAAGTTCTTCAGAAAGAAGGAAAGTGATGCTAGATGAAAATATGGAAACACAAAGGAATAAAGAGCACCAGATCTGTGACTATAGGGACAGATATACAAGCTATTTTTCTTGCTTTTTCAATCTCTTTAAAGAATAATTTACTCTTTAGAGAAAAAAATATCATATAGAGTTCATAAAATGTTGAAATAAAATATATGACAAAAATTGCACAAAGGATAGGAGAACCAAAGAAAATGTCCTATTATAAAGTTCTTTCACTATACATGAAGAGGTTTAATATTATTTGAAGGTACTCCATTATACATTAAAGATTAATATTTTAAATGCTAGAGCAACCACTAAGATAAAACAGAGACATAGAGCTTACAATCCAATAACACAGATGAAATTAGTTAACTTTTGAGTTAACTCAAAAAAATGGAGAAAAAAGAAAACATGGAACAAAGAATAAATAAAAAAGAGACCTTACACCTTCCACAAAAAATAACTCATCACAGATCATGGACCTAAATGCAAAACACAAAACTATAAAACTACTGAGGAAAACAGAAGAAAAACTAATGACTTTTTAAATATATGGCAATGACATTAAATAAAACATAAAAGGCACAAAGGCACAACCCCTGGAAGTAATAATAATTTGGACCTCATTAAATTTTAAAACTTCTGCTCTGCAAAAGACACAGTCAAGAGAAGAAGAAGACAAGTTACAAACTGGGAGAAAATATTTGCAAAGACCTATCTGATAAAGGACTATTATCCAAAATATACAAACTTTTAAAACTCAACAGCAAACAAAAAATAGGTTCAAGACCTGAACAGACACCTCATCAAGGAAGATATACAGATAACAAACATATGAAAAGATGCTCCACATTATATGTCATGAGAGAAATACAAATTAAAACAACAGTGAGATATCACTGCACATCCATTAGAATGGCCAAAATCCAGAACACTGACAACACCAAATGCTAGCAAGGCTGTGGAGCAACAAGAATTCTCATTCACTGATGGTGAAAATGCAAAATTGCACAGTCCCTCTGGAAGACAGTTTGGCAGCTACTTACAAAACTAAACATACTCTTACCATATGATCCAGTCATCATGCATATTGGTATTTAGCCAAAGGAGCTGAAAACTTATGTCCGTACAAAAACCTGCACACTGATGTTTATAGTAGCTTTATTCATAATTGCCAAAACTTGGAAGCAACCAAGATGTCCTTCAGTAGGTGAACAGATAAGTAAACTGTGGTACATCCAGACAAAGGAATCTTATTCAGCACTAAAAAGAAATGAGCCAACAAGTCATGAAATGACATGGGGGAACCTTAAATACATTTTACTAAGTGAAAAGGCTACATACTGTATGATTACAACTATTTGACATTTTAAAAAAAGCATAACTGTAGAGATGATGAGAGAATCAGTGGTTACCATGGAGTGGGAGAGAGGAAAAGATGAGTGTGCAGAGAAAAGAGGAGTTTTAGGGCAGTAAAACTATTCTATAATATACTGTAATAGTGGATATGTGTCATTGTACATTTGTCCAAACCCATAAACTCTATAGCACCGGGAGTGACTCCAGTATAAACGATGGACTTTGGGTAATAATGGTGTGTCAGGATAAGTTCATCAATTGTAGTAAACACACCATTCTGGTGTGGGATGTTGATAGTGGGGGAGGCTGGGGTGAAGATGCCAAAGGTATGTAGATTCTGTAGTTTCTGCTCCATTTTGTTAGGAATCTAAAACTGCTCTTAAAAAAAGTAAGTCTACGGGGCGCCTGCGTGGCTCAGATGGTTGGGCATCTGCCTTCGGCTCAGGTCATGATCCCGGGGTCCTGGGATCAAGTCCCGCATCAGGCTCCCTTCTCCTTGGGGATCCTGCTTCTCCCTCTGCCTCTGCCTCTCTCTCTGTGTGTCTCTCATGAATAAATAAATAAAATCTTAAAAAAAAAAAAAGTAAGTCTACCTTGAAATTTAACAATACATTTCAATGTGATCATATAGAAAATTCTATTAAATACAAATGGCCTAAAAGCCTAAATTTAAAGGCAGAGTTGTCAAATTATATATATATATATTTTTAAGATTTATTTATCTGAGAGAGAGAAAGAGAGAACGTGTGGGGAGAGGCAGAGGGAGAGAATCTTCAAGCAGACTCCCCACTGAGTGCAGAGCCAAATGGGGGGCTCAATCCCATGACCCATGAGATCATGACCTGAGCAAAAACCAAGAGTCGGATGCTTAACCAACTGAGCCACCCAGGCACCCCTCAAATTATATATTTTAAAAAGACAAACCAACTATATACTCCATACAAGAAATCCACTTTAAATATAATGACACAGATAAAATAAAATGATGGAAACCAATCATAAGAAAGCTAGAGCTTATTTCCAAACAAAGTAGTTTTCAGAACAAGATATACTACCAGATATAAAGAAGAATATTTCATAATGGCAAAATGGTTAATTCACCAAGAGAACATGATAATCCTAAATACCTATGTACCTAAAAATGGAGCTTCAAAGTATATGAAGCAAAAACTGGTTTAACTAAAAGTGGAAATAGAGAGTTCTCAATTTCAGTTGGAAATTTCAACACTTCTCTCTTGGTAATTAACAAATAGAAAAGTCTGTAAGGGTATATTCTACTTGATCTAATTGATCCTCCATCTCAATAAAACAGAAAACACATTCTTTTCAAGTACACATGGAGCACTCAACAAGATCCACCATATTTCTGGCCATAAAACAAATCTCAAAAATGTTTAAGGATTGAAATCACCCAAAGTATGTTTTCTCAGTGTGACAGGCAGAACAATGGACTCATAAAGATGTGTACTAACTCCCGAAGCCTGTAAATACATCAGGTTACATGGAAGATAGGAATTGGGGTCACCATTGAAATTAAGACTGCTAATTTAGTGACCTTAAAATACAGACAGTACCTGGATTTTTCAGATGAACCCAATGTTATCTACAAGGTCCTTAAAAGTCGGAGAAGATAGAAGAGGGAGAACCAGAAGGATAGCAACATGAAGACTCAACACAACATTGCTGATTCTGAAGATGGAGGAAGAGACCCATGAGCCAAGGATTATGGGAGCCTCTAAAAGCTGGAAAGAGCAAGGAAATGGATTCTCCCCTAGAGATGCCAGAAAAAAATATAGCTTTACTGTCAACTTGATTTTTTTTTGAAACAACAGCGTGTATAATGCATCTTTCCAGTAATATTTCCTTTCATCAAGATATAAGTGTTGGTAAATTTATGTGTAGAAGCATACTGGACAAGCCATGAGCTTAACTGCTTGAAACTACATTGTGTATAAACCATCCCTCAAGTAATATCTTCTTTAAGATATAAGTGTTTTTAAACTTATATGTAGAAACATAGGGAAAAAGTCATGTGCCTCCCTCCCCACCAGCTGCCTTTCTAGTATGATGCCCTTTTTCATCCACATTTGTGTTTCAGGTGTAAAGAGAAGAGAGTGAAGAGGGAGCAGAGCTTTTGTCTATTGGTCTCCCTGGACTTAAGAGAGGGAGGATGCAAGGCCAAGAATGTTATGATTCTCAAAATGGTTTATTACCCAGAACTCTCTGGGTCAGTCAAGAACCATTTCCAAATAAGGAAATGGAGGGAAGGCCTCCTAAGGGAAGACTTCCTGTCCCCAAGGAAGTGAACCTCAAGAAGGGTGATGAGACTGAGGCTGCTTCCCTGACTCCAGTTGGCAGCAATGAACTCCATTCCCCAGGCATCTGTCACCTCTACTCTTTTTAACTGTAACACCTCCATTTGTATTACATACGGTGTATGGGTATTGATGAGGTCATGGCATCATCTATGGGATTTTTTTCGGTGTAAATCAAGTATAAGAAGAAACTATGGGACTCTGAGCTTTGCTTTTGAGAATTTACAGTGGGCAAATAGGTATCATCAAACCAGTTTTTACTCTTTCTGACCCAGGTGAAAATGCTCAGAATTTTACACTATGAATTCACATTTATAACCCTTACAGGTGGGCCTTCAGGCCTGGTTCTTGACAATGATGTCTTGCACAACTCAAACTCCCTCTGCTCTCACATAACTGGCCCACTCCTGCATTTTCACTCACACAGGTTCTTGCAGAAGCTGAAAACTGAGAGTCCCCATTCTTTTTTTCATTTAGATGTGACCAGCCTAGTAATTTATGTTCATCAATTGTCTGTATATCTGTATTTTATGAAAGCATCTGAGTAGGGATACAAATATTACACCTTTCCCAAAAATTAAGTTGGAAAAAATGTCTTTGTAATTTTTAAAAAAAAAGCAGAGCCCTCTTTTTCAGCAGTTTTGATCAGCAAGGTGTAGATTTTACATTTTTGTCCTTGCTCCCAATGAAATGGATAAACAAAAATAAAACCAGAGAATACCATCTACTCATGGATTGCTGTTGTGTTAGCCAGTCTGAAAGTTCACATCAATTTTTATGTAACTGTCTTTTAGCTCTTCCTTTGACAGAGCAGGCTTTGTTCTGCCCTGTTCCTCTTCTGACTGTTTCTTGTGCATTTTCCTCCTACTCCCTCCTTTGTTAGAATAGGTATATCAGCTGTATAAGTAAAGGAAGAAAACAGTAAGTACTTCGAATCTTTGGCATTTATGTAGAGCTGCAGTTCAACACCGCTGAAAATGCAGGCTTTTGTAAGAGTGTGATCTTTACTGATGCACTCACAAGTACCCAATTTATTTTAGCTATTTTAATAGTATTTGCTCAATAAATATGCAAGCTGTAAAAAAAAAAAAAGAAAGATAAGAAAAAGTCATGTGCTTAATGCTTGAAACTACACTGTGTATAAACCTTCTTTCAAGTAACATCTTTCATCACAATATAAGTAGTTTGGCTTTTTTTTATTTCTTTATTAATTTTTTATTTCAATCCCAGTGTATTTAACATAAAGTGTAATATTACTTTCATGTATACAATATAGTGATTCAACACTTCCATACATCACTCAGGGCTCATCACAAGGGCACTCCTTAATCCCCATCATCTATTTAACCTATCCCCCCATCCACCCACTTCCCCTCTGGTAGCCATCAGTTTATTCTCTATTGTTAAGAGTCTTTTTCTTGATTTGTCTTTTTTTTCCCTCCTTTGCTCATTTGTTTTGCTTCCTAAGTTATACATATGAATGAAATCATATAGTATTTGTCTTTCTCTGACTGACTCATTTCACTTAGCATTATACTCTCTAGCTCCATGAAGGTCATTGCAAAGGCCAAGATTTCACTCTTTTTATGGATGAAAAATATTCATCCATGATATATATATACATATATATATATATATCAATCACACCTTCATCCATGTATGGATAATATAATATAATATGATATAATATAATATAATATTTCATCCATATATATTCATCCATAATATATATATATTATATATATCTCACATCTTCATCCATTCATCCATTTTCACCCTGTGAGACCTATTTTATAATTCTCAAATACTGAACTGAAAGATAATAAACTTATGGTGTTTTCAGCCATTAAGTTTGTTTTAATTTATTACATAGCAACCATAGGAAACTAATACAACCATGATATAATTAAACCAAAAATAAGGAACAGAAATTTATCAGAAATAATCCCTAAATATTTTCAAATTAAGCAACACACTTCTAAATAACCCACAGGTCAAAGAAGAAAATTCCAGGAAAATTTAAAAATATCCAGGTTCAAATACACAGGTGAACTTCATCTCTCTGTAATACGCACATTGAAATCTAGAAAAATGCTATATATATTAATTTTTTCTTCAAGTTGAGAGTGAACACTAATATAAACTATAGTCTTTAGGTAATGATAATGTGTCAACACAGGTTCAGCAAAGGTAACAAATGCACCACTCTGATGGGGGATGTTGATAAAGGGGGAAGCTATGCATGTGTGGAAGCAGGGGATACATGGAAAATCTCTACACCCTCCCCTCAGTTTTTCTGTGAAACAAACCTTCTCTAAATAATAAAATCTATTTAGAATTAAAATTAAAAATTAACTTTTATTTTAAAATAAATAAAGGTGTTATATTAAAAAATAAAGCTGAATAAAGTTGTCATATTAAAATAAATTGAATGCTGCTTTCCCAGCATGGAAAGAGCTTAAAAATTTTACTATACAGATATAGACACCACCTAATATTGGAGCTTGCCCTTTTCATATTGTAGGTTCTTAAAAGATGCACATTACTTGATTTTTCTATAAAACTTGCATGCACTTCATGAAAAAGAAACATGAGTAGGGCATGACTTATTCATGAATGGCACCCTTAGCCTGATATGGGGCAGCAAGTATGCTGTCATAGGCATAACTTACTGCTACAAAGGGATAAAATTTCCTTTGCTGCAATTATTAAAATTTGTTCTTCTCTACCTTCCAAGTCAACTTGATTCCAAGCATTAAGAATTTTCCTAAATTTCAGCAAATATTTCATAATTAAAACATAAAATACATTTGCTAAAAAGATAAGTACAATTACAGTTTATTTTATTTTTAAAAGGCAGACAATTTCAGGAACTACTATTATTTAGAATATAAGCACCTAGTTTATAATATAGTACTACATGATGCTCTACCTGCCAATCCTGAATGAATAGAGTCAGAGACAGTAGGGACAGAATGCATGGTATCATTGAAGGCAAAAATACATACATATCAAACTCAAATATGTGAAATATCAATTTACAGTTACAGAATAAGAAAGATCCATATTTTTACATAAAATATGATGCCTATTTAAGATGGAATAAGTTCTTCTTAATAAAAAGAAGCTTCCTGACACACACTTATGTTCTTAAATCAGTAATATTTTAGGACCTTCTCCCTTTACTATATACTTTCTCTTTGCCATGTCAATCTTTCAACAACACTGACTTGCTCTTGGTAAGTTTATCAAAAAATTATTATTGAAATAAGTTAATTCAACTTTAGTGTAAAAATTTATGTATAAAATATATATATGTATGTGTATTTGTCATTATTTGCTTTATAGTAATAAGCAGATTTGAAATTTCCTTGTCAGAATTTCATTGCTTTTTAGATACTGTGGTAATTCAACATTCATCTTGTACCCTAAAGAGCACAATATGGGCCTGACAAGATCTAATGTGATCTCAAGGACTCAAAGCTAAGTATCTCTAAACTTCAAAAACCAGTAATAAAAACAGAAAGGTAATAATATACTTTGAACTAGAGTTCTACGATATCCGATGGACCCCATGGCAAAGTATGAACAAGAGAATTTTTTCCTCAGAACATCTGGATAGCAGGCTCAAGAAGAGAAAAGGTTTTAAGTTTCCTCCCTATTTCTTTTTACTTTCAATCCATGAAGTCACTATTTGTTTTTTTGGTTTTTGTGGTTTTGGGGGTTTTTTTTTGTTTTTTAAAGATTTTATTTATTTGACAGAGAGAGAGAGTGCACAAGTAGGCAGAACAGCAGGGAGAGGGAGAGGAAGAAGCAGGCTCTCCACCGAGCAGGGAGCCCGACATGGGGCTTGATCCCAGGACCCTGGGATCATGACCTGAGCCGAAGGCAGCCGCTTAACCCACTGAGCCACCCAGGCACCCCGAAGTCACTATTTGTTAATGGTTATTATATATGGCCCTGCACAAGCTATTTTGATTGCTACAGAAGCTCCTCAAGAGAGAAACTTATTGTATCAATATGTACAACAACATGAAGCAACTGATGCTAAGAAATTAAGTTAATCTAGGGAGCCATTCCCGAGAACTGAGTCCGCTTCATAGTGCTACAAGCTGAGACACACTGCCATGTATTTTATTTTAGTATCTCTAAAAATATACGTAAGCTGATGTGGAAAATCATTACTACTTCCACTATTAACTTTGTTACTTGTATGGGAATACATCAATGCATTACAGTGAAATTTAACGTGTAATGTTTGGAAGGAAAGGGAAGGAGAGGAGACAAAGAAAAGAAAGACAGGGAAAAAAGTGAGCATTCTAGAGACATTATCTCCACTGACTCTTGTAAGACATGAGGAAGAAATATATGAAAAAACCTAGCATGGAATTATTACCTTTCCCAAAGTAAATATATAACAAAACTGGTATTTAAACACAGGTCTTTGCTGAACCTAAAATCATGCTCTTTCCTCATTCCAGGATACCCTCTCCTGCCACCTACTTTTTGGTTTAAGAAATAATATCAACTCATGCTTGAAACCAAGTTCTGTCCAGTGGGGATGTGTGCCCAACCATTCAACAAATATCTTTTCCTTCTCTGACCACAGTAAATGACAGGGAGATTTCTCACCTTCTAGTTAGTATCCATTAGCAAGCAACACTCTGGAAGCCTAGTCCTCAAAAAACCACAATGCAACAAATGTGTTGAAGATAATGCACAGCAGTACTGTAGAATGCCTCACCTCCTGCTTTTTCTCCCTCTAGGTTTGTCACCCACCATTATTTATTATTTATATAGTATCATAAATGTACAACTCTGTTGATGGGAGGAAAGACTGTGCCAGAAAGGTCATAGATTTAGTTCACTTCCTGTTCTTTAAACAGTTCTTTGATATATTAGCTTTAAAAAAAAAAAAATTAATCAGTACATTTTTTTTGAGTGCCTAACTGCAGGAAAACCCATCAACCTTTAATGACTTGTTGGAACATTTTCAAATGTGTAAGAAATATATAGACATAATTAATATTTTGCTAAAATAATAAACTTTAACATTTTTTAAAGATTTATTTATTTTTGGGGGGGGGACAGAGGGAGAGAGAGAATCTTAAGCAGACTCCCCACTGAGCACAGAGCCCAATGTGGGGCTTGATCTTACAAACCTGAGATCATGACCTGAGCCAAAATCAAGAATCAGACGCTTAACTGAGTGAGCCACCCAGGTGCTCCTAAACTTTCACACTTTCAATGAACTTTTGCCTAAAAAAGAGGTCAAGTCTCTTTTGAAAGATGAGTCACAAAGTGTCACTGAGTGTCACAAACCTCAACAGCAAAAGCAAAATTAAATTAATTGTTCCATATTTTGAGTTTGATCTGGGTAAAACAACACATATTACTAAAAAAATAACACTATTACCTACCCCTAATTTTGGGCCCATAACCCAGACTGAAACTCTTTTCCTAGCAGACACACTAAAACATGTAGGTAAGTAGTTGTTGTAGTATCCAGGAGTGGAAAAGTGGGGATGGACCTGGGGTGCTATGTGCATTTAGTCGCAGGGGTTTGGGGGAGTGCACAATGATAACCATCTTGAAATATGTAGGACATTCTTTATAAGGAAGAATTGCCCACCAAAATGTCAACAGCACCCTATTAAAAACACCACATGGGCTTTAAAAAAAAAATAGAACAATCTTAGCCCAGTCTATAAAGCCTTAGTCAACTTTCAGAGTGTTTTAAAATAAACTTCAATGGAGTATGTGTGCTCCAAGATGACAGACATAGCCATACTATCTTCTTCAACCTATTTTGTGACTCAGTTGCCTGTCACCTAGAGACACTTAAAGAAAGCTGAAAACTTCTAAATCCTGAGCACTCTACACCCACATAAATGGGTGGCTCCATTCAGTTTAGGTAAATGGTACATTCTCTAAAATTCTTTTAGTTCTGGACATATATTTCAATCACAGATCCTGAAGTCTTGAACAGGCGTTTTTCTGCATTAGTACTCAGGAAGAGTAACAGATAGGTAATATATTCTTAAATAATATGAAAATTTAATAGTTTTTAAAAAATGAGTCTTTCTATAGATAATTTTGTGTTAGTTCAGTCTCCAAAGTCCATAAGCAAGAGATCTACAACTGTACTAGAAATGTTGGTATTGGCTTTCTCTTTGTGATATCTCAAGATGAAGTGAGCAGCCCCTAAGTCTCCCTCATTGGAGAGAGAACATGTATTCATTTTCTTCTGTGTCAATTCAGATTTACTATTTATACATATGAAACTATTTGTTTTCTTATTTAAACTTCTAATTTAAGAATCATTTGTTAGTGTCCAGTTTTATTGCAAATTCTCAATTACATGCTGTAATTCCTTATCAAGATTATAAAATAATTTCTCAAATCTATGGTAATTGCTAAACTCTTTGCCTTAACCTTATTTTATCTCTTTAAATGGACTTCAGATTTTAATTCTAACTCATGTACTCTGAGGCAAGCAAAATGATAAATACAAAAATGTTTGAAGACAAAGCTAAACAACATCCTGTTCCAACAATGCCCATTTCCCCATTAATTCCTTCATTCCCCCTTATCATAACAAGTGACTGGCACTAAGAGTGTGGCAACTTTCACAGACACACATAAATAGATAAGTACATATACCAGCATATACATGATGCTAGGAGTTTTGATTCTTTTTTGTTTTCATTATTTATACTAAAACAGAATCATTAAGTACCCCAAACATGCACGATTTTGTTCATAATATATCCTGAAGTCAGTACATATAGATCTCCTACATATGCTACAAGTCAGTAAATATAGATCTCTTAATATATTTAAGTGAAATGAATGGGAAGGAATGAAAATTATCAGACTTCTTGGATATTATGGGCCAGAACCACAGAGCTGTTCAGCTGCAAATAGGCACAATTCTTCAAAACAAAGGAAGAATGACCCTGAAGGAGATTCAGAGATCAGGGCTGCCTCATCAGTTAGAAAAGCAAGGACCATCATCTCACTTTCCACAGGCCAGATGACCTCTGCCCAAAGCCATGAGGACAGGGCCCGACCCAAAGTAGTGGAGCAGAGCTGCTCAGCAGAGGGCAAGGAACCCTGCCTGAAGTGTGCTGGGGCAGGACGGTCACCACAGCAGGCCCAAAAAGCAGGACTGCTACCCTAGTGGATCTTGAAGGCAAAGCATCAAGTCAAAGGGGATGATTCTCAGGAAAGGAAAAGATGGTGGAGGAGTAGGGGACCGTATTCCAACCAGTCCCCAGAATTGAGCTGGATATCTACAAGACCACTCTCAACACCCATGAAATCAGCCTGAGATGTAAGAAGATAGATCAGGATCTCTACAAACAAAATATCACAGGCAGTTGGTTTCAAGGTGTGAATTGGGGAGCCATGATTCCGAGGGCAGATATCAGAGGATAAACAGCAGGGGGAGGGAGCCTGGCCGCTGGAATCCTACACCACAGGTAAGCGAAAGCCTCCCGCGCTAGGGATGGGGCACAGACTTGCAGACCGGTAACCGTGAAGAAAGGACTATAGGGCAGCCCCCCAGATGGAAACCCTGAGAGGAGGGGCCACATGTGCAAACTAGGGGGGCTGGCGGTTTTAGAAGCACAAAGGGCAGAGACGTGCCCTGACCTGGAGGTGAGGACTGGGAGTGGTGCTGAGGGGCGCACAACCCAGGACGCTGCAGTTTATAACAGCACAGACAGAAACGGATATAATGTGGCCTGGAGAGCTCATTGAAGAACAGACTGTAATCTCTCTGCTCTGAGGCAGAAGGTTGGAAATGGTCTTTTCTGTTCTGACTCTTTGAAGAGACACAGAAAGCCGCCAGGGAAAGCCCCAGAGAACAAAAGCCCCCAAAAATGGGTTTCACTGAGCCCATCCCCTGCCACAGGGGGCAGGGCAACTCTGCCCAAACAGGGTTGCCTGAATAAGAGTGCGGCAGGCCCCTCCCCCAGAAGACAGGCTAGGAAAACAAGAGGCCAGCAACCTTAAGGTCCCTAGAAAACAGGTGCATCTTGCTTGGGTTGTGGTCAATAATTTTGACTGTATACATTCCCTCAACCACCCCTCAACAGAATGACTAGGAGGAGGAACCCCCAAAATAGGAAAGACTCAGAGACTGTGACTCTTTCTGCCACAGATTTACAAATGGACACAGATATAACCAAGATGTCAGAGATGGAATTCAGGGTAGCAATTGTGAAGGCAATACCTAGAATGGAGAAATCGATTAATAGCAACATAGAGGCTCTAAGGGCAGAAATGAAAGTTAAATTGGCAGAATTTAAAAATGCTATCAATGAGATCCAATCTAATCTAGATAATCTAACACCTAGGGTAAACAAGGCAGAAGAACGAATTAGTGATCTAGAAGACCAATTAATAGACAAGAAGGAAAAAGAGGAGGCCAGGGAAAAACAACTCAAAATCCATGAAAATAGAATCAGAGAAATAAGTGACACGATGAAACATTCCAATGTCAGAATTTTTGGAATCCCTGAAGGGGTGGAAAGAGAGAGACGACTAGAAGATATATTTGAGCAAATTGTAGCTGAGAACTTCCCTAATCTGGGGAATGAAACAAACATTCGTGTCCTAGAGGCAGAGAGGACCCTTCCCAAGATCAAGGAAAACAGGCCACCACCCCAGCATGTAATAGTAAAACTTGCAAATCTTAGAACCAAGGAAAACCATCTTAAGGGCAGTGAGGGGGAAGAGATTCATTACGTACAGAGGGAGGAACATCAGAATAATGTCAGACCTATCCACAGAGACCTGGCAAGCCAGAAAAGCCTGGCAAGACACATTCAGGGTACTAAATGAGAGGAACAGGCAGCCAAGAATACTCTAGCCAGGAAGGCTGTCATTTAGAATGGGTGGAGAGATGCAGAGCTTCCAAGACCAGCATAAACTGAAAGAATATATGACCACTAAGCCAGCCCTGCAAGAAATATTAAGGGGGATTCTATAAAAGGAGAAAGACCCCAAGAGCGATATAGAACAGAAATTTACAGGGACAATCTATTAAAAAAAGGTCTTCACAGGCAACATGATGACAATAAATTCATATCTTTCAATAATCACTCTCAACGTGAATGGCCTAAATGCTCCCATAAAACGGTACAAGGTTGCAGATTGGATCAAAAGACAGGACCCACCCATAGGCTGTCTACAAGAGACTCATTTTGAACCTAAAGATACATCCAGACTGAAAGTGAAGGGATGGAGATCCATCTTCCATGCCAACAGACCTCAAAAGGAAGCTGGGGTAGCAATTCTTACACCAAACTAGACTTTAAGCTAAAGACTGTAGTTAGAGACGCAGAAGGACACTCTATCATTCTTAAAGGGTCTATCCAACAAGAAGATCTAACAATTGTAAATATCTATGCCCCCAACATGGGAGCAGCCATCTACCTAAGCCAACTGTTAACCAAAATAAAGAGTCATATTGACAGCAATACATTAATTGTAGGAGACCTCAATACTCCACTCTCAGCAATAGACAGATCACCTAAGCAGAAAATCAAAAAAGAAACAAGAGCTTTGAATGACACACTGGACCAGATGGACCTCATAGAGATATACAGAACATTCCACCCTAAAACAACAGAATACTCATTCTTCTTTTTTTTTTTAAAGATTTTATTTATTTATTTGAGACAGAGAGAATGAGATACAGAGAGCATGAGAGGGAGGACGGTCAGAGGGAGAAGCAGACTCCCTGCCAAGCAGGGAGCCCGATGCGGGACTCGATCCCGGCACTCCAGGATCATGACCTGAGCCAAACGCAGTCACTTAACCAACTGAGCCACCCAGGCGCCCAACAGAATACTCATTCTTCTTGAGCGCACATGGAACTTTCTCCAGAATAGACCACATACTGGGTCAAAAATCAGGTCTCAACTGATACCAAAAGATTGAGATTATTCCCTGCATATTCTCAGACTGTAATGCTTTAAAACCAGAACTCAATCACAAGAAAAAATTTGGAAACAATTCAAACACTTGGAAGCTAAAGACCACTCTGCTCAAGAATGTTTGGGTCAACCAGGAAATCAAGGAAGAACTTAAACAATTCATGGAAGCCAATGAGAACAAAAATACATCGGTCCAAAACCTACAGGCTACTGCAAAAGTAGTCCTAAGGGGGAGATACATGGCCATCCAAGCCTCACTCAAAAAAATAGAAAAATCCCAAATTCACCAACTAACTGTACACCTTACAGAACTAGAGAAAAAGCAACAAATGGTGCCTAAGCCACGCATTAGAAGAGAAATAATTAAGATTAGAGCAGAGATCAATGAATTAGAAACCAGAAACACAGAAGATCAGATCAACAAAACTAGAAGCTGCTTCTTTGAAAGAATTAAAAAGATCGATAAACCATTGGCCAGATTTATCCAAAAGAAAAGAGTAAGGACACAAATTAAAAAAATTATGAATGAAAGGGGAGAGATCACGACTAACACCAAGGAAATAGAAACAATTATTAGAAATTATTATCAACAACTATATGCCAAACTGAGAAACCTGGAAGAAATTGATGCCTTCCTGGAAACCTATGAACTCCCAAGACTACCTTAATCCCAAGGAATACCTTAATTCACAAACCAGGCAAAGACCCCATCAAAAAGGAGAATTTCAGACAGATATACCTGATGAATATGGATTCCAAAATTCTCAACAAAATCCAGCTAATAGTATCCAACAGTACATTAAAAGGATTCTCCACCAAGACCAAGTGGGATTTATTCCCAGGATGGAAGGGTGGTTCAACATTCCCAAATCAATCAATGTGATAGAGCACATTAATAAGAGGAGAGAGAAGAACCATATGGTCCTCTCAATTGATGCAGAAAAAGCATTTCACAAAATATAGCATCCTTTCCTGATTGAAACTCTTCAGAGTATAGGGATGGAGGGAACATTCCTCAAGTTCATAAAATCCGTCTATGAAAAACCCATGGCAAATAACATCTTCAATGGGAAAAAGCTGAGAGCATTTCCCTTAAGATCCGAAACATGACAAGAATGCCTACTTTTGCCACTATTGTTCAACATAGTACTGGAAGTCCTAGCAACAGCAATCTGACAACAAAAAGAAATAAAAGGTATTCAAATTGGCAAAGAAGAAGTCAAACTCTCTCTCTTCGCAGATGACATGATACTTTATGTCGAAAACCCAAAAGACTCCACCCCCAAATTACTAGAACTCATATAGCAATTCAGTAATGTGGCAGGATACAACATCAATGCACAGAAATCAGTTGCTTTCTTATACACTAACAATGCAACTGTAGAAAGAGAAATTAGAGAAACAATTCCATTTACAATAGCACCAAAAACCATAAGATACCTTGGAATAAACCTAACCAAAGAGGAAAAGGATCTATACTCGAAGAACTACAGAACACTCATGAAGGAAATTGAAGAAGACACAAAAAGATGGAAAAACATTCCATGCTCATGGATCAGAAGAAAACATTGTTAAAATGTCTATGCTACCCAGAGCAATCTACACCTTCAATGCCATCCTGATCAAAATTCCAATGACATTTTTCAAAGTGCTGGAACAAATAATCCTAAAATTGTATGGAATCAGAAATGACGCTGAATCACAAGAAAATGTTGAAAAAGGAAAACAAACCTGGGGGCATCACGTTGCCTCATTTCAAGCTATATTACAAAGCAGTGATCACCAAAACAGCATGGAACTGGCACAAAAACAGAAATATAGACCAATGGAACAGAATACAGAGCCCAGATATGGACCCTCAACTCTATGGTCAAATAATCTTTGACAAAGCAGGAAATAATATTCAATGGAAAAAAGACAGACTCTTCAATAAATGGTGCTGGGAAAATTGGACAGCTATATACAGAAGAATGAAACTGGACCATTCTCTAACACCATACACAAAGATAAACTCAAAATGGATGAAAGACCTCAATGTGAGACAGGAATCCATCAAAATCCTAGAGGAGAACATAGGCAGTAAGCTCTTTGGCACCGGCCACAGCAACTTCTTT
This sequence comes from Neomonachus schauinslandi, assembly GCF_002201575.2. Taxonomy (NCBI): domain Eukaryota; kingdom Metazoa; phylum Chordata; class Mammalia; order Carnivora; family Phocidae; genus Neomonachus; species Neomonachus schauinslandi. Next base: position 67,399,551 of record NC_058409.1, on the reverse strand, counting down.
TGTGATACATCTCCAGAGGCTAGTGAAACAAAAGCAAAAATGAACTTTTGGGACTTCATCAAGATAAAAAGCTTCTGCACAGCAAAGGAAACAGTCAACAAAACAAAGAGGCAACCCACAGGATGGGAGAAGATATTTGCAAATGACACTACAGATAAAGGGCTGGTATCCAAGATCTATAAAGAACTTCTCAAACTCAACACCCAAAAAACAAATAATCCAGTCAAAAAATGGGCAGAAGACATGAACAGACACTTCTCTGAAGATGACATACAAATGGCTAACAGACACATGAAAAAATGTTCATCATCATTAGCCATCAGGGAAATTCAAATCAAAACCACCTGAGATACCACCTTACACCAGTTAGAATGGCAAAAATTGACAAGGCAAGAAACAACAAATGTTGGAGAGGTTGCGGAGAAAGGGGAACCCTCTTACACTGTTGGTGGGAATGCAAGTTGGTACAGCCACTTTGGAAAACAGTGTGGAGGTGCCTCAAAAATTAAAAATAGAGCTATCCTATGACCCAGCAATTACAGTACTGGGTATTTACTCCAAAGACACAGATGTAGTGAAAAGAAGAGCCATATGCACCCCAATGTTCATAGCAGCAATGTCCACAATAGCCAAACTGTGGAAAGAGCCGAGATGCCCTTCAACAGATGAATGGATAAAGAAGATGTGGTCCATATATACAATGGAATATTACTCAGCCATCAGAAAGGATGAATACTGAAATTCTTTTACAACATGGATGGGACTGGAGGAGATTATGCTAAGTGAAATAAGTCAAGCAGAGAAAGTCAACTATCATATGGTTTCATTTATTTCTGGAACATAAGGAACAGCATGGAGGACACATGTACTGCATGGAGCACTGGGTTCTATATGAAAACAATGAATCATGGATCACAACATCAAAAACTAATGATGTATTGTATGGTGACTAACATAACATAATAAAATTAAATTAAATTTTAAAAAAACAAAGGTGATTATTCTCAAGCCTTAAAATCTCCTGGAGCTTGTTTTGTCAGCTTTGGGACTTGCTTGGGACCCATCACTCCTTCCTTCTTTCCTACTTCTCCTTCTTGGAATGGAATTGTCTATCCTATGCCTGGCCCACCACTGTGTTTGGAAGCATGTAACATGTTTGATTTCTCAGGTTCACTGCTGGAAAGCAATTTGCTTCAAGATGAATCATACCTCAAGTCTCATTCATATCTGATTTAGATATGTAAATGACTTTGGACATTACACTTTAGAGTTGATCCTGGTATGAGTTAAGATTTTGGAGCTGCTGGGATGGAATATGTGTATTTGGCACTGAGGACACAAATGAAGGAGGCACACAGGGGCAAAATGCAATGAGTTGAATACTGGTGTTCCCCCAAAATTCATATATTGCAACCCTAATCCCAATGCAATGGTACTTAAAAGTGGAATCTTTGAGATGTAATTATATCATGAAAGTGGAGTCCTTGGGGATTGGCACCCTTATAATAAGAGGCCAGAGAGCTAGCTAGGTCTCTTTCTAACATGTGAGGATACAGCAAGATGGCTGTCTATAAACCAGCCTTATCCAAAACCCTAATCTACTGGCACCCTGATCCCAGACTTCCAGCCTCCAGAACCATGAGAAAGAAATGTTTGTTGTTTAAGCCACCCAGTTTATAGTATTTTGTTAGAGCAGCCCAAGCTAACTAAGACAGACTCATTCTCATCAGACTTTGGTCCCCATTCTATCCTCTAAAATTGTTCTCATCTAGGTTACCAAGGACATCCACATCATTACCTCAATATCAATTCTCAGTCCCTAACCTACTTAACCTGTCAATGGCATTTAATCCTATTTATCAATTCCTTCTCCTTGTTAGATTTTCTTCATTTTTTTCCCCAAGTTTTCCTTCTTCTTCACTTGGTTTGGTTTTCCCTTCTACTTCACAGGTTGCTCTTATTCAGTCTCCTTTGCTGGTTCCTACACTTCTCCCCATATTCTTAATATCTGAGTACTCCAAGAGCAATTCCAGTAACCAGTTGTCCAGATGGTCTCACTCCACTGGCACCACTGTCCAGTCTCATGACTCATGTCATCTTTTACTCTGATGCTTGATGTATCTCTTAGTCCTCTCCTCTTTGTTCCTGACACAAAACCCATCAGAGATGTTTCTTCCTCAGGGCATTTGCTCTACTTGATCCCTCTGTCTGGAATATTTTTTGAACAATCCCTTCTGATTCTTTGTTAAAATGTCACCTTCTCAAATAGGCCATCATAAGATGCGAAATTGTCACCCTGCACCACTACTGTCTCATTTAATCATACTATACACCTACTTAAGTCACACTATAGGATTTCTTAGGTTTTTCTCCTCCATCCTATAATGTAAGCTCCACTCTCAACTGTTTGTACACTAACATATTCCAAGTATCTAAAGTAGTTCTTGGCACAGAGTTAGTGCTTAAGATTTATTGGATTATTTAAACTATTTTCCTATCAAAGGCATTCAACTTTTCTCTAGATTTTTGTCACTATAAATAATGCTATGCCAGTAGGTCCTTACATAATGAAGCTTTCATTTCTATGGGCTAGAGCATTGTAAATGGGGACTACTATTCAAAGGTATACATATTTTTCTTTTAATAGATTTCACATTGCTTTCAAGACATCTGTAACAATATCAATTTCCACCAGTATGGGAGATGACTATATACATCCTCGTATTCCAGTCAGCAATAGATTTTGTTTTAAACAATTCCCTCAATTGTGAACATACAGTATCATCTTATAGTCAAAAGGGTTTGCATGTCTATAACTACTAACTGATTTGAATATCAGGAGACAATGTCTTGAAAGAAAGTCAGAAAGATTATTTAGGTTGACTTATTTAAGTTCCCTGTCCTCAAGTTCCTCATCTATGAAATTAGTATTTGAAATAAGATGACCCCTTCTGCAAATCTAAAAATATATGAATCAATGCAAGAAGATCTATTTTAGAATTTTATCACAAGACCAGAAATTGTACCTGGAACATCTTAGTATCTTCACATGAGCTAATTTATCATCTCAGTTTCAGAGAGAAGGTTTCTGAGGAAGTAAAACCACAGGTAATTGGGGGAATGGGTTCAAAACATGAGTCACAAGTCTGGCTTATCTACACATTCAGTAGTTAGGACATTGGGCTCTTAGCCCTAGAAAAGTGTAGAGGGAGGAGGGTGGAAATGAACCTGTTTCTCAATATTTCTAGGATTAACCCCAGTCCCTGGCATTTATTTTAATAAATCAAATACTATGATGTGGGAAAAAGAATAAGGGCAAGATCATCTTAATAATAAGCCTACTTGATTTCTGCAAGCTCTATTTACAAATACTTATTTCTTGTCAAATCAAATCAAAAGAATTATTTGGAAATTTATACACCCTCACTCTATCGGGCTTCACTGGCCCCCTTTAATAGAAATTTACCACTGTCTTTACAATTTATCACTGTCTTTACAATTATAGATCTTTTATGCCTTCCTCTTAGTGAAGACTCACATTAACACAAATTGAGAACTAAAATTCCCACTAGCATCATAAATATCTACACCAAATACAACATCCTAAACACAAAAAGAAATGAATACATGCTTTGCGATCAGAACAACATAAAAATAACCATCTCCAGTGAATTTTTATGGAAAAATTCTGTCTCAACCAATCTGAATTTTAAATTAGTCTATATAACTCCTTCAAAATATCTTTTAATACCACTGAGTCATTTGTGCTGACAATTTTGGTAAATTGAAATAATACAATTATTAAAGCCATCATGAGTACATGGTATGTTTGAGGGAAGATTTACATTTATAATTAAATGTTTAAAAACCATTCATGAGGGCGCCTGGGTGGCTCAGTTGGTTAAGCGACTGCCTTCGGCTCAGGTCATGATCCTGGAGTCCCGGGATCGAGTCCCGCATCGGGCTCCCTGCTCGGCGGGGAGTCTGCTTCTCCCTCTGCCCCTCCTCCCTCTCATGCTCTATCTCATTCTCTCTCTCAAATAAATAAATAAAATCTTTAAAAAAAATAAAAATAAAAAAAATAATAAAAACCATTCATGATTACAGTAGAATATACTATCTTCTATTTGTGACATCTCAATAAAAAATATTTATCTCATCATTACTGTCTATCTTTTGCATTCTACCATGAATAGTATTATTCTTATCACTTTAAATTATAGTGATTAACCAGATTCCTCTTGTAAGCAGTGTAGTCAGATTTTTTGTGGGGACAGTCAGAGTGGGTGGGAATGGGGTGATTGTGATTCTTTTTCATTAACTAATAACTACATCTCTACTGTTCCTCATGGAATCACAGAATCTAAGAATTGGAAAGGACACCAAATCTCATATAGTCCAGCCTCTAATTAAGTAATAACTCTCTCCATAACATCACTCACTGCTAGTAATCTAAATAATGTCTTACTATTTCCAGCAAGGGCACTTAACCACCACACTGAGATTACTCCTCACAGTTTGATGCTTCTAATTTCAAGAAAAACTTCCTCATACTGGATCAAAATTATTCTACCTTAAACTTTCACCAATGTTTCTAATTACTTTTTCTTAGCAGAAGAAAAAATTAATGCCTCTTCTACATAACCTTCACAAAATATTTGAAAGTAGCTATTATGTACCCATTCATTCTCTCTTCTTCAGGCTGAACATTTTTACTTTCTTTGGTTTTCCCACTTAAGAGATGCTATCCTTTCTAATCAACCTTCTCTGGCTTCCACTTCCTTGTGCCTAACCTCTTGCACCCTTTCCACTCAAGTTTCCTGGTAGTTTACAAGGCTTTTTAAGCAGAGCATTGCAGCTAGCTCCTCAGCTTTACATTTCCAGATTTTTCTGGTACATGGCCCTAAAGATAGGATCCACATGACATCTCCATAATCTTTACCTACACATCACCACAAGTAAACAAGTGTATGGAAAAAGTTCAACAAAAGCTGTATGAGTGGGTTTCAGGATGTCCCACTGAACACGTAAAAGATTCAAACTGTGCCTGCTATCTCTAGGTAAACAAAAAAGATGACATAGAGACTAAAGAGATGAGAATCCTTGACAGATTTCTGATGAGGAAGACAATTCTCATGTTAAGGTGCAAAGGAAAATAGGAGGAACAAATAAAAGGATTAGAAAATGTATGTGACTTTATAAATGGTTTATAATTCCTCTTTTCTAATAAAAAAAACTAGAAAATTCAAAGAAATTCATAACAGCATGCACAGCAAAGTAAAATGACCACATCACAAATGTTGCAAAAAAAAAAAAAAAATCTCAAAAAACAACAAAATAATGACACTTACAAGGGCATCACTTTCAATACCCATGGAATCACTGGATGTTATATGCAACTAATGAATCATTGAACACTGCAACAAAAATTAATGATGTACTATATGTTGGCTAACTGAAAATAAAAAAAAAATGCTTGTGAAATCTTTAAACCAGTCTTTTTAAATATATTCTATTTTTTTTAAGATTTTATTTATTTATTTATTTTCGAGAGAGAGAGCGTGCAAGCACAAGCGGGGGGGGGAAGGGCAGAGGGAGAAGTAGACTCCCTGCTGAGCAGGGAGACCCATGTAGGACTCCATCCCAGGACCCTGGGATCATGACCTGAGCCAAAGGCAGATGCTTAACTGACTGAGCTACCCAGGCGCCCTAAATCAACTTTAAATAAAAATACCAGGGTTATAAAGCAGTGATACCATAACACTGGGTTGTTCTAAGTGAAGTTTAGTTTTACAGTCACCACTTGGATAAGTTCCAAATTTATTGTTTGCATTATTATTTAATCTAATTGATCATAGACCGTGGTTGGTGGCCCAGCTATTCGGAAATATTGACTTGTTTTTCAGAAGGAAGTGTATGTTCTGAGATACTGATAAGATTATAGTCACTCAGCTCAACATCGCTCGGCATCAGGGAAATCCAAATCAAAACCTCAGTGAGATATCACCTCATACCAGTCAAAATGGCTAAAATTAACAAGTCAGGAAACAACAGATGTTGGCGGGGATGCGGAGAAAGGGGAACCCTCCTACACTGTTGGTGGGAACGCAAGCTGTTGCAGCCACTCTGGAAAACAGTATGGAGGTTCTTCAAAAAGTTGAAAATAGAGCTACCATATGATCCAGCAATTACACTACTGGGTATTTACCCCAAAGATACAAATGTAGGGATCCAAAGGGGTACATGCACCCTGATGTTTATACCAATAATGTCCACAATAGCCAAACTATGGAAAGAGCCAAGATGTCCATCGACAGATGAATGGATAAAGAAGATGTGGTATATATATGTGTATGTATATTCAATGGAATATTATGCAGCCATCAAAAGGAATGAGATCTTGCCATTTGCAACGACGTGGATAGAACTGGAGAGTGTTATGCTGAGCGAAATAAGTCAAACAGAGAAAGACATGTATCCTATGACCTCACTGATATGAGGAATTAACCTCAGGAAACAAACTGATGGTTGCTGGAGTGGTGGGAGGTGGGAGGGATGGGGCGGCTGGGTGATAGACATTGGGGAGGGTATGTGCTGTGGTGAGTGCTGTGAATTGTGCAAGACTGTTGAATCACAAATCTGTACCTCTGAAACAAATAATACATTATATGTTTAAAAAAAGAAGAAGGAGAAGATAGCAGGAGGGGAAAAATGAAGGGGGGGAATCAGAGGGGGAGATGAACCATGAGAGATGATAGACTCTGAAAAACAAACTGAGGGTTCTAGAGGGGAGGGGGGTGGGGGGATGGGTTAGCCTGGTGATGGGTATTAAAGAGGACACGTTCTGCATGGAGCACTGAGTGTTATACGCAAATAATGAATCATGGAACACTACATCAAAAACTAATGATGTAATGTATGGTGATTAACATAATAAAAAAAAAAGATTACAGTCACTCAGGGAATTAACTGGAGTTTAAATGAAGTGTCACATACATATAGAAGGTACACTACTCACAAATAAAAACACTTATATTACCAGCACATATCAAGAAATAAAATATTAACAACACCCAGAAAGTCCCCTCATGCCCTTTATATCCACAGTCCCCCAGGAAAGATAATCACTATTCAGCCTTCTAACAGGGTATAAGTCAATTCTGCTTGTTTTGAACTTATAAAAAGGTATAATACAGCACATACTAATTTCAACCTGGATTCTTTTAATCAATACTGTGATATTGAGATTTCTCCGCATTGCCAGGAAATCGACTTTTAATCAATACTAAAGCAGTCCCATGTCCACTTGCATTATGATCATGCAAGGATGCTTCATTTTTTTAAAAGGCTGGGTCCCAGGCCCCACCCTAGACCTAAAGAATCTGAAGCTCTGGAAGGAGGAAGGAAACTAAGCCAAAATCTCAAATTTCTATAAACTCATTCAGTAATTATTTTGCCTACCAAAGCTTAAGACTCTACACTAAAAATTTCATGCCTCTATTCACTTGCTTAATTCTTACCAAAAGAACTTTTTAGAAGACGCATGCTTTTTCTGGCATCATACCAATTTTAACAGTACTTCAGATCCTGAAACTGATTAGTTGCATTTTTAATAGTTTTAATAACCTCAAAAAAATCTATTAACAATTCTTTCCTATTTCAGTATTTTAGCATCATGTATTTTATAAGAGTATCATTCTGTAGGCTTAGAAATTACAATATCAGTTTTGGGTGTGTTTTTAATTTTTTCTAAAATCCCTTGCCTTTCATTATACAGTAACTAAGTGCTTGAAATCTAACAGAGCCAAATTAATTTTGATGGTTTTCCTAAACCCACATATAACATAATGACAGTTTTACTATTTAAGGACCATCATTTCTAGTAAAATTAGGATCAAAAAACTGTGGGGAAATACACAATGAACCAGTGATGAACCCTATCTGGGGCTAATTGGTATGAATGTGTTTTCTTCTTCCTAAAAATAAGAGGAGTGGCAAGAGAAACTGTATTTCAAATGTCCCTTGATGATTCAAAAGATGTAGGAACTTGCTGATATATCATGGTCACTCACTTGTGACTCAGATTAGAATTGTTAAATCACTATTAGACTTAACACATATAATCAGGCTAGAGGAGTCTCTAATAACTTCCAATAAAAATGCTTTCTCAGTAAGATCTTGTACAAATACCTCTCTGATGACACCATAGTCATGCTGAGTATGAGTGAATTTCAGAAGCTAATAGCTGCTTCTTCAAGTTAACTAGTACTTGCTGAATGACATGAGCTTTTCAAAGAAATCTGTTTCTTTGTATAGATGCTTCCATTTATTTTTTCCTTAAGGAGACTCTTCAACATATCTAAACCGAAATATGATTCTTTAAGAATATAAATATCAGCACTACTGTTGGGTAAAATGGTTTCTAGTTTACATTCAAAGGCCAATGGTTCTCGATTGGAGGAGTTCAAGAGTTTTAAATTTAAATACTGAAATAGGGTTGCTAACATTCAAAGAAAATAAAACAATTTTAGAAATTCTAGATTATTCAGACAGTACAAAATTTTTCTCTCTTGGAAGCCACTTAAAATAGCAAAGATAATAAGCAATTACAGTGTTTATATTACACTTGTAAATCTCAACACAATATTGTACAATCTTAGCATCACTGGGCAGAAAAAATTCTCAAAGGATTCCCCAACTCATCCCTTTGCCTTGAGGCAGTATGAGGACTTTCCTATTTTTAAGGTCTTCAGGGACAAAAGCCCACAGTTCCTGGTTATAATATTTTTAAAGAGTCATTCCTTTCCCTCTAAGATTTATGTTTAAAGACATGCCATTCTGTATTCCATTTTCTAGATATGGAAGTTAAGTACTTGATTCTAGAATTTAGAGACATTGTTATGGTGAAGAACCCTTCTCTTTCCTCATGTCTTCACCTTGGATCTCAGAGAAGAGAATGCTATCTGGGTCTTCTACCCTCAAGGGAGGAAGCTTCTGTCCTTGTCTCTATCTTACTACAGACTGAATGCTTGTAGTTCCCCTGCCCTGCCTGTCCCAAAATTCATATGCTAAATCTTAACACCTAGTGTGATAGTATTTGAAGGTGAGATTTTGGAAAGTGATGGGTCTTGAAGGTGGAGCCCTCATGAATGGGATTAGTGCCCTTACAAAGAGACTCTCCAGAGAATATCCTTGCACTCTCCAAAATGTAAGGACATAGAGAGAATATGACATCTATGAACCAGGAATCAGGTCTTCACCAGACTCCAAGTAGGCCAGCATCTTGATCTCGGACTTCCCAGCCTCTATTGGAAACAAATAAATTTCTATTATTTATAAGCCACCTAGTTTATATTATTATGTCAAAACTGCTGAAGAGGGTGCCTGGATGGCTCAGTCTTTAAGCGTCTGCCTTTGGCTCAGGTCATGATCCCGGGGTCCTGGGATTGAGTCCCACACTGGGCTCCCTGCTTGGCAGGAAGCCTGCTTCTCCCTCTTCCACTCCTCCTGCTTGTGTTCCTGCTTTTGCTATCTCTCTCTCTCTGTCAAATAAATAAATAAAATCTTTAAAAAAAAAACTGCTGAAGAGATTAAAACACACCTCTTATCTCTTTTCACCAAGGAGAAAGTAGCTATGAAGGCTGGATGTCCTATTAGACATGTCCTATGAATTAGAGGTGAGGTTACTTAGTCTCAAGAGCAGATTAACAAGTTCTATTATTTTGCCCTTTCTCTACTCAGCAATTTCACTAAGACCTTATGATAAAAAGGCCATGAAACAAATGACCTTGCTAGACCAGCCAAATCTCTGTCCTCACTCTTACAATATCTTTACCTGCCACTATATTTGTAAGTCACTGGAATCCTCTGCAGAGGGGTTCATTGTCTTCAAAGTAGTAGGATGCCTTAAAAATGTTGACCTCAAGTCTTAGACTTCTTAATTACAAATATGGAGATAATAACTCCTCAGATAAGTTGTATAGAATAAATGAGATGATATAAAGTGCTATGGAAACAATAAAGCACTCTATGAATGCATGCCACCAAGTTTAATTTCCTTCATCTATACAATAATGGGGTTGCCCAGTGCCTCAAAATGTGACCTTATTTGGAAACAGGGTAACTGCAGATGTGATTAGGCAAGATGAGGTCATGCTAGAGTAGGGTGAGTCCTTAATCCAATATGACTGGTATCCTTATAAGAGGAGAGAGATGCAGACAGGGTTGTACCACATGAAAATATAAAAACACAAAGGGAGAGAACAGCCATATAAAGACAGTGACAGAGACTGGAGTTTGCTGGTATAAGCCAAGGAATTCCTGAGGACACCAGAAGCTGGGAAAGGCAAAAAAGCCTACTTGTCTCCAGGTTTTAGAGGGAGCATGGCTCTGGTGACACCTTGATTTTAGACTTATAGCCTCCACAACTGTAAAATAATAAATTTCTTTTGCTTTAAGCCAAAAAACAAAAAATTAAAATGGGGATGGACAAAATATTTCTAAGGATCCATTAAATTCTAACATTATCTCCAGCCCAGGTCTATCTTCTGAATCTCAGAACCTTAATCCAACTGCCTAATTATGGACACACATTGGATAACTTGGCTATTTCATAGGTCCAAATTCAATATATCTAAAAATAAACTCATTATCTTTTCTCCAGTTTTTTGCCAGTGTTCCCTATTTTGGTGAAGTATCATGTCATCTACCCAATGACAAAACTCAGAAACCAGGAAATTATCTTTGACTCTTCATCTCACCCTCAAAAATACAATTAATCACAAGATGTTGATAATTCTTTCTCCTAAAGATCTTTGAAACTGGTCCTCAGGTCTCCATGTACACTGCCATCAGCCAGTACAAGTCCCTATCATCTCTCAATTGGACTACCGACCTCACTTCCCAACTAGACTCCATGAGTTATTGTTCCCCTTCTCTAGATCCTTCACCTTACTGGAGACAGAGTGAGCACTTTAAATTATTAATCTCTTTCTGTCAATCTGCTTAAAAGCACACAGTATCCTGTTACTGCTAATATACAGCTCAATTCCTCAACATACCTTAGGAAGCCTCTTCTTCATCCAATGCTTATCTCCTTCTGCAGCTTCTCCTTATACCCTCATAATGCATTATTTCTGTTCTATTTTCTACCTTCCTGATTCCTTGCATGTCCCATGTCCACTTCCCTTACTCACTTACCTTGATAGGTCATATTCATTCTTTAGTTCTCAACTGCCATGTTACTTTCTCATAGGAGACTTCTTTTGTTATCCCAACCCTCTTTTTTATCTGGAATCCCTCATACTATGTTCACTTAATACTATGTAATTCTATATAGTACATATCACATATAATCAGTCAATTATGGGGTTATTTTCTTAATGATAAACTCAGTCTTTGTAGGCAGAAAATGTGCTTGCCTCAAAATGGCTGTATCCCCATCATCCTGTGCTTGCCTGGCATACTTAAATGGAAGGAAAGAAATTTTGCACATACTGCTGAATATGAACAAAACATTACAATCCAAACACAACAACAACAATGAAGATACCAGCATGCTTCTCATGGTGTCTGAGGTTGTTTTTTTTTTTCTCTTTAGGAGTCAATGTGTACAATAAAAATAAAGACTTACGACTTTTGTTTCTATACAATTTTAAAGTCCCATTACATATAAAGGATTTCCTGATTTTTATGGTCACCTACTAATAACAGAATCCCTACTAATAATAACTGCTTGTGTCATTGCATTAAAGCCCTTCATACATTTTTTTAGAGAGAGAGGGAGTGGCAGTGGGAGAGGGAGAGAGAGAATCTTAAGTGGGCCTCAGTCTATAAACCCTGAGATCATGACCTGAGCCAAAAGCAAGAGTTGGATGCTTAACTAACTGAGCCACCCAGACACCACAATTTTCTTTTAAAAAGTATAAGGATATCTTTTCAAGGCTATGTACAGTTTTGATGTATTAGAAATAGCATACTAAAAATTATGAAAGGATCATCAAGAAATTCTTTGTTTCCAGTTATATTAGTTAAGGTAATACCAGCTACAGTAACAAACTCAAAAATGCAGGATGGCTCAAACACAATAGTTTATTTCTTGTTCATATAAAGTCCAACTTTTTTTTTCCAAGCAGCAAGGATTTTCATCTAAACAGCAAAGCAGGGGGTCAGAATCCTTCCTTTCTGTGACTCCATATATCCAAAATGTGGTTTCCAAGGCCACTGGGCTGAGCTGTGCCAAGATGATGTAAGAAGAGGTTGGAGGACTGTGTCAGAGTTCTGCAAGTCAAACCTGGAAATGGAGCTTGTCACTTTTACTCTCATGACAATGGATAGATCTCCAATGCTCAGGCTATAGCTGAGTGCAACAGAAACTGGGAAATGGGGTTTAACTGTGTGGTCAAGAAGAGGAAGTATGGTTTGGTTAACAGCTCATCAGTCTCTACCATACTACTACCTCTCCAGTAAGAGTCTTCATTGGTCTGCTCTCTACCCATTTCCTTTAATTCATTTTTCCTCAAAGGTTACTCTTATGAACTGACAATTCTGACCAATAATAGAAGATTTAAAGTATAATAACATAATTACTATGTACTGCATGCTATCTCAACATTACAATACTTGTATAGTAATTTTTCCCTTAACAATAATTTCATGCAAATGAATGCACATCCTTCCCATTGTTAACTCTCTACTTATAATTATTCCTTTCTAAAAGATAGGAAAGGGAAATAATCTTCATAGGTATATTTATAAAGAAGTGTAAAAACAAAGTTAGCAAGAGAATGACTTTAGCTTAAGAACTATTCATTTTACAACAATTATATAAAGAAACTTGAACAACACAACTTAATTTATGCAAATGCTAAATCTGAATAATAAAGTTAACATTCAGTGACTGTCAGCTACACTTATCTGTATAGTAATATTCATTTGCATGAATTGAGAATCATTCTTCATTATTGATAGGAGAAAAAAGTAAAACAAAAAAAGAAGATAAAGAGATTAATAAGTGTGTCAGAGTGACTATAATGGAGGAAACATGGATATTCAAGAAAGGCTTGATGCATCCACCTTACTTTTAAGCCAACTCTGTATGTGAACACTGAAACTTGCTTCAAGGAAACTGTCAAAACCATTGTTTTGACCCCTTTTTCACATGGCCTACACAAAACCCAGAGACACTTCCAAAGTCCTGAAATATTTGGAGGCACCTTGAAATGTGATGTCTATGATAGTGCATGAGGATAATGATAAAGTATTTCCCTATTCAAGAATTAGATCATAATCTGAAAGATATACTATTAAAATATTAAGTATTTACCTACAAACCTGTAAACCTACGCTGTCACAAATGCACAGCATAGAAATGGTTATTCAAATGCAAGAGTAAATCAAAATAATAACTCAGATGAGATACTGTCTGTGATATATGACTACAGAGTTTGGTACATAAACAGCAATTAAGGCAGGCATGACACAAGACAAGTTGTGTCAACTTGAAGCATAATGAATTATACAGTAGTCTAAAAAAGACTGTGGAAATAGAATGTACAGAGGTGGTAAATTTTGAACCACAGGTAAAAGCAGCTTAAATACCAGAGACTGGTTTTTGAACAAGCATCACAGAGAGAGGGTGTCCTCAACCATTGATTTGTGCACTCGGCACAAATAGTGTCTTCTGATTATAGTTTCCCATGTAGCTCTGCCTAAAATAAGAGAATGTTTACTTGTGCCAACATGAACAGGTTAGTCCATTTGACAGTCATACTTCTCATTGTTCATTAACAATTTGGTCCTAGATCTTTGGTTAACATAACTCTGATCCTCAGAAATTAATGTACTCTCCATGTCCAAAAACAGTGCCTTTCTAATCCTAAAGAGCAAGTAAAAAAAACAAACAAACCCAGATTGTGATTAATAAAAACACAGTAAATTCCATCTTGACATCCTCAGGACAGCCTGTCAGTCATGTGATCAATATCATTTCTCAAACACTGGGTTTTCATGTAAATTCTAACAGTGTTTGGGACTTGTGAGGCAACACACAACTATACCCAAAGAGTGGTGTCCCCAAACACACAAACTCAACAATAATAAAAGTATAAAACTTCTAATCTACACCTCTACTTTGACAGAGTGAATCCAGATTAAACTTGTAATAACATTTATTTTCCAGGTTCTCCTTCCTGCCTTTTGATTAGTCCTTCTCTCTGATCCCATATATATGCCTATTTTCAGTGGGGCCCTGAAACAAGTCTTTCTTTACACAATGACTTGTACAAATTTCAAAAATGGTTGTTTTGTTTGTTTGTTTTAGAAAAAGCAAACAAGAGTGGGAAGAGGGGCAGAGATGAGGGAGAGAGAGAATCCCAAGCAGACTCCACACTCAGCATGGAGCTCAATGTGAGGCTAGATCTCAGGACCCTGAGCCAAAATCAAGAGTTGCACACTTAACTGACTGAGCCACCCAGGTGCCCCAAAAATGGTTTTAATTTTATTTTGAGAGACTAACATCTTATAGGTACATCAGGTTATCTTAGCATCAGTGGTTCTTGATTTTCCTGTGTCTTTCCAACTGACTCTCTTTGCATCCTATGGCAACAAGCCCACAATTTAAACTTCAGGAGACTAGACAAAAAACCAGAACCATGAATGGCTTAGGAGCAAACTGTTAACTTACAGAAAATATAATGGGCATTCTGTCTCAGATCACTTAACCACAAAGAAGCAAATTTTGTACAATATAAGACAAAATGAAAATTAAGACTATTACTTTATATGCTGATTAAGAGAAATTGCTAATTAAACTAGGACACACTACTAATTGCAAGATGCATCTTCATTTCAAGGAATTAAAATATAAACTTAGAATGAATGAAATACAGTATTGGCTTTTATTGCTTTTTATTGAGTTCCAAACTCACTAAGGTTGACATTAAACCCAAGGCACCATTTCTTGAACAGAAGTGATGCAGGGAAAGGATTTCAACAAGCCACAATGAGTCTTACAAAGCTATCCCCGTGTCCTGCCTGGTGTTTTGTTTGTTTGGATCTAACTGCTACAAATTACATAAACTTTCACCCACCAACATTCTTGTCTGGAATTCTTTAACTTCTCTAGAACCAATTTTCTCTTCTAAAGTTTTATTTACATCAATCCCATCTACATGAGCAAACCTGTGAGGGTGATGGCTATGTTTGCTCCCTTGTTTTGGTGATGGCCCAATGGATATGTCTAAACTTATCAGATTGTACACTTTAAGTATATGCATTTTACTGTATGTCAGTTAATCTGTCAAAGCTGTTTTTATTTTGGGGGGGCGTGTTTTCCCCCCTCTTTTTTTTATTATTAACATATAATGTATTATTTGTTTCAGGGGTACATGTTTGTGATTCATGAGTCTTACACAATTCATGTCACTCACCACAACACATACCCCCCAAGTGTCCATCACCCAGCCACCCCATCCCTCCCACCCCCCTCCACTCCAGCAACCCTCAGTTTGTCTCCTGAGATTAAGAGTCTCTTATTGTTTGTCTCCCTCTCTGATTTCGTCTTGTCTCATTTTTTCCTCTCTTCCCCTATGATCATCTGCCTTGTTTTTTTTTTAATTCCACATATCAGTGAGATCATATAATTGTCTTTCTCTGACTGACTTATTCCGCTTAGCAAATACCCTCTAGTTCCATCCACGTCATTGCAAATGGCAAGATTTCAAATTTTTTGATGGCTGCATAATATTCCATTGTGTGTATATACCACATCTTCTTTATTCATTCATCTGTTGATGGACATCTGGGCTCTTTCCATAGTTTGGCTATTGTGGACATTGCTGCTATAAACATTGGGGTGCAGGTGCCCCTTCAGATCACTACATTTGTATCTTTCAATAGCTACTCTGAATGTAAATGGGTTAAATGCCCCAATAAAAAGACAGAGTAAAAAAACAAGACCCACTGATATGCTGTCTGCAAGAGACTCATTTTAGACCCAAAGACACCTCCAGATTTAAAGCGAGGGGGTAGAAAACCACTTATCATGCTAATGGACATCAAAAGAAAGCTGTGGTGGCAATCCTTATATCAGACAAATTAGATTTTAAACCAAAGACAGTAATAAGAGATGAGGAAGGACACTATATCATATTTAAAGGCTCTATCCAACAAGATCTAACAATTATAAATATTTATGCCCCTACATGGGACCAGCCAATTATATAGGCCAATTAATAACAAAATCAAGGGAACACATTGACAATAATGCAGTAATAGTAGGGGACTTTAACACCCCCTCACTGCAATGGTCAGATCATCTAAGCAAAAGATCAACAAGGAAATAAGGGCTTTAAATAACACACTGGACCAGATGGACTTCACAGATATATTCCATCTGGTGTTTTGTTTGTTTGGATCTAACTGCTACAAATTCCATCCATTTGGGAACATTCCACCCCAAAGCAACAGAATACACATTCTTCTCTAGCGCTTTTGGAACATTTTCCAGAATAGATCACATCCTGGGTCACAAATCAGGTCTCAACTGGCACCAAAAGATTGGGATCATTCTCTGCATATTTTTGGACCCCAATGCTTTGGAACTGGAACTCAGTCACAAGAGGAAAGCTGGAAAGAACTCAAATACATGGAGGCTAAAGAGCATCCTATCAAAGAATGAATGGGTCAACCAGGAAATTAAAGAAGAATTTAAAAATTCATGGAAACAAATGGAAATTAAAACACAACTGGTGTTTTGTTCATCCCAAAGGTTTTGAAGAAAACCCAAAGGTTTTGAAACAAGAAACAAGAAAGCGCTCAAATACACAACCTAACCTTATACCTAAAGGAGCTGGAGAAAGAATAGCAAATAAAGCCTAAACCCAGCAGGAGAAGAGAATTAATAAAGATTAGAGCAGAAATCAATGAAATAGAAACCAAAAAAAAAAAAAAACCAGTAGAACAGATCAACAAAACTAGGAGCTGGTTCTTTGAATGAATTAATAAGATTGATAAGCCCCTGGCCATACTTAACAAAAAGAAAAGAGAAAGGACCCAAATAAATAAAATAAAGAATGAAAGAGGAGAGTTCACAACCAACACCGAAGAAATACAAACAATTATAAGAACATATTACGAGCAACTATATGCCAACAAATTAGACAATCTGGAAGAAATGGGTGCATTCCTAGAGACGTATAAACTACCAAAACTGAACCAGGAAGAAATAGAAAACCTGAACAGACCCATACCAGCAAGGAAATTAAAGCAGTAATCAAAAAATCTCCCAACAAACAAGAGCCCAGGGCCAGATGGCTTCCCAGGGGAATTCTATCAAACATTTAAAGAATTAATATCCATTCTTCTGAAGCTGTTTCAAAAAATAGAAATGGAAGGAAAACTTCCAAATTCTTTTTATGAGGCCAGCATTACCTTGATCCCAAAACCAGACAAAGACCTCACCAAAAAGGAGAATTACAGACCAATATCCCTGGTGAACATGGATGTAAAAATTCTCACCAAAATACTAGCCAATAGGATCCAACAGTACACTAAAAGGATTATTCACCACGACCAAGTGGGATTTATTCCTGGGCAGCAAGGGTGGTTCAACATCACAAATCAATCAATGTGATACACTACATTAATAAAAGAAAGGACAAGAACCATATGATCCTCTCAATAAATGCAGAAAAAGCATTTGACAAAGCACGGCATCCTTTCTTGATTAAAACTCTTCAGAGTGTAGGGATAGAGGGTACATACCTCAATATCATAAAGGCCATCTATGAAAAACCCACAGCAAATATCATTCTCAATAGGGAAAAACTGAGAGCTTTTCCCCTAAGGTCAGGAACATGGCAGGGATGTCCACTATCACCACTGCTGTTCAACATAGTACTAGAAGTCCTAGCCTCAGCAATCAGACAACAAAAAGAAATAAAAGGCATCTGATCCAAATTGGCAAAGAAGTCAAACTCTCACTCCTTGCATATGATAGGATACTTTATGTGGAAAACCTAGACTCCACCTCAAAACTGCTAGAACTCATACAGGAATTCAATAAAGTGGCAAGATATAAAATCAATGCACAGAAATCAGTTGCATTTCTAGACACCAACAAGACAGAAGAAAGAGAAATTAAGGAGTGGATCCCATTTACAATTACACCCAAAACCATAAGATATCTAGAAATAAACCTAACCAAAGAGGCAAAGGAACTGTACTCAGAAAACTATAGAATACTCATGAAAGAAATTGAGGAAAACACAAAGAAATGGAAAAATGTTCCATGCTCATAGATTGGAAGAACAAATATTGTTAAAATGTCTATGCTACCTAGAGCAATCTACATATTCAATGCAATCCCTATCAAAATGCCATCAACTTTTTTCACACAGCTGGAACAAATAATCTTAAAATTTGTATGGAACCAGAAAAGACCCCAAATACCCAAAGGAATGTTGAAAAAGAAAAACAAAGATGGTGGCATCACAATGCCAGAATTGAAGCTCTATTACAAGGCTGTAATCATCAAGACATTATGGTACTGAT
This sequence comes from Neomonachus schauinslandi, assembly GCF_002201575.2. Classification (NCBI taxonomy): domain Eukaryota; kingdom Metazoa; phylum Chordata; class Mammalia; order Carnivora; family Phocidae; genus Neomonachus; species Neomonachus schauinslandi. The sequence goes on along the minus strand of NC_058409.1, from coordinate 67,380,999 downwards.
ACAAAACAGACACATGGATTAAGGCAACAGAATAGAGAACTCAGAAATGGACCCTTGGACCCTCAACTCTATGGTCAACTAATCTTTGACAGAGCAGGAAAGAATACCCAATGGAAAAAAGACAGTCTCTTCAACAAATGGTGTTGGGGAAATTGGACAGCCACATGCAGAAGAATGAAACTGGACCATTTCCTTACACCATTCACAAAAATAGACTCAAAATGGATGAAAGACCTAAATGTGAGACAGGAATCCATCAAAATCCTAGAGGAGAACACAGGCAGCAACCTCTTTGACCTCAGCCACAGCAACTTCTTCCTAGAAACATCACCAAAGGCAAGAGAAACAAAGGCAAAAATGAACTATTGGGACTTCATCAAGATAAAACCAAAAGACAACCAACAGAATGGGAGAAGATATTTGCAAATGTCTTACCAGATAAAGGGCTAGTATCCAAAATCTGTAAAGAACTTATCAAACTCAACACCCAAAGAACAAATAATCCAATCAAGAAATGGGCAGGAGATATGAAGAGACATTTCTGCAAAAAAGACATCCAAATGGCCAATAGACACATGAAAAAGTGCTCAACATCACTCAGCATCAGGGAAATCCAAATCAAAACCACAATGAGATACCACCTTACACCAGTCAGAATGGCTAAAATTAACAAGTCAGGAAAGGACAGATGTTGGCAAGGATGCAGAGAAAGGGGAATCCTCTTACACTGTTGGTGGGAATGCAAGCTGGTGCAGCCACTCTGGAAAACAAGTTGGAGGTTGCTCAAAAAGTTGAAAATAGAGCTACCCTATGACCCAGCAATTGCACTACTGGATATTTACCTCAAAGCTGTTTTTAAAGATAAAGAATGTTCAGTCCTGGGGGAAAAAAACACAACCCAGCTAGTCCAGTGAACTTTCGTAGGGGCTGATAATCAAATAGAGAAGACAATCACACAAACACATGATTACACTACAAAAAGAAATTTGAAAAAGCACTAAGGAGCTAGCCACTAGCTGAGGGACAAACATCTACACTTGGAATGCAAAGATAACATCCTGGAAGAAACAATGCCTCTGATAAGTCCTGAAGTGAGATGACAATTATCTCAAAACAACAAGCAGAAAAAAGGAAGAATGAGCTCTCTCACACTTAACTTTTGTTGGTTGGTTAGCTTGATAGTATCATTAAAAGAAAATTTTTAAAAGATTTTATTTAGGGTTCCTGGGTGGTTCAGCTGGTTGCGTGTCTTTCTTCAGCTCAAGCCATGATCCCAGAGTCCTATTCAAAAGAAATTTTTAATCATATCTGCTCCACAATAGTTTCTGCTTATAAGAAATGTTCAACTACATCTGTCCTATTCATATATATACTTCTTTCCTTTACTCTTTTCAGATTTCAGTTGTAAGTGTTTTTGCTTTATGGATAAAATATACATGATAATGCACAGGCTATATGAAAATATAACAGAAAATTATTAGTATTTAGCGAACTTAGAAGCAGCAAATTAATAAGATACATTTAGGCATACTTAGGGGAGACACCTGAGGCCACCTTTAGGGGTTACCTGATGATAATATATTTGGTAGAGATCCTTGGGGAAATTCTTTTGAATTAGGTCTTGGATCCCTAAAAAAGTACTATTTTATAATAACACAATTCCTTAAATAGTGGAAAGTATATAAAATTTATACATAAACCTAGTAACTTGCTAGAATATTATAGGATGAATTTAGTCATCTATGCTGTATTTGGTATGTAAGTGCATTATTGTCTTATATCTATGTGTTCTAAAAGGACTAGGAGCTCCAACATCTGTTTACGGGATCATTCCTGACATATCTGAGTATAAAATCACATTAGTTCCCAAGGGCTGCCATGATAAAGTACCACAAACTTGGGTGACTTAAAATAAGAAAAATTTATTCTTTCAAGGTTATGGAGTCTAAAAGTCTAAAATTAAAGTATCAGCAAGGCTAGGCTCCCTCTGAAGACACTAGGGAAGAATTCTTCTTTGCCTCTTCCTGTTTCTGGCGGTTTCCAGGAATCCTTGGCATTCCCTGGCTTACAGATGTTTCCCTCCAATCTCCACGTCCATCTTCACAGGATCTTCTTCTCTATGTGTATATGTGTATCTATGTCTTTACATGGTCATTTTATAAGAATGCCAGTCATGGGACTTTGAGTCCATCCTAATTCAGTATGACCCCATCTGTAAAAACCCTATTTCCAAGTAAGATCATATTCTGAGATTCTGGGTGGACATGAATTTGGAGTGACACCATTCAACCCAATATAGGCCACCCCTAGTCCCCCCCAAATTTATGTCTATCCTATAAGCAAAATACACTTACCCCATCTCAACACCTCTAAAGTCTTAAACCATTCTATTATTAACTCTAAATCCAAAATCTCATCTAAATATCAAAACAAAGAACTCCACATCTGCTCATCTATAGCATCTGAGTCAGTTATGGGTGAGACTCTGGGTATTGCACATCCTGAAGCAAAATTTCTCTCCATTTGTGAACTGTGAAATGTAAAAATCAAGCTATCCTCTTCCAAAATACAGTGGTGAAACAAACATAGGATAGATATTCCCATTTCAAAATGGAGAAACTGGAAGACACAAAGAGGTCACACCTCCCAAAGAAGTCCTAAATCCAGCAGAGAAAATTCTATTCAGCTTTAAGGCCTAAGAGTAATTCTCTGTTTTGATGCTATGTCCCCTGGACCCTCCAGGGAAACCCTGACCTTTTGATCATTAATTTGGAAATCATTTTTCAATCACAAAGATTAACAATTAGATAATAATTTAAAAATCTGAAAAATAGGACTTCATTTGCATAAAATAAGTATCTGATTTACCTGACCAAATTCAGATCAATGTAATAACCTTTATCTCTATAAAATTTTTGTTACTCAAAAAAAGAAAATTATAAAAACACTTGGGAGGTTGAATTTTCTAAACTAATACATAGATTTCTTTTTTTTTTTTTTTTTTTCATTAGGACTACAAAGAACTTAGAAAAGCCCAAGTGTTCTTAATCTAAGCATCTGGTATCTCTTTTCCAAACACACTTAATAAATTGCAAAAATGCAACAGAACCTTGCTGTCACCTTTCAATACCCTGGGGCTAGAAGTCTAATTCTGTCACATAGCACTAAAATAGGAGAACCTTAGATTGTTAAAGGCAAATTTAATGAACTGCAGCATTAATATAAAATAACACCTAAAATTATGGCATCAAATGAAATGGAAAATAACTTATTTATAGCTCTGCTTAGAGAAACTTGGGTCATAAATAAATAAACATTGATGTACTATATATATTCCCTATAAGGTATATATTAATAATAATATTAGTGTATATACTTAAGATGGAGACATTAAATATAGTATTTGACTCATTGTTTAAAAGTTTTATACTGCAAAGAAATCAACTTGAGGACTGATGACACTGCACAACTAGAGGGATAGAAGAGGCCACATCGAGGAAGGTAGGAAGTGCCGAGATGTGGTTTGAGGGAGAAACGGTATCAAGAATGCTGGGGAGGGGGGGCACCTGGGTGACTCAGTTGGTTAAACATCTGCCTTCAGCTCAAGTAACGATCTCAGGGTCCTGGGATCCAGCCCTACATCAGGCTCCCTTCTCTCTCTCTCTCTCTCTGTGCCCTTCCCCCTGCTCATTCTCTCTCTCTCTCTCTCTCCCTCTCTCTCTCTCTCATAAATGAATAAAATCTTTTTTTTAAAAATGCTGCAGAGGGAGGGAGCCTTGGTTGTGGAGAAAGGCAAGAGAGAAAGAGGAGAGCACAGGGGATCATGCAAGAGCACTCCCCCAAAGCCATTGGCTGAGAAAACCAGAGGGGCTGATTTTCATGAATTTTTGCAACCAACAAGGCTTAAAGACTGAAGTTTTAGAGGTCCGTGGCATGGCTGGGATAGAGTCCTAAGGGTGTTCCCCTGCTCCTAGAGAAAAGGTAGGCAAAGTAACCTGGGGGCCAGACAGTACAATCTAAGGATCACCTAACATTCACAAAGAGAGACTGTTCCCTCTTTTTGGAGTGCATCTGGGAGAAGTGGCATTGCCTCTCCAGGGCAAAAGAGCTGATAGGCACCATAACCCTCACCCTCTCACCCCCTCAGCACAGGTGCAGAGACACCTGCTGAGTGCAGCTAGCCAAGACACTGGTTATTTAACCTGCTTTGCTCCAAGCCCCATGCCCCTGCATTCTGACATGACTCCTCTTCTGGGTCAAACCTGCATCAGTCCCAGTGCATGGAGACACTCTCCCAGAAGACCAGCTCAGGTCCTCACCACACCAGGTGCCTAAAGTTTGGAGTTTTAAAAGTCAGCCACCTTGGATGAGATAGAGCCTAAAGTGTACTGTGCTGCTCCAGGCAGGCAAGCAAACCAAAGACAGACAGTATAAAAACAGTGATCTGAAAAATGCCTAGGATGCATGAGGGGAAATTATTCACTCCTCTGGAAGGGCTTCCCTGAGAGCAACAAGCACAGAATCCACTCTCCAGAGACAAAGGAGATGGCTGGCGCTATTTCCCTCCTCCTCCCCTCAGCATAAACTAATTTCAGTAAACAACACAGTGCCAACATTGGCAGCCTAACCTGCTTACACCAAGTCCCACCCCTTGTGCTCTGCTGGTACTGCTTTTATCAGGCAAGTGTGCATAAGGACCAGCACAGCAGGCCCCAAAAGACCAACACAAACCCCCATATGAGCCATGTCTACTGACCACAGGGTTCTGCAAAGCTTCAATTCTAGTGGAAATAACATCAGGTCTCTTTAAGCAAGCAGACCAAACCACACCCAGTTAAAACTCAACACACTCTGGCCAAAGTCCAAACACTCTCCACTACAGGCAAGGAGAAACTCTGCAGAGGACTGACTTGAGGAATAGAGCAGCCATAACATAGCAGCAGGGCACACACAGCATAGCAGAGACACTTCTTGAAGTGCCAGGTCCTGGACATTACATGACCTCTTCTTCATAAAGCCATTACTCTCAGGAGCAGGAAATACAACAGGCTTTCCTACCACACACACACACACACACAAAACAGAGACCTAGACAAAATGCCAAGATGGAGGAATTCTTCCCAAAAGAAAGAAAAAGGTCACGGTCAGTATCTAATCAAAACAGATATAAGTAATATGCCTGATCCAGAATTTAAAGCAACAATCATAAGGATACTAGCTGGACTTGAGAAATGCATAGAAGACACCAAGGAGTCCCTTACCAGATAAAAGACCTAAACACCAATCAGGTTGAAATGAAAAATGTAATAACCAAGATTCAAAACCAATTGGATGTAATAACCACAAGGATGGAAGAAGCAGAGGAACAAATAAGTGATATGCAAGACAGAATTATGGAAAATAAGCTGACAAAAGAGGAAAAGAAAAATCTTAGATCATGAAAACGGACATAGGGAACTCAATGACTCCATCAAGCATAATAACATTTGTATCATAGGAGTCCCAGAAGAGGACAGAAAGGGGTGCCAAAGGTTTATTTGAGGAAATTATAGCTGAAAATGTCCCTAATCTGGGGAAGGAAACAGACATCCAAATCCAGGAGGCACAGATAATTCCCATCAAAATAAAGGCAGGCCAACACCAAGACGTAATATAGTTAAATTTACAAAATACAGAGGTAAAGAAAAAAATCCTAAAAGCAGCAAGACAAAAAAAGTCCCTAAGCTATAAGGGAAGACCAGTAATGTTAGCAGCAGATCTCTCCACAGAAACTTGGCAAGCCAGCAGAAGTGGCATGATAAATTCAATGTGCTGAATGGGGAAAATCTGCAGCCAAGAATCCTCTATTCAGCAAAGCTATATTCAAAACAGGAGAGATAGAGTTTCCCAGACAAACAAAAACTAAAGGAGTTCATAACCACTAAACCAAACCTGCAAGAAATATCAAAGGGGACTCCTTGAGTGGGAAAGACTAAAAGTGACAAAGACTGAAAGGAACAGAGGAAATCTCCAGAAATAATGACAAAACAAGCAACAAAATGGCACTAAATATGTATCAATAATCACTTTGAATATAAATGGACTAAATGCTCCAATCTAAAGACACAGAGTGTCAAAATGGATTAAAAAACAAGACCCATCATTATGCTGCCTACAAGAAACTCATTTTAGACCTAGGGCACCTCCAGTTTGAAAGTGAGGGGATGGAGAACAACTTATGCTAATGGACATCAAAAGAAAGCTGGAGTAGCCATACTTATATTGGACAAACTAGATTTTAAACCAAAGACTGTAACAAGAGATGAAGAAGGACACTATGTCATAATGAAAGGGACTATCCAAAAAGAAGATCTAACAATTGTAAATATTTATGCTTCCAATGTGGGAGCACCCCAATATATAAAACAATAAATAATAAACATAAAGAAACTCATTAATAATAATACAATACTCTATGGGACTTTAAAACCCCACACACAGCAAAGGACAGATCATCTAAGCAGAAAATAAACAAAGAAACAATGGCTTTGAATGACACACTGGACCTGATGGACTTAACAGATATATTCAGAACATTTCATCCTAAAGCAGCAGAATACACATTCTTTTCAAGTGCACGTGGGACATTCTCCAGAATAGATCACATACTAGGTCACAAATCAGGCCTTAAAAAGTACAAAAAGACTGAGATCATACCATACATATTTTCTGACCACAACACTATGAACCTTGAAGTCAGCTGCAAAAAAAAAGTTTGAAAAGACCACAAATACATGGAGGATAAAGAACACCCTACTAAAGAATAATGGGTCAACCAGGAAATTAAAGAAATTTAAAAATACATGGAAAAAAATGAAAACAAAAACACCACAGCCTAAAACCTTTGGGATGCAGCAACAGCAGTCCTATGAGGGAAGTATATAGCAATACAGGTCTACCTCAAGAAGCAAGAAAAATCTCAGGTAAGTAACCTAACTTTATACCTAAAGAAGCTAGAAAAAGAACAACAAATGAAGCCTAAAGCCAGCAGAAAGAAGGAAAATAAGAGAGTAGAAATAACAGATCTAGAAACAAACAAAAACAAAACAAAACAAAAAACAGAACAGATCGATGAAACCAGGAGCTGGTTCTTTGAAAAAATTAATAAAACTGATAAACCCTTGGGGGGCGGAGGAAGATGGTGGAGGAGTAGGAGACCTGGATTTCGTCTGGTCTCAGGAATTCAGCTGGATAGGGATCAAACCATTCTGAACACCTACAAACCCAACAGGAGATCGAAGAAAGGAATAGCAACAACTCTCTCATCAGAAAAGCGACCACTTTCTGGAAGGTAGGACGTGCGGAGCAGTGAATCCGAGGCGATATTCAGGAGGATAGATAGCGGGGGAGGGGCCTCCGTCGGCCGCTTCTGGCAAGTGATAGAGCCGCGGAGCACAAAATCGGAACTTTTAAAAGTCTGCTCCACTGAGGGACGTCACTCTGGTGGCTAAGCGGGGGGTGGAACCCTCCGGGACAGTGTGGTCTCAGGACCCTCGGGGTCACAGAAAGACCGGGGGTGCCTGAGTGTGGCAGAGCTCCCAGGTATCGGAGCAGGGAAGCCGGCTGCAGAGGCGGAGCCAAGGCGCGGGCTCTCAGCTTGGGGTTGCCATAAACCGTGATCCGCCGGCACAGTCGGGCCACTGCTCCTCCAGCAGGGACCCAACAAGCAGCAGATCCGGGGAGACTCACCTTCCTCCCCCGGGAGGAGCCACGCAGGAGTGCACCGCAGGGATCTGCTGGGTTTGGAGACTCCACCCGGGGTCGGGTGCCAGAGATAGAAACACGCGGTCACAGGCCGGGTGAGCACGGAGTGCAGCCCGAGACCGGGGAGACGGGAGTGACTGACCGCTTTTCTCTGGGGGCTTACTGAGGAGCGGGGCCCCGAGTTCTCGGCTCCTCTGGGGCGGAGATTGGGAGGCCGCCATTTTCACTCTCCGCCTCCAAAGCTGTACGGAAAGCTCGCAGAGAACAAAAGCCACGGAGAGCAAACCCGAGCAGATTACTTAGCCGGGAGGGGGCAAGGGCGGGGCAATTCCGCCTCCGGCAGAGACATTCGGAAACCACGGCAACAGGCCCCTCCCCAGAAGATCAGCAAGAACAGCCAGCCAAGACCAAGTTTACCGATCAATGAGAACGGCAGAACTCCAGCGCTAGGGGAATACTGCACATAGAATTCATGGCTTTTTTACCATGATTCTTTAGTCTTTCAAAGTTAATTATTTTTTTTAACTATCTTTTTTTTCTTTTTTTTTCTTTTTGAATTTTTCTATTTCCCTTTTTCAACCAACATCTTATCAATCCCTTTTCTTAAAAAAAAATTTTTTATTTTTCATATTTAGAGTCATATTCTATCCCTTCAGAGTAGTTACCCGTATTGTTGGCTTATATATATAAGTTGTTCTCTCTTTAAAATTTTGAGATAGTTTCTTCTAACAGATTAAAATATACCCTAAATCTCTAGTATATGGTGTTTTCTATTCCCCTACCTGATCACATGCTCTCCCTTTTTTTTTCTTTTTTCTTTTTTTAAATCCTCTTCTTTCTTTTTTCAAACAACTTCTTATCAATTCCTTTTATAAAATTTTTCATAATTTCCATATTTACAGTCATATTCCATCCCTTCATCATATCAACCCTTATTTTTGTACATATATAAGTTTTTCTTTCTTTAAAATTTTGGGAGGCACTTTCTTCTAACAGACCAAAATACACCCCAAATCTAGTGTGTGGCACTGATCTATATACCAGCCTGATCATATTTGATCACATTCTGGTTTTTTTGTTGTTGTTGTTGTTTTGTTTGTTTTTGTTTTTATCTTTATCTTTTTCTTTTTCTTTTCTTTCTCTTTTTTCTCTCTTTCCCTTTCTTTTCCCACTGCTTCAGGTCTTTTCTGATTTGTTTAGAGTATCTTTTCTGGGAACATTGTTACTCTGCTAGCATTTTGTTCTCTCATTAATCTATTCTCCTCTGCACAAAATGACAAGACGGAAAAAATCACCTCAATGAAAAGAACAAGAGGTAGTACCGACTGCCAGGGACCTACTCAATATGGACATTAGTACGATGTCAGATCTAGAGTTCAGAATCATCACCTTAAAGATACTAGCTGGGCTTGAAAAAAATATGGAAGTTATTAGAGAAACCCTTTCTGGAGAAGTAAAAGAACTAAAATCCAACCAAATAGAAATCAAAAAGGCTATTAATGAGGTGTAATCAAAAATAGGGGCGCTGACTGCTAGAATAAATGAGGCAGAAGAGAGAATCAGTAATATAGAAGATGAAATGATGGAAAATAAAGAAGCTGAGAAAAAGAGAGATAAACAACTACTGGATCACGAGGGCAGAATTCGAGAGATAAGCAATACCATAAGATGAAACAACATTAGAATAATTGGGATCCCAGAAGAAGAAGAAAGAGAGAGAGGGGCAGAAGGTATAATGGAGCAAATTATAGCAGAGAACTTCCCTAATTTGGGGAAGGAAACAGGCATCAAAGTCCAGGAAGCACAGAGAACCCCCCTCAAAATCAATAAAAATAGGTCAACACCCCAACATCTAATAGTAAAACTTACGAGTCTCATAGACAAAGAGAAAATCCTGAGAGCAGCTCAGGAGAAGAGATATGTAACCTACAATGGTAGAAACATTAGATTGGCAACAGACCTATCCACAGAGACCTGGCAGGCCAGAAAGGACTGGCAGGATATATTCAGAGCACTAAATGAGAAAAATATGCAGCCAAGAATACTATACCCAGCTAGGCTGTCATTGAAAATTGAAGGAGAGATAAAAAGCTTCCAGGACAAACAAAAACTAAAGGAATTTGCAAACACAAAACCAACCCTACAGGAAATCTTGAAAGGGGTCCTCTAAGCAAAGAGAGAGCCTAAAAGCAACATAGACCAGAAAGGAACACAGACAATATACGGTAACAGTCACCTTACAGGCAATACAATGGCACTAAATTCCTATCTTTCAATAGTTACCCTGAATGTAAATGGGCTAAATGCCCCAATCAAAAGACACAGGCTATCAGACTGGATTAAAAAACAAGACCCATCGATATGCTGTCTGCAAGAGACTCATTTTAGAACCAAAGACACCCCCAGATTGAAAGTGAGGGGGTGGAAAACCATTTACCATGCTAATGGACACCAAAAGAAAGCTGGGGTGGCAATCCTTATATCAGACAAATTAGATTTTAAACCAAAGACTGTAATAAGAGATGAGGAAGGACATTATATCCTACTTAAAGGATCTATCCAACAAGAAGATCTAACAATTGTAAATATCTATGCCCCTAACATGGGAGCAGCCAATTATATAAGGCAATTAATAACAAAAGCAAAGAAACACATCGACAACAATACAATAATAGTGGGGGACTTTAACACCCCCCCTCACTGAAATGGACAGATCGTCTAAGCAAAAGATCAACAAGGAAATAAAGACTTTAAATGACACACTGGACCAAATGGACTTCGCAGACATATTCAGAACATTCCACCCCAAAGCAACAGAATACACATTCTTCTCTAGTGCCCATGGAACATTCTCCAGAATAGATCACATCCTAGGTCATAAATCAGGTCTCAACCGGTACCAAAAGATTGGGATCATTCCCTGCCTATTTTCAGACCACAATGCTTTGAAACTAGAACTCAATCACAAGAGGAAAGTCAGAAAGAACTCAAATACATGGAGGCTAAAGAGCATCCTACTGAAGAATGAATGGGTCAACCAGGAAATTAAAGAAGAATTAAAAAAATACATGGAAACCAATGATAATGAAAACACAACTATTCAAAATCTTTGGGATGCAGCAAAGGCAGTCCTGAGAGGAAAGTATATAGCAATACAAGCCTTTCTCAAGAAACAAGAAAGGTCTCAAGTACACAACCTAACCCTACACCTAAAGGAGCTGGAGAAAGAACAGCAAATAAAGCCTAAACCCAGCAGGAGAAGAGAAATAATAAAGATCAGAGCAGAAATCAATGAAATAGAAACTAAAAGAACAGTAGAACAGATCAACAAAACTAGGAGCTGGTTCTTTGAAAGAATTAACAAGATTGATAAACCCCTGGCCAGACTTATCAAAAAGAAAAGAGAAATGACCCAAATCAACAAAATAATGAATGAAAGAGGAGAGATCACAACCAACACCAAAGAAATACAAACAATTATAAGAACATATTATGAGCAACTCTATGCCAGCAAATTAGATAACCTGGAAGAAATGGAGGCATTCCTAGAGATGTATCAACTACCAAAACTGAACCAGGAAGAAATAGAAAATCTGAACAGACCTATAACCACGAAGGAAATTGAAGCAGTCATCAAAAATCTCCCAAAAAACAAAAGCCCAGGGCCAGATGGCTTCCCAGGGGTATTCTACCAAACATTTCAAGAAGAATTAATACCTATCCTTCTGAAACTGTTCCAAAAAATAGAAATGGAAGGAAAACTTCCAAAGTCATTTTATGAGGCCAGCATTACCTTGATCCCAAAACCAGACAAAGACCCCATCAAAAAGAATTACAGACCAATATCCCTGATGAACATGGATGCAAAAATTCTCACCAAAATACTAGCCAATAGGATCCAACAGTACATTAAAAGGATTATTCACCACGACCAAGTGGGATTTATCCCTGGGCTGCAAGATTGGTTCAACATCAACAAATCAATCAATGTGATACAATACATTAACAAAAGAAAGAACAAGAATCATATGATCCTCTCAATAGATGCAGAAAAAGCATTTGACAAAGTACAGCATCCTTTCTTATCAAAACTCTTCAGAGTATAGGGATCGAGGGTACATACCTCAATATCATAAAAGCCATCTATGAAAAACCTACAGCGAATATCATTCTTAATGGGGAAAAACTGAGAGCTTTCCCCCTAAGGTCAGGAATGCGGCAGGGATGTCCACTATCACCACTGCTATTCAACATAGTATTGGAAGTCCTAGCCACAGCAATCAGACAACAAAAAGAAATAAAAGGCATCCAAATTGGCAAAGAAGAAGTCAAACTCTCACTCTTTGCAGATGATATGATACTTTATGTGGAAAACCCCAAAGACTCCACCCCAAAACTGCTAGAACTCATACAGGATTTCAGTAAAGTGGCAGGATATAAAATCAATGCACAGAAATCAGTGGCATTCCTATACACCAACAACAAGACAGAAGAAAGAGAAATTAAGGAGTTGATCCCATTTACAATTGCACCCAAAACCATAAGATACCTAGGAATAAATCTAACCAAAGAGACAAAGGATCTTTACTCAGAAAACTATAAAATACTCATGAAAGAAATTGAGGAAGACACAAAGAAATGGAAAAACGTTCCATGCTCATGGATTGGAAGAACAAATATTGTGAAGATGTCAATGCTACCTAGAGCAATCTACACATTCAATGCAATCCCTATCAAAATACCATCCACTTTTTTCAAAAAATGGAACAAATAATCCTAAAATTTGTATGGAACCAGAAAAGACCCCGCATAGCCAGAGGGATGTTGAAAAAGAAAAGCAAAGCCGGCGGCATCACAATTCCGGACTTCCAGCTCTATTACAAAGCTGTCATCATCAAGACAGCATGGTACTGGCACAAAAACAGACACATAGATCAATGGAACAGAATAGAGAGCCCAGAAATGGACCCTCAACTCTATGGTCAACTCATCTTTGACAAAGCAGGAAAGAATGTCCAATAGAACAAAGACAGTCTCTTCAACAAATGGTGTTGGGAAAATTGGATAGCCACATGCAGAAGAATGAAACTGGACCATTTCCTTACACCACACACAAAAATAGACTCCAAATGGTTGAAAGACCTCAATGTGAGACAGGAGTCCATCCAAATCCTAAAGGAGAACACAGGCAGCAACCTCTTTGACCTCAGCCGAAGCAACTTCTTCCTAGAAACATCGCCAAAGGCAAGGGAAGCAAGGGCAAAAATGAACTATTGGGACTTCATCAAGATAAAAAGCTTTTGCAAAGCAAAGGAAACAGTTAACAAAACCAAAAGACAACCGACAGAATGGGAGAAGATATTTGCAAATGACATATCAGATAAAGGGCTAGTATCCAAAATCTATAAAGAACTCATCAAACTCAACACCCAAAGAACAAAGAATCCAGTCAAGAAATGGGCAGAAGACATGAACAGACATTTTTCCAAAGAAGACATCCAAATGGCCAACAGACACATGAAAAAGTGCTCAATATCGCTTGGCATCAGGGAAATCCAAATCAAAACCTCAATCAGATACCACCTCACACCAGTCAGAATGGCTAAAATTAACACGTCAGGAAATGACAGATGTTGGCGGTGATGCGGAGAAAGGGGAACCCTCCTACACTGTTGGTGGGAATGCAAGCTGGTGCAGCCACTCTGGAAAACTGTATGGAGGTTCCTCAAAAAGTTGAAAATAGAGCTACCATATGATCCAGCAATTGCACTACTGGGTATTTACCCCAAAGATACAAAAGTAGGGATCCGAAAGGGTACGTGCACCCCAATGTTTATAGCAGCAATGTCCACAATAGCCAAACTGTGGAAAGAGCCAAGATGTCCATCGACAGATGAATGGATAAAGAAGAGGTGGTATATATACACAATGGAATATTATGCAGCCATCAAAAGGAATGAGATCTTGCCATTTGCAACGACGTGGATGGAACTGGAGGGTATTATGTTGAGCGAAATAAGTCAAAAAGAGAAAGACATGTATCATATGACCTCACTGATATGAGGAATTCTTAATCGCAGGAAACAAACTGAGGGTTGCTGGAGTGGGGGGTGGGGTGGGAGGGATGGGGTGACTGGGTGATAGACACTGGGGAGGGTATGTGCTCTGGTAAGCGCTGTGAATTGTGCAAGACTGTTGAATCTCAGATCTGTACCTCTGAAACAAATAATGCAATATATGTTAAGAAAAAAAAAGAAGAAGGTAGCAGGAGGGGAAGAATGAAGCAGGGGAATTCGGAGGGGTAGACGAACCATGAGAGATGATGAACTCTGAAAAACAAACTGAGGGTTCTGGGGGGAGGGGGGTGGGAGAATGGGTTGGCCTGGTGGTGGGTATTGAGGAGGGCACGTTCTGCATGGAGCACTGGGTGTTATGCACAAACAATGAATCATGGAACACTACATCTAAAACTAATGATGTAATGTATGGGGATTAACATAAGAATAAAAAAAAATCTTTGTGGTGCCTGGGTGGCTCAGTCATTAAGCCTGCCTTCGGCTCAGGTCATGATCCCAGGATCCTGGAATTGACCCCCGCATCGGGCTCCCTGCTCCACGGGAAGCTTGCTTCTCCCTCTCCCACACCCCCTGCTTGTGTTCCCTCTCTCATTGTGTCTCTCTGTCAAATAAAGAAATAAAATCTTTAAAAATAAATAAATAAAATCTCTAAAAATTTTTTTAAAAAGAAAATACAAATCAAAACCACAACAAGATACCACCTCACGCCTGTAAGAATGGCTAAAATTAACAAGTCAGGAAACAACAGATGTTGGCAAGGATGTGGAGAAAGGAGAACTTTCTTAGACTGCTAGTAGGAATGCAAGTTGGTGCAGCCACTCTGGAAAACAGTATGGAGGTTCCTCAAATAGTTAAAAATATAGCTACCCTAAGACCCAGCAATTGCACTGCTAGATATTTACCATAAGGATACAAACATAGTGATCCAAAGGGGCACCTACACCCCAATATTTATAGCAGCAATGTCCACAAAAGCCAGACTATGGAAAAAGCCCAGATGTCCACCAACAGATGAATGGATAAAGAAGATGTGCTATATATACACAATGGAATATTACTCAGCCATCAGAAAAAATGAAGTTTTACCATTTGCAATGATGTGGTTGGAACTAGAGGGTATTATGCTAAGTGAAATAAGTCAATCAGAGAAAGACAATTATCATATGATTTCACTCATATGTGGAATTTAAGAAACAAAACAGAATCATAGGGGAAGGGAGGGAAAATAAAATAAGATGAAATCAGAGAAGAAGACAAACCATAAGAGACTCTTAACTATAGGAAACAAACTGAAGGTTCCTGGAGGCAAGATGGGGTAACTGGGTGATAGGCATTAAGGAAGACACTTGATGTATTGAGCACTGGGTGTTATATGCAGCTGATGAATCACTGAACTCTACCTCTGAAACTAATAATATACTATATGTTAATTAATTGAATTTAAATTTTTAAAAAATCAAGAGTGTTCTTAGCCCCAGAATGATTTCATGTACTTCCTTTCTTGCCTTTTATTTAGATCCAATTAGCTTAAAAAATTATTTTCAAGAGAGTCTACTGCAGACGGTATAGAGGGGAGTTATATACAGGTGACTACATAGAGGTATCCTGAAAATTTACACTTTCAGGATGGTCATAAGAGGCCAGGGATAAAGCCCAATAAGCAAAAAACTAAACTGATAACAAAAGTCCCAGGAGGTCAATAAAGTCAGGAAGGTAGGACCAGAAGGAGAGGGTCTAGAATCTAGGAATTCAGAGGTTTAATAGGAACCACAGTAAGAAGGAAAAAATGTGGTTTTTAAGGAAGAGGATGTTTTTTTGCAGTCTTTTAAAATGGCTGCTTAAAGCTGAATATTAAAAAACAAGTTCTCACCAACTAGAAGTATATTTCCATCCTGAAGTAACGAAAGGGTTCCCCATGTGTGTTTTCATCCTATTTCATCCTATTTTCGAAAAGGAAGAAGGTTAGGGCTTTGTAAGCTTCAAACAGATGAGACCAGGTGACCTTAAAAAATCAATCCTAACCATGAACAATCATGAGATCATTGCCTCAAATTAAAAAAAAAATCTTTTAATATATTCCTATTTCTAGTACACAGAAAGATGTGGCTGAAGGCCACATTGATTGATACTGCTTAAATCATAGGGAATGTGGCATGGTCAGGTTACTGGCAGACCCCCAATTGGCTCAGCTGTGGGTCTTCTCCTAATCACCCTTTCTAGGAGATCATGTGATTTGGGACTGAGTCATAGTTTTACTCTTTAGCACTAAATATTGTTCATTCATATATCATAAATTAGGTGGGGGGAAGTGAGCAAAGCTACAGTATTAAAAACAGAATTCTATTTAATTCTCTGTCTGGAAGCCTTGGGATAGCTATACAATAACTACTAATGATGAGTTCATGCAATGCCAATTTAAGCTGATTGATGAGTTTTGTAAAATTTCACTATCTGTAATGTTCCAGGTACTGTGCTAAATGTTAACATGATACACATTAATAAATAAATTTCCAAATAATGTGATCACTGTTATTCACAAATTCATGAAAAAGGTGACATGCTCATAGGAGAACATATGAGAAATTGTGCCACATTTGAGCTAGATACAAGGACGTGTAGGCATTTGTCCACTTGAAAAGGTAAGAGAAGGGCATTGCTGGCAGAACAACATTCATAAAGACACAAAGACATAACATATTTGGTAAAGAGTTCAGTGTTACTAGAGCACAAGTATGAAGTAATAGGTGAGTTGCAATCTGACCTTTATCAGCATCTACAAGGAGCAATGTATACCAAAATAATTTTGTTTGAATTTTAAACTTAGTGAGTCATGAAGTCTTCTCTTTAAAAAAGTAAAGATGATCTCTTCATATTTAATTTTTGAGAACTGTTCCACCAGTGTAGGAGGAGGACCGAGGTGAACGGGAGATAGGTAGGAAGCAACTGGCCACACAAGGAATAATGAGATAGCAGTAGAATGGAAAGAAACTGAATTAAAGAGATAGAATTGGTGGAATTTGGTGACCAATTTCAAGTAATTGTGGAAGGAGTGAAAATAATTGATTATACATCCAATACTTCTAACTTTTGAAACTTAAAAAAAAAGGCGAAACCATTAACTAAGCTTAAGTTTTTAAGAAGTAAAAAGTAGAACACTGAGTCTGAGACTAGTAACTGTCCACCAAATCCATGCTTTCCTTCTACCTAGGCATGCCAGTGGACTACATTTCCCAAATCTTTTTGCAGTTAGCTGGATCCTAAAACAAGCAGATCTTTTTGAAGTACCTCTCATATATTAAGGCAGTTAAATATAAAAATTTGGAGCTCAGGAAAAATGTCATGTTTGCAGATAGAACTGGGGATCATCAATACATGACTAATGCCATGAGAATGAGTGGAGAACTCCCTTTAGATCACCACACCAGAACTAACCCTTGACAAGTCACCAATTATAACTTATTTGATATTATCCCTATAACATTATATATAAGATTAAGAACCTTGAAAATATAACTGAATACATAATATTGAAAAACAACAGCAAGGAAAATATAATACTATTGTTTCTCTGTCATCTGTGATCAGATGCAGGAAATACAAATGGCTAGACAGGAAGTAGCTAATGTTATTTTATTCCACCCTATAATCATGTAGCACATATCTACAGCTGATTTTCCCCACTATCAGTACCTAATAAATATAAAGCTCAGATACTGTTATATTTATTTCTTTATATCCCACCACTTTGCAAAACAACTTGAGTCATCCCAAATACTATTTTCTGCAACATATGAAAATTTTACCCAACTGTTGAAGAGCTATATGTGTACCCATGTATAAACATAGGTTAATAGTACATAATTTACTATACTTTTATATTTAAAAATGTTTAGAATATACATTAATCTACGCCTTTGCTCATCTGAGACTTGTGAACAGAATAAGACAAAAATGGGAAAATATCAAAATGCAATTTCTAGGGGAAAAATGCCATTTTATTAACATTTAGAAATGCTTTCATTAACTTTTGGAGGAATTATTAATTATAGGAATTAAAAATTATTATCTTGGGTGCCCGGGTGGCTCAGTTGGTTAAGCGACTGCCTTCGGCTCAGGTCATGATCCTGGAGTCCCGGGATCGAGTCCCACATCAGGCTCCCTGCTCAGCAGGGAGTCTGCTTCTCCCTCTGACTCTCCTCCCTCTCATGTTCTCGGTCTCTCATTCTCTCTCTCTCAAATAAATAAAATCTTAAAAAAAAATTATCTTAAATAGTCTGTGTCTAAGCAGCATTATTTTGTAGTATTACTTTGCTCTAAGAACTGAAAAGCCCCACCTGAAAAACTACTACTTCCAGGAAACAGCATTAACACTATATCAGAAATTGCTCCACGAAAATTATAAGAATATAGGGGGGGAAATACAGATACTTTAGCCATCCCTTCCTTCATTCTTTATTCGACTATTTCCCATTTAAGTACTGACCAAGTTTGCTTTCACTTAGTTTCAGAGAGCCAGCAGGCAAAAAGTTATAAGGTGTCTGAATTATTTTAAAACTTTAAAGGCATCTGAGGTGTCTCCTATATTTTATAGACTTTGAATGGATCAGTGTCAACTACTAGAAATGTAGGCTCAATGATCCTATAAGCCCAAATGGCCATTCTGTACCCAAATGAAAAATGTCACGTGAGCCCTTTGGCCTTGGAGAATCTAACCCAGAACTGGCTTATTTATGGGAATTACATGCTTTAGTCAATAATAAATCTTACAACCATAATCTATGAAGAAACAGATTTTCTTTATATTAAGTTATGGACGTCAGTGATGGCTGTGAGGTGAGCTGCTCAGAAAGTCTGTAAATCCAACTCTATTAGGTAAGCCTTTTAAGAACATTTTCCTCTTAGCAACAGAAGGAACGGTACTTCGGTTTAGATTTTATTTCCTTATGGAACATATTCTAGTGGTAAAAAATGACTGAATATTTTGTGACTCTGAAATGCATTAATTAAAACATAATCTGTTCCTTAAGAACTCTAAATGTTTCTAAATTTGAGATGTACAACTGGGATATCCCAAACTAAATTGAGACTGCTCAAAGAGTAACTCCAAACATTTCTGCAAAACTGATACATGCACCTGCAGGATCTGTATGACGTGTGAAAATAACCTGAACATAATACCTACCTGCAGGCTCAAACCATTTATATCTTAAAATTTAAAGTGCATTTAAACACCCAAGAAAAGTCTTAACTGCATGGAAGATAACAATTCGCGTATTGACCTCTTTTTAAAAGTTCAGGTTTCTAGTTCAAGATGGCAGACTGTATACATTCACTTCCCCACCTTCCTAGAATTACAACAATAGAAATGAACAAGAGGGACTAGGCTGAATAGTACAGAGACTGGGAGAAGAGCAATCAGGAAACCAGAGAATTTTCACAACTTAGAGGCAAAAATCAGATAAAATAGGGTAAGCCTGAAAAGCCACAGAAGACTGCAGCCGAGGTGGAAGGTACTGTTATGGCAGAGTCCCAGAGGGCTGCCAAATTTGGAATAAATAAGGACAGGAAGCAGCAGAATACATAGAGCTGTAATCAAGGAGATGAATGAAAGGACTTTGCATGGACCAGTCAAGTGAGCTCTTCTTTCAAGTCTTTTTCTTCCTTCTCATAAAGTATCAGGCGGCAGCATTTGCCCCAGGATAAAACCATAGAAATGCTATCTAAAGAAAGTGAAGGATCTTCTGGGGTGAGCTAAGACTCTGAGAAAGATGTAGAGTAGAGATGGAGGTAAATCCAAACTCTACACCCAACACACATGGAGAGAAGCAACACATGTGAAGAGAAGCTAGATCTTTTGAAAGTAGAGAACTCCTTACTATTGACAGATTTTTAATACCCATGGAGACTTTTTTGTAGGGTTCACTATTATTTGTGCTTTGTTTGGTGCTTAGCTTATTAAATATCATCTCTCTAATATAAAACACTTTGCAAGCCAATTTTTCTTGAGGATTTTGACACTGGATACAAATTTGATTAATTAAAAATACTTTACAAATTTAAACTGCTATTACAAATGTAATATGGCTAAATCTTTTAAACACTTCAAATCCCTTAAACAAAGACAAACTTGCATAAACGCAGTAATTATAAAACATACACCTTTACAATAAAAACAGTTACAAAACGCTAATGCCATTGGATGTAACTGCTTTCCTCCCCTTATCCTTACACTTCTCTAGGTTTCACTGATTCTACACAATCTTGCTTATTTTGATTCCTAGGCTTTTAATCATTTTTAGACAGCAAGTGTAGGAATACAATCTTAGGAAAACCAAATTGTAGACCTAGGTTGTCAATAGTTGACACTGGAGGTGGAATATAGTGCCTGATGACACAGTTCAAAAAAGCATACCAAAGTCATTGATCACGTGTTTGAACGCCTTTTCCCCATGAAGTTTTTAAGACATTTTGCCTTTCCCAGAAATAAGATGTTCTTGAGGAGTGAAATAACTAACTATATCTGACCAATTTTCCTATAACTATGATCTATGGACTCTGGCTATTGGTATTATTAAAAATGTCTGGATCTCTTATCAATACTTTATTATAATTAGCAGGGGCCATAAAAACTAAAAGCATTGTTTTCCAGAGGTAAGTTCTGCATATTTCCTCATTCCTAAGACATTCCTTTTTCTTCCCAACATTTAACACCTTTGAAATTTGGGTACATCTTACAATGAAGGGTATCATCTAGTCCCAGTCAACCAGGAGCAAGTGTGACAGTGTTGTCACTGCTTGCTCTTGCATTTACTTCGTTGTTATCCCAAGAAGTAAGGATACTTTGAGGAAGAAATATGAGACTGGGTTATTGACTGAAATTTTTCCATTGATACCTGCTGTTAAAAACACAAAAACATCAGTAACAAAACTTGTTGAAGGCATGTCATTGGTTCGGAAGAAAATCCCAGAATGAGTGTAGCATATTTCTAGAAAATGCTGTATCACCAAAGCTCTGAATACTAAAAAACGTGAAATTATGTAGAAAAACACAAACACTAATAATTTTGAGCCAATAAGTGGTTCAGAAGACTCAGAAATGTAAAAAAGTTTCATTTATACCTTAACCAATTATTTTGTTTATGTTTTCCTTTTTAGGCATGCACAATATTAAAATTATGTCTAACCAAGTCCAAATATTCTAAATATTAAAAAAGATCTTTGCTAGGGTATAACCAGCAGTGATTTTTTTTCCTTAGTGGTATAAAAAATGATACATCTTATGCTCAAAGGCACCATACACTTGGTGACATAGTGTTGCTGTCATTTCAAGAAAATTTAGCTGTTTTAATCATTCCTAAATCACAGTGTTGGACTCTCTTTCCAATTGATGAACATGTTTGACATCTGTAATTAATAAACCAAGCTCCTGGTCTACACAGTTATTCTAAACTCTCCTAAACTCTTTGTTATGCTCCTGCTGCAGTCACGTTTCCCCCCATAATTGTGTGGCTCCCTCACCAATGTGATTATTTCCTGATTACAGATAGAAACAACTACATATGATGTTTTATAAACATATGCTTAAAAGAAAAACAAAACATCCATAATTTCCTACTTACTAAAATCCATAAAATTTAAACATAACTTAGTTTGTTCATCCTTCTCTTATATTTTACCTGATTTTACATTAATTGCATAGCCATCTAACCTTTTATTCCTAAATATGAATGGATAATAATATACCATTTCAGAAAAACTGACAGCAAAAAAGAGAAAGATCAAGTTGAACAAATGAAAAAAAGAAAATGACCCATGGTTGAATAGAGAGAACTCTAGAAGAGAAGACACATAACAAAAATTATAATTGGTTTTATCAGAAGATTTGAAGTAGTTACTGTATCCACAAAGCAAGAATAAGCTGGTGTGGGCAAAAGGAGCAATCAAAGAGCAAGAATCCTTATAAACTAAAAGATAAAAATGAAGATAAAATGAATTTAAAAAGAAGAAAATACAATTGATGAAATGAGAAATTGAATAAAATGGTTAAGTAATAGGCAACCTTGAAAAGCAAATGAATGATCTGGAAGAAAAGCTCAAAGAAAGTCTTTGAATATAGAAATAAAAAGTGAAAATAGAAAATATGAGAGAAAAGTTGAGATAGAATAAAAGCATAAAATCTAGTCTCCATCATAAGAATCTGAGAGAGAAACCAAAAAAATCATAAGATAAATATTCTCAAGAAGATATATTTGAGCTGAGGAAAGAAATGAATCTTTAGGCTGATAGACCCTGACAGGATGAATTTAAAATTTATATATAAATAAAATATAAAAACTTCATTCAGGCATATGTAGAGAAATTTCAGAACTTTAAGAAAAAAAAAAACAAAGTTTACAGTTTTTCAAAGAAAAAAAGTTACCTAAAGCAAAACCAATATTGGAGTTGCACTGTATTACTTTTTGGTTCTGAAAGCTAGGCTAAATGAAAAAAAAAAAAAAGCTCTAAGATTCTGAGGGGAAAACAATGGTTTGAACCTCAGCTCCTTTACAAAACTAATCAAACAACTATGAAAATAGAGAGGAGACTTTTTCAGACATGCAAGGAGTCAAAAGATTAACTTCACATGCAGCCTCCTTAAAGAAACTGCTTAAAAGGTTAGCAAATACCGTGAGATATACTGATCCACCATCCATTCTTTCTTTATTAACAGGTATCTATTTTGAGGGTGTCAATGCTGTAGCTAAAATTTAACACACTCACTTATAGTTAGAGGTCCAATGCAATGTTAACAGAGACATCAGATGACACTCCTGAGAAAGTTCCTTAAAAATGGAGAGGCTTAGCTAGCTATAAAGAGCCTTTTTGCCCCTCCCTCCTGTGACTTCGCCTGATCTAAAATGTGGACAGGATGGAGCTTCAGTAAACATCTTAGGGCAGCAAAAACCATGCCTTATGAATGGTGGAATATAAAGTTAGAATCTCTTTGTGTTCCTAATTATGATGGAGCTATCATATCAGAAATAATCTGCCTACATCTAATATTCATCTTTTAATTGTGAAATATATAGATAAGAAAATGTATGTAAAGTATATGCACAGTCTAATGAATAATAATGAAATGGAAATCCATGTGCCTACTCACCATCCAGTTTAAGAATTAGAAAGTTACCATTAGGAATATCTGTATGATGCTCTCTGATCACAACATATTTTTTCCTCCACAGAAATATTCACCATTCTGAATTTGTGTCAATTATTTAATTTTCCCTATGTCTTTATCACTTATATGTATCCTTAAAATATATTATCCAGTCTTGTCTTTTTTCACATCATATAGTATACATTCTCTTATGACTTACTTTCAACTGATTGACATATTCTTGAGACTCATTCATGTTGATACATGCAGGTTGCAGGTAATTTACTTTTCACTACTTTATAGAATTCCATTGTATAAATGCATTCCATCTTACCCATTTTCCTATTGATATAGACTTCAGTTGTGTCCAGTTGTTTTGTTATCATTGTTGTTGTTGCTGCCTGTTTTGCTATTACAAACGATAATGCTTTGAATATTCTTGCACATTTATTCTGACGCTGATTTGTAAGATCTCCTTATATATACCTACAGGTGAAACTACTGAGTCATAGGAAATGCACATACTCCTATTAATAATGCTCTTTTCCAAACTGATTGTACTCATTTATACCCACGTCAGCAGTATATGAGAGTACTTAGTGTTCTACATCCTCTTCAAAACTTGTATTCTCCAATTTTAATTTCCTTGTCTAGTGATTATAAAGTCATACTTCATTCTAGTTTTACTTTGCCTTTCCTTGATTTTTGTTAAATATTTCATATTTTCATGGTTTATTTCTCTTTTTGCCCCCTGGGAAATATATACTCATGTGTTTTGTCCATTTTTAATTAGGTTATCTGTTTTTTATTCTCCTACATTCTGAAAACTACTTTTGTCAGCTACATAGGTTTCAAATACCTTCTCACAATTTGTAGCCTCTCTTTTGACTCTATAATGTCTTTTGATGATGAAGTATCTTACTAATATAGTTGAATATAGCAACTCCAAGAAGTCAAGTAATCTTAAATTTAGTCTTGCAGGTAATTTTGTAGGGGTAATCATTAAAGTGTGAGAATGGAATGCATTTTTAGCTTGATTAATAATTTTTAAATATTTAGAAATACTACACATGTCCTCAGTTCAAACTCTCACCTTAGGCCCCGCACATGATAGGAGTGTTTGCCTTCTAGGATGGACCTTTGTGCTCTCCCACCCTGCCTTGAGATTCTACCTCTTTTCCTCCTCAACCAGTGTTAGTAGCTGACAAAGCCATCATGTGGCTGGAAAATCTTAAAAAGGAGAGTTTCATATAGAATAGCTCCAGTATGAACCTGAGATTGTCCACTTTCCCAGAGTTTGTATTTACCCTCTGTGAGGTGCTTTCTATGTCAAGATTTCCAACCACTGTACAAAAGTAGACACACAGCAGCCAAACCAATTCTCTTAAACATAAGAGATGATGGAAATCTCTTGCTGAAAACTTTCCAATGGCTTCCTGTCACACCATATGAATCAAAAGTTCTCTCCCTGGCCTCTAAACCCCACTTGGTTTATCCCCTGATCACATTTCTGGTCTCTCACTTGAAATCCTACTATTCTCCCCTGGACTCACTCCACTCCCGAATGCTGGCCTTTGTGAAATTCCCCAAAAATACTATGTTTCTGCTGAAGGAACTTTGATTTGACATTTCCTCTGCCTGGAATGCTTTTCCTCCTGAAGGCTCAGTTACCAGTTTCATTTTGGTTTCTTTTCAAATTTATCTTTCTGATAAAGGCCTTCCCTGACACTCTAAAATACATCCTGCTGCATATTGTATTTTTATTGGATTTATTGGTATTTCACTCTTTATTATATATTTCTTCTTGTTTAATGACAATATGCCCTATTAAAATGTAAGCTAAATGAGCACAGGTACTTTGTTTAGTTCATATTTATATGTCCTACACCTAGAACATGCCTTTCTAAGGCTTCATGTAACAGGTGTTCTATAAATATTTGTTGAATGAACATTTTATCCACTTACTTCTTAGACACAGATGTGCCCTCAGAGAAGAAAGATCTGGGTAACCTTTTGTTATCTGCATCCATTACCATGGGCACATCTCCAGCTATGATTGTCAGGACCAGGAACATTCTATTGAAAAATCCCAGTATAAGGCTGAGGGTCAAATACCTTGACATCATAAGGCCTTATTGTTAGAGAATAGAGAATCTCTCTTGATTTAATCAAATTCAACTTCAATAAAATAAAAGGAATTCACTTCTGGAGTTGGGGTTGAGGGGGTAAAAAAAACACTTTAAAAAGTACCTCTTAGAATAAGATTAATTATGGCCAGTTCAGAGGATGGTACCACTATGAACTATTTCAATTATTTCATCCATGTATATAAATCAACATTGAAATTTAAAAAATACAGTTTACCATAAGATAAAATGTTTTTAATAAACTCTGGGGGAAAAAATGCATATTAAACTTGCTAAAACCTACTCCTGCCCCCCCGAGTTCCCTCTTATGTGTAAAAGTAGTATCTTGTATCTTTGCCAAAAGGGTTCTAACTTCTGGAAATACCAGGGTTCATTTTTAGTCACTAAATCTCCCAAGGAAGTTAAAGATTTCTTGTTATGTATCTTTCTTTCTTCTCACTGCAAAATCAAATACTATATATTTATGTACCTGCCTCTACTTTCAGACTATGCCTTCATAGATTATCTAAGCAGAAAGTGTAAATGTATCTTCATTGTTAGCTACAATGAGAAAAATTTGAACTAATAATATCTTCCAAGCATCTGACATCTGATACCATGGAACACAAGATTAAAGATTTACCATTAATGAAGGGCTGCTACAAATTCACACTAGGTAATTAACCCAAAAGAAAACAGAATGAGTTAATAATGATTATGAAAATAAACATCTCTTCATGTGAGAGATTCTTCATCCCAGTATTTTTAATAAATTTAATTTTTAAAAAATACTTTATCCCACTTTTGCAAAAAAAGAAATAACATGCATGTGTGTGTTTACATGCAAATGAAGAGAAAGGATAGAAACAATGCTCATGAAATTGTTGACAGTGTTCCACCTCAGGAGGAAAATGGAGGTAAGGGGAATAATAAAAGGAAGTTTCTACATCTTCCTGACTACAGTAGTATATATAGTTTTTAACAATGAGACATATTTATATTTTGTGTTATGCGTGTGTGTGTGTGTGTCTGTATGAAACCAATGACTAGTATTTTTAGAGGGTCTTAGAATCATTAAAATTAAAATTTCAGAAAAAAGTAAAAGAAATTATTTCAAGGCATTGAGAGCTTGGTATTTAAACAAATACCATTGAAAATATATTCAATATTTTAAAATGAGACATTTTGGGGTGCTGGGTGGCTCAGTCAAGTGTCTGCCTTTGGCTCAGGTCATGATCCTAGCGTCCTGGGATCAAGTCCGCATCAGGCTCTGTGCTCAGCAGGAAGCCTGCTTCTCCCTCTCTCTCTACCTGCTGCTTGTGTTCCCTCTCTCACTGTCTCTCTCTGTCAAATAAATTTTTAAAAAAATTAAAATAAAAAAATGAAACATTTCTTAAAATGAATTAACAATGGCATTGAGGAGAGCACGTGATATGATGAGCACCGGGTACTATACACAACTGATGAATCACTGAACACTACATCTGAAACTAATGATGTACTATATGTTGGCTAATTGAATTTAAATTTAAAAAAAGAAAAAATGAATTAACAATCTTCTAATTTTTGTCTTTATGCCTATATTTCTATATTGATATGGGCTATCCTTAAAGTGTGGTACACCCCTATTCCATTATAAAAATGAACATAATAAAACAAATCTGACTTCTATAATTTTATGGTATTACAATTCTTAATCTATACTCAGTCAAGGAAGTGGGTGGGTGTAGGAGGAGGTAAATAAATGTATGTACTTTTCACCTATTTCTAACATATTCACTTTTTAGGAAAAAGGGGTATTTCTTAATTATCTCTTTTACCTTTTTAAATGGTGGAGAACTTTAAGGAAAATGATAAAAGTGTGTGATTGGTTGCTTTCTTCCAAATCCATGACCTACTTCCTGAAACCCTGCTGATGGGCTCTCATGTGAAACATTTCCCATCAGCAGTTTAAATTACCTTTCAGAACCTCCAACATGTTTCAGAATCTTAGGATGAATAATTAATGCAACTGCACTCACAGACCTTTGTAATGAGCACATATTTTATAAGTAAATAACGAATGTCCGATACCAAATGAATACCAATGGAATAGAGATTTCTGAGAAGCAGGCTGGGTGTTTTGTGTGAAACCTGAAATTGACACTGATAGGCCCATATTCACAAACTTCCACTTCTATTAGTTGGTTTTTAGACCCATTTACTCAGTATGTCAGCTTGATTCTCATATTGGCAAATGAATGTTGTTTGTGGCTCATGAAAGAGAATGGAATTAGCTAGATCATTTAACCACAGGAAGCCACAAATAATGTTAACTGATCAGCTGGCCATAAATTTATTCTTTTTAACTGTTGAATTATGCATTCAATTCTCTGCACCTGAAAGCAGTTTTCTTCTCCTTTCCTGTATTTCTGTCACTCTTTTCTACTTTGTGAATCATCTCCACATTCATAGATTATATTATGTGAATCAAAAACTTGCATATATATATATATAATAGTTCAGCCTCATATGCCTGCATGACTTTGAAATATTTTTCCATTTAATATTTTCTTAAAAGCCAGGCTTTATAAAATCTAATTTAAAAGCCCTGCATTGCATTAGAGCACAGAACTAAAAGGTTATTTGTGGAATTGATCACTTTCCTGATAAATAACAAAAAACTATACTTCCCGAATTACATCTATTTTTACAAGTTTAGTTTTCCTGAATCCATAGACTTTTTTCAAGCAAAGCTATTTCAAATGATTGTGAGGAGGTTAAAATTTTTTCTGGTCACTTAGGACAGAGTTATGTCTCATTTCCTATTTGCTTTGAGGGAGTCTCAAGTGAAAAGAGGGAATTCTGACTTGTGTGATAATATTCCATAGTATTTTTATAGAAAATATTCATGAGGTGTATTGGCCTAAGGTGAAAGAAGGCTATTGATTAATGTGGAAATTCTACCAGAAGGACTAAAGTACCTAAAAGTAGCATGTTGGGGCCAGCCAGGTCTGAGCTCAGCCCTACACAGTTACTGGGACAGCATGGAGAAATAACTTGACTTCTCTGTAAGGCTTTTTCATGTATAATGGGAATAATTATTCTCTCTCTTAACAGTTGTTCTCAAAACTAAACAATGCATTTCAAGTGCATGACAGTAAGGCTCAATAAACATCAGCTCCCTCTCCATGCCCTTGCCCTCTCCCTTGTCCAGTTACAACTATAACATCTAAAACTCCCAGGTACCATCTCTCAGAAAGGATTGGGATGAATTCTAGGGTACCAAATCTGATTAGGAAGGCAACCGTGTTCCGGTCACCACGTTTTCATATCTGTCCCCTCTGCTAAGCTGTGACTCCATGAGGACCATGACCAACTGTCTTCCCTCACTGCAACCTCAGAACCAAAGCACAGGTACTAGTGTTTAATGTGTACTCACTGAATGAATGAAGGCCCTAGTCCTTTTCTCCAACAACAACCGCCTTATACCTGAATCACGGATGGCCACTCCAGGCACATTTCATCATGGAAAACAATTAAAAATAAAATTTCCAAGACAATAAAAATCCCACATGAATTTTTACCAATACATAAAATAAAGTTGTACGTTTCCATGTATTCCAGATAGAATGTTTTCAAACGGCTTATTGCATTACATAATATTGTTGGTCACTTCTCAAAAATATACTGATTCTACTTCAATTATTCTACAGCTACTCATGTGTGTAGATTTTGCTGAAAATATCAATTGGCAATGATCTTTCTGTAAGAACATAAACATCACTCCTTAATTTGCTGCCAGAGCAGTAATTTGCAAAGCCGAAAGCTGCTTAAGACTTTATTTTAAACTCAAGTTTTACCTGAAACCTTTACTTTAAAAAAGGGGAAAAAACTTGCTTTCCATTCTGTGAGTTGTCTGCCATGGCCATAACCTAAATTAAACCAATTTTAATCCATTAAAAATAAATTATTTCAAAAATGATTAAGATTTTCTAAAAAAAAAAACAAAACAGGAAACAAGTAAAACGAATTTCACAGGGCCCACAGCAATGTGCATTTTATTTTTAATGCATTTTAAGCGAAAATTCTAAAACTGTGAAAGAAACCTTATACTGAGTTAGGTAAGGACAAAATGGCTTGGCAGACTTTGGATACACAGAAAGGAATGACATGGAAAGATGTTTGCTGGAAAACAATGGTGAAAAGTGTTCAGTAAAGGCAATTCACAGCAGCAAGGCTTGCCAGAACTAGACAAGGATGTGAGCACTCGTGATCGATTTAATCTTAAATATTCCTTAAAGTCTTTTATTTATTAGGTATTTACATTGTGTCAGATACTTTGTTAAGCACTTTATTTTTTTTCATTCTGTAATGTATGAATAATTATGCTTATTCCGTAGGTCAAGAAATGGAGACCCTGTTAACAAGTAAAATACCTGGAACCTTAAATGCATCTCCTTCCAAAATTTCTGGTTCTTAATCATTATGCTATGCTGACTATACAATCCTATGGGTTAAACAACCCCAAAGTGAAAAGCATTTCAATGGGAAAACAATTGCAAAAGTACAAGTTCAAAAACTCCTGCTTATAAATCAAGCAAATCTGTAATTTAAAAACTCAGCACAGGGAATCTGGCAATCTTAGCAAATCACCCTGACACATCTACTTTCTATGGTCTTACCGGGGTAACTCAATAACCCCTGCAAGTATGCTGGTAAAGACTAAGAGAGGTCTCTAAGTCCCAAGTTCTACTGGATCTCCAAGGAGACTATGACCAGGGCTTCTTTCTCCTAGAGGGAGATGAAAGCCAAAGGGAAAAAAATCACAAAGATAAAGAATGTCTTCTCTTCAAGGCCCAAGACAGAAGCTGAAAATTTTTCGGCTTTCCAAAGTGTTACAGTTAGCAAATGTAAATAGACCCTATTGATTATTGAGCAGTAAGAGAGTTTCTCCTGGGCACTCGCTACATGGAATCCTTGGGCCAGCAGCACAATCCCGCTTACCCCAATTATCTTGGAAGATATCTAGCCACATGAAAAAACTCAACGGCTCACAGTCTCTGTAACAAGAAGACTGTTCTTGCACCTTAAAAATCTCAGAACAGAGGGGGGCGCCTTGCTGGCACAGTCCGTTGAGCAACCAACTCTTCATTTCAGCTCAGGTCATGATCTCGGGGTCGTGGGATTGAGTCCTGTGCTGGGTTCCACATTCTGCAGAGAGTCTGCTTGAGATTCTCTCTCCCTCTCCCTCTGCCCCTCCTGCTTACTCTCTCTCTCTAAAATAAATAAATATATCTTTAAAAAATATCTTAGAGTAGAGAGTCTTCTTCCTAGTAAATCAGAGGACTGAGAATTGGCCAATCCATTCATTAATAGCTTAGAAGAGTGAAAAGTGCTCCTACAGAATGCTAAAAGATAAAGAGCCAACATCACACTGGGAGAACTTAGGAAGCACATCCGAATTGTGAACAAATGAAATTGTGTGTGCTCTCACCAATATTCAGGGAAATCAAAATTAAAACAAACATAAGATGCCAAATATTCCTAAAATCAGAAATCCCACTTTGGGAACTATATTTGACAGTAATAAAAGCATTAGAACAAAAACTGAAATCATTTTCAGTTTCATTCACAGGAAGATGATTAAACATACTATAGTATGTTCATCCTATGCAAAATACACCATCCAGTGAGAAGAATGTTTTTCAATAATCTGGAGGTCTATTTTAAAAAAGCAAATTCTAAAACATCATGTACAGTAATATTTTCTTATTCAAAAACCTGTTTCTGTGTATACATGTTTGATATCTTTATATGAACATGAAGAAAGTTAGAGAATGTCAGGCCCGGTGCTATAAAAGTGGTTGATTTCAGGAAAGTGAAAATAGGCATAAGGGAATCATTCACTTTTCCTTTACACATCTTTAGATTGTTACATCTGTACCAGTAAGACACTGTTTTAGAAATTCTTTTTTAAAAACTAAAAGGAAAAAAGCATTACATAAAATTACTGTCAATATAGCAAAGATCTGACCTTATGTGAATTTAAATAATTATTCAATGCTATATACCCAAAATGACTGAATTCATAAATACTGCATGCACCACTACAATATATTTCTATCAGGATGATAAAAGATAATAATCATGCCCATAGAAACATAATTTCTAGCCACACACTTTATTAAATAAATGCCAGTGTTTAAACTCTATTTTTTCATTGCCATTTTTAATCATCTCCATTTTTAAAAGTTCAATAGTTAAAAGCCAACTAAACAAACAGAAAATAAACCTATGTTAAAACCAGAAAATTTTTGTCTCCTCTAAATTCTCTTACACTGTTTTTCCTATCTTTAGGGGAAATTGAATTAACTATGAAAATAAAGTATCCCTTCAATCCCTTTTTTACCAAAAGATTTTCTATTTTCTCCTGAACACTCTCTCTAAGAAAAAGCACAGGGTTTCAATTGTTGGAAAGAATTTTTGGATCAATGTTAAGCTTTTGGAGATAATACTGTTTTGAGTTATTTTGAAAAGCTGAAATAGGAGAGAAATCCTAGAGTATCAGACCAGACACCAGGGTGGACCCTGCAGTTAGAGAACAGTAAGCTTTCTGCATCATGCAACCATTGTGCTTTCATGTATGCAAGTTTCCTGGGTCAGGGGACCTCAGAATATGTGCAAACACATATAAGGGGATCATATCCAATCACCCCCAGTAAGTCTAGAAAAATAAGAAGAGAAACATTCAACATATCTAAGGCTTCACTCATTCTACCCTCCCACCAGCTTCAATTTACTTTAACCTATTGACCCAATTTTCTTCATTTTACTAAGTTGTCTTAATTCCAGTACAGTTAATAGACAGTGTTACATTAGGTTCAGGTGTACAATTTAGTGATTCAACACTTCTATACATTATTCTGTACTCATCATAATTGTACTCTTTAATCCCATCACCTATTTCACCCATTCCCCCACCCACCTTCCCTTTATTAAACACCTATTTGTTCTCCGTAGTTAAGAGTCGGTTTCTTCATTTGTCTCTCATTTTTTCCATCAGCTTCTTTGTTTTGTTTCTTAAATTCCACATATGGTAGGTCTTTCTCTGACTTATTTCCCTTAGCATTATACTCTCTAGCTCTATCCAGGTCATTGCAAAAGGCAAGATTTCCTTCTTCTTTATGGCTGAATAATATTCCAGTGTGTGTGTGTGTGTGTGTGTGTGTACACACACACACACACACACATATATATACCACCTCTTTATGCATTCATCTATCCACAGACACTTAGGCTGCTTCCATAATTTGGCTATTGTAGATAATGTTGTAATAAACATAAGGGTGCATAAAGCCCTTCAAATTATTATTTCTATATTCTTTGGGTAAATACCCAGTAGTGCAATTACTGGATCATAGGGCAGTTCTATTTTTAACTTTTCAAGGGATCTCCATCTTGTTTTCAACAGTGGCTGCACAAGTTTGCATTCCCACCAACAGTGCCTGAGCGTTCCTTTTTCTCCACATGCTCACCAACATTTGTGTTTTCTGTGGGTTTTTTTTTTTTTTTTAATTTTAGCCCTTCTGTCAGGTGTGAAGTGATATCTCATTGTAGTTTTGATTTGCATGTCCCTGATGATGAGTAATGTTGAGCATCTTTCCCTGTGTCTGTTGGCGAATTTGGATGTCTTCTTTGGAGAAGTGTCTGCTCATGTCTTCTGCCCATTTTTAATTGGATTATTTGGTTTTTCAGTGTCATGTTGTAGTGGTTCTTTATATATTTTGGATACTAATCCTTTATCAGATATATCATTTGCAAATATATTCTCCCATTCAGTAAGTTGTCTTTTAGTTTCACTGACCACTGACCCATTCTAAACAAAGTCTACCCCTTTCACTGTCAGGAAATTATTCCAAATTAGGCTTAAAAAAAATGATTTGTTCTCTGCAGAACAGATTAAAAAAAAAAAAAAGCTTCATTTTTCTCCACTCCTAATTACATCTCTCCACCTATCAACTTAATGTTTGGTTCTTGATTTTGTTTTTCTGATAACAACTCCTCCATTCCCAATTGCCTCAGCACCTGCTTTGACACACTTTAACATTGATTCAGAAGCTGCACTCTATATTGAAATACCA
This sequence comes from Neomonachus schauinslandi, assembly GCF_002201575.2. NCBI lineage: Eukaryota > Metazoa > Chordata > Mammalia > Carnivora > Phocidae > Neomonachus > Neomonachus schauinslandi. The sequence continues at coordinate 67,347,791 of NC_058409.1, read as the reverse complement.
AAGTACAATGCCTCAGTATATTGCAGCTGTTCACACTATTTTACCTTTACATCATAATATACATATGTTTCTATAATATTTCCTCACTCATATATGGTCCATTAGGGTAATCCTTCTTCACAAGGTAAATATTATTTCTTTGATATTATAAGCTCTTGGAGGGAAAAATAGTATTTACAGTATAATTCCCCAAATCTACCTGTACTTAAATAAATCTGATGAGGTGTACACACACACACACATATTACCTTTTCTTTAAGATTTTATTTATTTGAAAGAGAGACATAGAGCATGGGAATAGGGGCAGGGGAGGGGCAGTGGAAGTGGAGAGAAAAAACCCCAAGCAGACTCCTTACTGAGCACAGAGCCCAAAGCAGGCCCTATCCCATGACCCAGAGACCATGACCTGAGCCAAAATCGAGAGTCAGACACTTAACCTAGTGAGCCACCCGGGCACCCCTACATTACATTTTTAAGAATAAAAATACTACCACTATGCTATAATTGTTGCTATTTCCATACTTTTGGTTTATTAAAACTTAATGATGCCAGAATAGCTATACTCTTAAGAAAGCCCTATACTAAGCAGCATGTTTAGCCAAAAGAGACTAAATCAACTACCTAATAATCATCTCAAGAAGGTACTACCCATGGTTAGGAGGTTCTTTTTAAAAAGAAATTTGGACAACAGCAAACAGTTCTAATCTATCATTACTGTATATAAGCAGTTACATATGGCCTTTTCTCTGCAATCAAACCAATTATGAGTTCAAAAGTCTACTCTAGAGAACACAGAGGAAATTGCTGGTAAACCTCTCTCACCATTAGCTGTGTGATTTCTGAAAGTTCTCACTATGCTTTAAAGAGTACAGGACTCAATTTTCTCCTTCATAAAACAGAGCTAATAATAATACCTGGTCCAAAGAATTATTGTAAGAATTAAGCATTCAGTGGGGCGCCTGGGTGGCTCAGATGGTTAAGCGTCTGCCTTCGACTCAGGTCATGATCCCAGGGTCCTGGGATCGAGTCCCACATCGGGCTCCTGGCTCAGCGGGGAGCCTGCTTCTTCCTCTGACCCTCTCCCCTCTCATGCTGTTTCTCTCTCGCTCGCTCTCTAAAAAATAAATAAATAAAATCTTTAAAAAAAAAAAGAATTAAGCATTCAGTAATAACGTTATCAGTGCCTGGCACCTAGTAAGTGTTCAATAAATGTTAGCTGTGTTACTATTTCAGTACTCTTGTCTTAAGGATTTCCTAGCACATAAAATGGTAAGAGAATGGAGGAAATAGAGAAGAAAATTCCTTGTCAAGGAACAAGTTATTTTTTTTATTTTATTTTATTATGTTATGTTAGTCACCATACAATACATCCTTAGCTTTTGATGTGGTGATCCACGATTCATTGTTTTTGTATAACATCCAGTGCTCCATGCAGTACGTGCCCTCCTTAATACCCATCACCAGGCTAACCCATCCCCCCACCCCTCTCCCCTCTAAAACCCTCAGTTTGTTTTTCAGAGTCCAAAGTCTCTCTTGGTTCATCTCTCCCTCCGATTCCCCCCCCTTCATTTTTCCCTTCCTTCTCCTAATGTTCTCCATGCTATTCCTTATGTTCCAGAAATAAGTGAAACCATATGATAATTGACTTTCTCTGTTTGACTTATTTCACTTAGCATAAGCTCCTCCAGTCCCATCCATGTTGATGTAAAAGTTGGATATTCATCCTTTCTGATGGCTGAGTAATATTCTATTGTATATACAGACCACATCTTTATCCATTCATCTGTTGAAGGGCATCTCGGCTCTTTCCACAGTTTGGCTATTGCGGACATTGCTGCTATGAACACTGGGGTGCAAATGGCCCTTCTTTTCACTACATCTGTGTCTTTTAGGGTAAATACCCAGGAGTGCAATTGCTGGGTCATAGGATAGCTCTGTATTTAATTTTTTGAGGCACTTCCACACTGTTTTCCAAAGTGGCTGTACCAACTTGCATTCCCACCAACAGTGTAAGAGGGTTCCCCTTTCTCTGCAACCTCTCCAACATTTGTTGTTTCTTGCCCTGTCAATTTTTGCCATTCTAACTGGTGTAAGGTGGTATCTCAATGTGGTTTTGATTTGGATTTCCCTGATGGCTAATGATGATGAACATTTTTTCATGTGTCTGTTAGCCATTTGTATGTCATCTTCAGAGAAATGTCTGTTCATGTCTTCTGCCCATTTTTTTGACTGGATTATTTGTTTTTTGGGTGTTGAGTTTGAGAAGTTCTTTATAGATCTTGGATACCAGCCCTTTATCTGTAGTGTCATTTACAAATATCTTCTCCCATCCTGTGGGCTGCCTCTTTGTTTTGTTGACTGTTTCCTTTGCTGTGCAGAAGCTCTTTATCTTGATGAAGTCCCAAAAGTTCATTTTTGCTTTTGTTTCACTAGCTTTTGGAGATGTATCTTGAAAGAAGTTGCTGTGGCCAATGTCAAAGAGGTTACTGCCTATGTTCTCCTCTAGGATTTTGATGGATTCCTGTCTCACACTGAGGTCTTTCATCCATTTTGAGTTTATCTTTGCATACGGTGTTAGAGAATGTTCAAGTTTCATTCTTCTGCATGTGGCTGTCCAATTTTCCCAGCACCATTTATTGAAGAGACTGTCTTTTTTCCATTTCATATTATTTCCTGCTTTGTCGAAGATTATTTGACCATAGAGTTGAGAGTCCATATCTGGGCTCTGTATTCTATTCCATTGGTCTGTATGTCTGTTTTTGTGCCAGGTCCATGCTGTTTTGGTGATCACTGCTTTGTAATATAGCTTGAAATCAGGCAATGTGATGCCCTCAACTTTTTCTTTTTCAACATTTCCTTGGTGATTTGGGGTCTTTTCTTATTCCATACAAATTTTAGGATTGTTTGTTCCAGCACTTTGAAAAATGTCATTGAAATTTTGATCAGGATGGCGTTGAAGGTATAGATTGCTCTGGGTAGCATAGACATTGTAACAATGTTTATTCTTCCGATCCATGAGCATGGAATATTTTTCCATCTTTTTGTGTCTTCTTCAATTTCTTTCATGAGTGTTCTGTAGTTCCTCGAGTATAGATCCTTTACCTCTTTGGTTAGGTTTATTCCGAGGTATCTTATGGGTTTTGGTGCTATTGTAAATGGAATTATTTCTCTAATTTCTCCTTCTACAGTTGCATTGTTAGTGTATAAGAAAGCAACTGATTTCTGTGCATTGATTTTGTATCCTGCCACATTACTGAATTGCTGTATGAGTTCTAGTAATTTGGGGGTGGAGTCTTTTGGGTTTTCCACATAAAGTATCATGTCATCTGCGAAAAGAGAGAGTTTGACTTCTTCTTTGCCAATTTGAATACATTTTCTTTTTTTGTCTGATTGCTGTTGCTAGGACTTCCAGTACTATGTTGAACAATAGTGGTGAGAGTGGGCATCCTTGACATGTTCCTGATCTTCAGGGAAAGGCTCTCAGCTATTCCCCATTGAGGATGATATTCGCTGTGGGTTTTTCATAGATGGATTTTATGAACTTGAGGAATGTTCCCTCTATCCCTATACTCTGAAGAGTTTTAATCAGGAAAGGATGCTGTATTTTGGTTCTTCTCTCTCCTCTTATTAATGTGTTCTATCACATTGATTGATTTGCAAATGTTGAACCACCTTTGCATCCTGGGGATAAGTCTCACTTGGTCGTGGTGGATGATCCTTTTAATGTATTGCTGGGTCCTATTAGCTAGGATTTTGTTGAGGATTTTGGAATCCATATTCATCAGGGATATTGGTCTGAAATTTTCCTTTTAATGGGGTTTTTGCCTGGTTTGGGGATTAAGGTAACGCTGGCCTCATAGAATGAGTCTGGAAGCTTTCCTTCTGTTTCTATTTTTTGAAACAGCTTCAGGAGGATAGGTATTATTTCTTCTTTGAATGTTGGGTAAAATTCCCCATGGAATCCATCAGGCCCTGGACTCTTGTTTTTTGGGAGGTTTTTGATCACTGCTTCAATCTCGTTACTGGTTATTGGCCTATTCAGGTTGTCTATTTTTTCCTGTTTCAGTCTTGGCAGCTTATAGGCTTCCAGGATGGCATCCATTTCATCCAGATTGCTCAGTTTATTGGCATAGAGTTGTTGATAATAATTTCTAATAATTGTTTCTATTTCCTTGGTGTTAGTCATGATCTCTCCCCTTTCATTCAGAATTTTATTAATTTGGGTCCTTTCTCTTTTCTTTTGGATAAGTCTGGCCAGTGGTTTATCGGTCTTGTTAATTCTTTCAAAGAACCAGCTTCTAGTTTCGTTATACAGGGTCAGAAAGGAACATAGTGAAACTTGGTGCAAAAGAAAAATAGATAGTTGAATTTAACGTATCAAATTTGCAGTCTTGAGAAAGAAAAACATTATTGCCTTTTATTCCTATGCGGCTAATAAGAGAGCCATGTCAATTTACAAAATTAGTTATCTTTATAACTCTGGCCATAGACCGTTCCTGGCACATAGTCACCTAAAAATATTGATGCATGAACTGACAAATAAATGTATATATGTATGAACATAGAGCTCTTAAAAGTTTTTAAATATCATGTAGATACAATGAGATTTGCATTTTAAAAGGATAACATGGCCAAACAAAAATAAAAGGATAACATGGTTGGCTTGTTGAAAATGGGCATTAACAAGAGAAAACTGGAATAAGAATAGCAAAGTCATCATTAACTCCGGTGAGAAGTAATGAAGACCTAAATCAAGGCAATACCAGTGGGCACAGAAATAAAAGAATAATGTGAAGGAGGCCCAGAAAGAGGCAATCCTTTAATGTGGGTGATGAGAAAGAAGCAAGATCAACAATGATCTCCAAGTTTCTAGGCTATGGAATATGTGGAGATTCTAATAATTAAAATAGCAAAGGAGAGACAACACATTTGGAAGAGATAAATATAGGAAGCAGAAATTGAACTTGGACTTATTGAGGTGTTGGGAAATAAACTTTGACACCATAAGCAACTAAGTGAGGGATGAAGTTATGGAAGAGAATGGGATTATCCAGGAAGAACACGAAGATTATGAATAAAGGAAAGACCCAATAAGGTAAGACTAAATTGATGATGAAGAAGGTGGTATCAGAAATGTACAAGTTTTACAAAAGAATGGACATGGAAAACCATGCAAGTAAAGAATATTTTTTAAAAGGCAGGGGATGGGGTAGAGGGAGAAGGTCAACATTGTTAGATGCACAGATGTCAAAGAAAGCAGACAGAAAAATTGTCCATTGGCCCAAACAGTAAATGCATAGGTAGTCTGCATGGGGCTTGACACTTTCACATTCCTTCCAGCAATTTATAAGAATGCTGTCTTCCCCACAAACTTATCAACAGAGAGATACTATCAAGCTTTTGCATTTTTGCAATCCTAGGTGTGAGGAAAATGGCATCTCATTGTAGTTTTTATACTTAGTATGAATGAAGTTGAGTATTTTCATATATAAAGTCACTGCTCTACTTTTTTATAAATTGTTTGGGTATTTTTCCCAATTTTTTCTATAAGATTTTTTAGTCCTTCATGACTTTTCAAATTCTTTAGGTTTTAGAAATATTAAAATTTTGACTTTGCTTAGTGTTATTTTTGACACAAAATTTTTAATTTTAGTCAAATTTATCCATTTTTTTTAATTCTTCTGGATTTGGAATCATATTTAGAAATGCCTTCCCTGAATCCAGATTTTAGTAGGATTCACTGGTTTTCTTCTAGGTCTTATATGAGTTCATTCTTTTAGATTTACAATCCATTTTAAGTTTATTTTTGTTTACTGGTGTAAGTAATAATTTTATCTTTTTCCAGATAACTATTCAGTTGTCTCAACAACATTTATTAAATAATCCATCCCTTGTCCAGTGATATGACTTTATTTTTTATTTTTTTAGTAATCTCTACACCCAACATGGGCCTCGAACTCATGACCCCAAGATCGAGAGCTGCACTCTCTTCCAACTGAGCCAGCCAGGTGCCCCTCAACAACTTTTTCATATACTAAAATTCACATGTGCTTGGGACTATTTCTAGAATTTTTAATCCATCCACTGCTGTCATGTGCCAAACCCACACTATTTTAATTAGAGAGATTTTATAGGGTGTTTTAAAATATGATAGTACCACCCTCTTCATAGCTTCTGTCTTGTCAGTGTCGTTCCAGCTATTCTTGCATGTTATTTTCTATATGAAATTTGCTATCAACTGAATTAACTCCACAAAAGGAAACTTGCTGTTATATTTATTAGGATCAAATTAAATCTATAAATCAACTTAGGGAGCACTGACATTTGATAAGGTTGAAACATCCTACCCAAGAGGGAGGGATGTCTTTCAATTTAATTAAGTCGGGAATGTTATGTTGTTCCCTTCATGTAGATCTCGCACAATTATTATTGGACTTAATCCTAAGTAGTTTCCTTTTTTTTGTTGACAGAGTTTCTTCTAAGTGAAAATGTCTTTTTAAGTTTTTAGCAGAAATGGAGTTTCTGCCCAATGGAGTTCTCATTATATCTTCTAGCAGATTATTATTTGTGTATATTAGGGTCTCTCAACCTTGGCACTGCACAGACATTTGAGACCAGTAATATTTTTTTTTTTTTTTTTTTTGGCTGGAGAGCCTATCTCATACATTTTAAGATATTTAGCAGATCTCTGATGTCTACCCACTAGCCACTAGGTGCTGGTATCACTACCAATCATGAAAACCCACAATGTCTCTAGACATTGTCATATGTCACATGGGGGAGGGGGCGGCTCAGTTAAGAAACACTGCTGTATATGAAGACTGTTAATTTTTGCATGCAAATCATGTATCTCACAATCTCACTGAATTATTACAGTATCTGCCTGTGTCCTGAAATATTTTGGAAATAAGGCAAGAATGAGGCTGGAGTCCAAAATATCATCTTTACTATTAGTAAAATTATTGAGACAATGTGGCTCCTATTTACAGACCTGTGGGGCTTTCTAATGTTAAACCTTCAAATTAGACATACACTGCTTCCCATGTCCCACCATGTCACAGGTAGGAGAGATAAACCACAGGCTTGCCCAGGTAAGAGAGATCCTCTCCCTGCCTGACAGAGAAAAGCAGGATCTGTGCTGCTTGCAGCCAGGCTCTTTCCAAAGATAAAGGGGAGAGGGAGATGTTGGGCATTAGTACCCAGTTTTTCCTTTAAAACTCTTCTAACAGATTAAGGGGGAAGAGACAGAGCGGGGGGGAATCAAGAGTAGGGAATAAATGTGCTCTTGAACATAATGACATTACTCAAAATCTTCCCCAGTAATGTCTAAGAATCACTGAAAGTATCTTGTGGGTTCAGGAACAAGTCAATTCATTTCTGAGCCACCATCTCTGAAACCCACGCCCTCCTTAAGAATGCTCCTCTGTGGGGGCGCCTGGCTGGTTCAGTCCTTAAGTGTCTGCCTTCTGCTCAGGTCATGATCTCAGGGTCCTGGGATCAGCCCCCCATCGGGCTCCCTGCTTGGTGGGGAGTCTGCTTCTCCCTCCCCCACTCCCCCTGCTTGTGTTCCCTCTCTCACTGTCTCTCTTTCTGTCAAATAAATAAATAAAAACCTTTAAAAAAAAACAAAAACAAAAAAAAGAATGCTCCTCTGTGGAGGAGAGCGGTCACAGTCATGGCAGCCCAGACCCTGTACTAACTTGCAGTCTAGAGCTCAGAAGTGTGTGGTACTTTGTTTCCCAGGCTCCAAATCAGCCTAACTTTTTCCCAAAGTATCATCACATCTTCATAACATCATTTCTCTTCCACTTCCCTCCTTGGGACTCAAACCAGTTCCACAGAGAGTCAGAGAAGCAGGCTTCATTCCATCACCTCCATTTTCCTCATCAACTTGGTCTCTTCTTAACAAGAATGCATGAACAGTAACACTCCTTTGTCCTCCTTTAATTACAAATCCTACCTCCAAAAGCCCTATTAATTTTGCAAATAAACGACCCAAAGAATTATTATACCAATTCCACAGCCAGATTCTGAATCTTGTTTTTACTACTTATGAAACACAATTACTTTCAAAAGTGTGCACTATTTAAAATCTGTCCCTAGTAATTCAACAGTAGTTATGAAGCATTTACTACATGCAGGCATTACGCCAGAGCACTGATGGCAAGACTTACATTGACTTTTATTCCAGGGTGAAAGCCACTCTCTTGTTTATGTCATGACATACAGAAATGGAATGTTTTAGAATTCGTGTATCAAACCATGTGCTTACCCACAATCCTAGAACATGATATCAGTATGTCTGGCCACTTGGCAATTCAGACTTCTTTTTACAGGTTCTACCTCTGGGAAATTTTGAACTTAAATATCTTACTTGCTCAGTTTCAGGCAGACCAAATCACAGGAATAATAAGCAGAATTCTGGATAGTGCCCTATCATCAATTGCCTAAAGAATTAAAGCCAAGATGCCACTTTGAGTTCTGCCCATGGATACCTTTGAGGGATGATGACCTTCTCTTTCCAATCACTTTTAGAAATCATTAGCCAGAAAGCACTCACCAGAAGCTCTATTTGGTAGCTTATAAATGATTTTAATACCATTTCCTTAAAACATATGCCATGTCCATGTTTGTTAAATAACGTGAAACACGCAAATATTTGGCTAATAATGAAATATAAACACGAATTCACACAAAAGGAGAAGAGAATCCACCTTACTGCCAATTTAGGCCCTGAGTTTCCTGGCAGTCGTGGAAATAAAAGGAAAGATGATGAATCACTTATCTCTTACTAACCTTGAGGAACTTTCCTGTAAATATTTATGTTAAGAAAATTCAATTACATTAAGAATGTACTCGGTCAGTCAGAGCTCTGCGGCAGCATTGTGCCAGGGAGCGAGGAGCAGCAGCGGCCGTGGGGGGGCGGCTGGAGAGGGGAAAAAAACCCAAAATGTGCTCAAGAAACAGTTCTTACAAAAGATGCAGAAATGTTCTTTATAATGCCATTGCTTTAAATGATAAAAGTTAAGAGCTTTATTATTGTGTGTGTTTGATGTAGTCTTATTTTTAAATAATAATAGTGATTAGAGAACCAGAGAAAACAACAATTTAAATAGCCCTGTCTTTTTGAAGTATCCATCATTTCCCCTAGGCTTTTGGCAGGAGTTTGATGGTGATCATTTCAAGGCAGGGCTTTCAGCTTAATGCCCAATGAACAGATGTTCTAATTTAAATTAAAAATTATTACTACATATGGAAGTATATTGGTGTGTCTGGGTGTGTGAGAGATGGAGTGTGTGTGATGGAGACACATATGACTAGATAGAGATATCAGATATAAAATAGTCCCCTCGGATGGGAGACAGGGACGGGGTAGATACTCTTTCTGAAATTAATGAGCCTGACTTGTGCTCTCAGCTGGGCAGAAGGGCATTAAAATTTCTGTGAAAGTGGGCCTAAAGGGTATCTATAAAAAGAGTTAAGGACCTTGAGGTAAGGAGATTATCTTGTATTATCCAGGTGGATCCAAAGTAATCACAAGGGGTCCTTTAGAATCAAAGAAAGAGCTGTGACCACAGAAGGTGAATGATAGAATTACTGGCTTTAAGGATGGAGAGGCCATGGGTGACAGCCTCAAGAAGCTGGAAAAGCCAAAGGATTCTCCCCTGGAACTTCCAAAAGGAACATAATCCCACATAACTTAATTTTAGCCCCATGAAACCTATTTGGGCTTCTGACCTCTAGATTACACGATAATAAATTTGTCAGGCTTTTTTAACCACTAAGTTTGTGATGATTTGTTTGCAAGAGCCGTAGGAAACTAATCTAGAATTAAATGGAAAAATACATGTGAGATGTTAGTACAATAGTGGACACATTGAAATACTCAGTAAATGTTGTTAGCATCATAATGGAGGACAATAATGTCTATTTTTCTTCTGATAGTAATTTCCAGAAATTTTGACTATTAGGTTGAATTGTGTGAAACTGCCAATATTTGGTCACTTCTGACCTCTAAAAATGGTTGTTTCATATGGTCTAACCTAACATTTTTAAGCCTACTACCGATTCATAGCCTTAAAAAATACAATGCTTATCTCCTCATTCATTCCCTCTTCAATTACAGCAGCCTTGTGAGATTGTTATAAGGATTAAATGAAATAATGTATGTAAAGTAGTAACAAGAGTACTAACAGTAAGCCTAAATATACAGTAGACATTATTATGCTTTTTAAGCTCGGTTCCAAGAGAGCAGGGACTTTCTTTTATCCACTGCCATAACTTGGGCTCACACAAGTGTATTTTTATATAAACTGCCTATTAAAAAATTTTATGCAGTTTCTTGTAGTACCTGACCATTATGCCTTTTTGTTAGCATGGTCATGCTTTTAAAAGGTTTTTGTGGGATTGAAAACTATTGCTTGGGTCTCACTTGGCCAAGTATTCCGTCTCTCTTTTGTATGACCATGTTTCTCCTTCTGCACTTCACACGTCATTTGTATTTTTTCATAGTGCCTAACCATAGCAGTTTAAGAAAAATTGTTTTCACTGTGTGACTGATACAAGTAACAAGGTATTTTAACAAAGTGGTCTTCTTTCTGCCTCCCTCCTGGATAAATAAAATAGAGTAACCCATATCAGCTTCATTCATGCCAAGCAGTGTGGAACTGAACAAGAAATTTAAAGGTACAAAAATATGGCAGGCATATTATTACCCACCTGTATACAAGTGTTCCCTCACACTTCCCTGCCCCCGTTATTACATAAAGTCACATGACTCATGGTTATAGCCCATGGTCTATGGAAGGAAACGATATAGGCACCTCCTGGACCAAAGCTTTCCCAAGTCCACATGAGACCCTTCAAACTCTTAAACTTTGTCAAAGAAGCCCCATGCTTCAGATAGTGCAACTACAAGAAGCAGAGCCTCCTTTAGCCTATGATCCTTTGTGACTGTGAGGAGCAAAAGCCCACACACCCACGTTAGACTAGTAGCATAAGCGAGAAATAAGTTTCATGTGTGGTAACCCACTGAGATTTTAAAATTGTTTCTTACCATGGCTCAGCCACTCTTACCTGAATAAGAAGAAATATATGTATATATTTAACAATGGCATGATCCTGATTATAAATCAATTAGTAATTAGGCATCCTTAACCTTAGAAAAATAATAATTTTCAAAATAACTTTAAAGAAAGAAATTTGGAAAGAAGATTGAGGGCATACTGAAAGAGCAGGAAACAAAGCAGCATTGGATAGGATAAGTGAAATAACATCCAATCAAGATAAAGTCAGACAAAAGTAGAAATTTATGCCACTGGTTCATAACACACATAGAAAAGCAATATTCTAGGTTTCGTAATACCAGAGAACATACACCCTTGTTCCACATTAATGGCTACTGTGTATTATTATGTACTATGATTGTTTGTATTAGAATTCTAGACAGATGTTCACCAGCTGACAACATAACTTTTAAGAATGTCAAATAGAGAGGGACCATCAGATATTAGGCTGTGAAAATGGCAGTCTTTATCAGTTGTTCTCAAACTTGAATGTGAGTAGGAATCACCTAGGGATTTGGTAAAAAAATATAGATTCCTGAACCCTGACTCCAGCTAATTGTATACACTATGTCTAGAGAAAGTCCACCCAAATGGCAATTTTAGTCAAAAATCCCAGGTGACTCTGATGTAAGCAGTCCATGTACCATAACTTTGAAAAGTATCATTTACTCGGAGCCCATCAGTAACTGGCTCCAACATAAATGTAAAACATACGCTCCACACATACTCCAATGCTTGCCCTTCCATTTAAATTTGTTTTATCAGAGTTAAATTTAATATTGGAGATTTTTCACTCTTTTTACATGTTAATATATGTTTTCTTACACTTAAACTTGCACCTACATAATTCTTCCAGTAATTTGAATATTTATTTGATTGAAACAAAAATATTTTTCTAACAAGTATATATTTCTATGAGGATGGGTTTTCATTTTTACTATTAGTGACAGCATATTTTAAAGAGTTTTATTATCGTTCAATGAGAACAATCAATGAGGATTATTATAAGGATTAAATGAGATATCATATTTAAAAGAATTAGAAGTATGTTTAGAAAATCGCAAGCCTGAAGCCTGAATAATACTAGATACTATTATTCACTAGAATATAAGTTTCATGAGAGTAGAAACTTCCTATGTTTTATTCATTTCTTTAACTTCTGCTCCAAGACATAGAGGATACTTGATAAGTATCTGTTGGGTGGATGGATGGAGGGATGGATGAACAGGACTATAAAATTGTTATTATTATCACCTACTTGGGTGGACACCATTCAAAAGTTCAAGGGTTGGGGCGCCTGGGTGGCTCAGTTGGTTAAGCGACTGCCTTCGGCTCAGGTCAAGATCCTGGAGTCCCGGGATCGAGTCCCGCATCGGGCTCCCTGCTCGACAGGGAGTCTGCTTCTCCCTCTGACCCTCCCCCCTCTGATGTGCTCTCTCTCATTCTCTCTCTCTCAAATAAATAAATAAAATCTTTAAAAAAAAAAAGTTCAAGGGTTAAAACCTCACACCTGGTGATAGTTTTAGGTTGTTTCACCATCTGTATTCCCTTCCTGGCCCTCCTCACCCTCATCCTCACATTTTCAGCACCCCAACCAAGATGCATAGTACTTTTTGTCCACAGTTCTCACAGGATGGCTTTTCAGAGTTGCCCCCATCTAGACCTCCATGAAGTGGAAAGACTATTCCTCGAACCCAAGACATTGCAGGATCAATGCTCAGCATTGCAGGATCCACACACATGAGGTTAAGAACTAGGGAGGCCAATTCTGCAGCCTCAGGTGTGCTGGGAATCCGTGAGGCTGTCCAGCCCCTGTGTGGAATTAAACAGTCTCTGGTAGTGGACACACAATTGTAAACTTGTAAGTTGGGACACACAGGATGCTCCTTTGACCACGATCACACAGCAACCTGGCAGAATGATGGGCTGCCACAGCCAAACCTGACATCAGAGAGTGTCATCATTATCTCTGTGTTGGTGAGGGAATAACAAAGTTGTGCGGAAGAGAAAACATTAGCTTAAATCTCTTCGTATCTTCTATAGACACCAGGCAGCTGGATTGAAAGAGATTTTGATTTAAAAAAAAATGTATAAGCCCTTCCAAAAAACCATATCAAATGCTTACTATCAAACACTACAACACATCATCTAAAGAAATTCTGACTTGCAGCACAAGTTACAACACATCTGCTAGTAATTATTACAATGCTTTTATTCCCTAATTTTGAATAATGGCTGTGTTCCTACCTTTTAAACCACACAGATATACATTGTACATGACATTAATGTTACATTTGTTTCTCATTATACGTGTTTCTCATTAACAACTAATTAGTCTTGATTTTTCCCCTTAAATTATGTAGTATTAAAAGAAATAGACCTTAAAAAATGTCAACAGCAGTCAGAGTTAAGTCAATATTAAAGAAACAAACAGTGCTGACCTATAGTTAACCTTGCAAGCAAGAGTAAAAATTCACCAAATTGCATGTTTAAATTAACCAAAAAAGAGTGTGGAAAAAAAAAAAGAAAAACATGTTTCACACTACATTTCCTTTGTGGAGGGAAAAAAAAAGATTAAATCTGCTATATTTGGGATGAAGCTGGATTATATTAAATTTGGACCACCAAAATGTTTTTATCCCTCTTTCCTGACTTGAAGATCTGAACAGTGTATGTTTCTTAAAAAAAGTAAAAATAAAAATCGCTTTCAGTAAATTATGCCACATTAAAAAAAATTTAATACATAGTGTTATTTTATCTTTTTAATTCAAGTATAACAGTTCTATATTAGTTTCAGGTGTATAATATAATGATTCCATAATTCTATGCATTACTCTTTATGTTATGTTTTTAAAATGTTACTTTTTTAAAGATTTTATTTATTTGAGAGAGAGCACAAGGCGGGTAGGGGCAGAGGGAAAGGGAGAAGCAGACTCCCCCACTGAGCAGGGAGCCCAACATGGGGCTCCATTCCAGGACCGTGAAATCATGACCTGAGCCGAAGGCAGACACTTAACCAACTGAGCCACCCAGGTGCCCCAGAAATGTTATTTTTTAAACTCTAAAACATCGACGGCCGAACTAAAACATCCTAATAAAGTTACACAATTCTAAGTAACATGTTGGTATGATAAAACTGGAGAAAAATTTTTTTTCTATTTTTCTGTTATGAATTCTAAAATGTTATGTGTCACCTGTTAAAAATAAAGGTTGTAATATTCATCCCATCTTTAACCCCTCCATCTGACTACACTAAATTTAAAAATATCAGGCGAGCCCAATGATGCCATGTCTAGCCCACTAATAATTTTAAATAAATTTTAAAATTGTCCTAATTGACTGGAAGCAGAATAGCTCTAATTACTTACCCGGCCAACAACACGGCAGCATGGGAAGCGACGTCTATAGTTATATGGCTTCCTGCAGGGTGAGAAGGTACAAGTTCCACACGTCCCAGGTTTACCCTCCCCATCAAGGGTTTATAGTAAAATAGTCCTGACATTGACGTCTCAAAGACCCAACAGCTGAAACCACATTAACAAGGTATTAACACTACAACATGCTCCATAAACTGTTACCAGCTGGAACAGGGGGTGAGCGAGGTGAGGTCTAGGAGCGAGAGACTAAAAAAGAAGAAGTCATTTCACAGGTGGAAGGGACAAGAAACACAATAAGAACTTAAAGAATATTGATTTAGTTGGGGGGAGTTGTATCATTGTTTTATTTGGAGAACGAAGTCTTATACAGAACGATGTTCAAGTAATATATTAGCTACTCAAACCACTTGGAGCTATTTTATATTTTCCCTTTTGATGAATCTCAGTTGGGAGTTGGGAAAAGTTAAAGTTGTGCTCTTTGTTGTTGTTGTTGTCTCAAACAATTTTTGAGGCTTCTTAACAATATTCTCCCAAATGTTTTATGAAAATAAAAAGGAGGAGAAGGTGGAGGAGGAGGAGAAAGAAGAGGAGGGACTCCAGCATTCAAAATTTGAAGCAACCGAATGAAACAGATAAAGTAGTCTTAATTCTAACCATGACCTACACCAGTGTTTCTCAAACCATAACGCACGGGAGAAATACCTGGAGGTCTTGCCGAACTGCAACTTCTGATTTAGTAGGTCTAGAATGGGTCTGAGGGTCTATTTCTCAAAGGGACCCCAGTGACCCTGAGGCTGCTGTTCTGTGGGCCACACTTTGAGCAACAATGACCTAGATTTCCCTGCATGTTGGCAGGAGTTTCTACCAGATGGATTCATTCAAACAAAAATGGGAATTGGTCTGTTTTGCTCTAAGGCATCTAAAGAAGACTTAATAACTGGCTTCATTTTGTGCCTTTTTAATTATTTCTCTTTAGTATACTTTCGGTCATATCCTTCATGTTTCCTAGCTGCATTCCACAGAACTGTGGAGTATTTGATTATTGCTTTCTTTATGTCCCATATACTCTGCATATTGGTTATTTGATTATTGATAAAACATTCAAAACCTATTGCCTACTGTAGAAGAAAGAAGGCAGTCTCAGGCTGAGTGACAGAGAATCAGGTAGCAGCCTCACTAACAAGCCAGCACTGGCCACACCTGAGAAAAGCAGGATGCCAGGCCAGATGACTTCTCCAGGACTGAGACAATGTATCCTTAGTGGCAGCAATCAGATTTGGGGTGCTGATTCTTGTTCCTGCTAAATAACTCCACGGTAAAAATACTGACAGCAACCAAATGCCAACATTCATTTACTGTGTCCTTAATAAAGAGAAGTTGCATAATTCGTATGTGTCATCTCGATAGAACTTTTGTATATAGAATATATGGAGGAAAGATTTTCAGTGTAGCCTTTCTGCACAAAGTGAAGTTTTCAAAAAAGAGGAAAGGAATTAACCTATATCTAGATCTCGGGTATATTGGTTTCCTCCTCTATCTGCTTGCACAATAGAAAATGCTATTTAATAGACTTGAAAAACAACCTTGAGTGGCAGCTGGGTGGCTCCGTGGGTTAAGTGGCCAACTCTTGGTTTTGCCTCAGGTCATGATCTCAGGGTCCTGGGATCCAGCCCCGTGTAGGGCTCCAAGCTCAGTGTGGAATCTGCCTGATATTCTCTCTCTCTCCCTCTCCCTCTGACCCTCCCCCTGCTCTCTGTTCTCTCTAAAAAATGAATAAAATAAATCATTTTTTAAATTTTATCTATTTATTTGTCAGAGAGAGAGAGCACACAAGCAGGGGGAGCGGCAGGCAGAGGGAGAGGGAGAAGCAGTCTTCCCGCAGAGCAGGGAACCCGATGCAGGGCTGGATCCCAGCACCCTGGGATCATGACCTGAGCCAAAGGCAGATGCTTAACCAACTGAGCCACCCAGATGTCAGAAGTCCTATTCTCATGTCTTTGTGTAATGCCAAAGATTCAGAACTGTAAGGTAGAAACTCCCCTAAAAGCAGTAGGAAATAGCTGGATGAAACAACTAGTGGGTAGTAACAATGAAGAATTGGGAAACTGTGGAAAAATTCCAATTCCACATGAATCTAAATATCTGGGCTTTTCACTGGGAATAAGTATCAATCCAAGTAAGTGTTTGATCAGAAGTTATAAAAACTAGCAACTGGTCATCTCAATTAATTTGTCAGCCAGTTATTTTGGGGTCACATAATCACAAACATGACATGAAAGCTAAACGGAGGAAATAAACTATTGCTATTTTTATCAGTTCTTTATTGTCATCAAAGGTTAATGAAAGATGCTATGAAAGAAAACTGGTAAGAAAAGGATAAGACTACATGACAAACTAAATTTAGAAGAGTGAATAAGGAAAAGGAAGCGCTCACATTAGTGAGCATGGCGAGCCATGAATATAACCGGGAGGCCATTGTGATGGAATTGTTCAGCTAGACAGCCAGAGAGGTGAAAAGCAAAGAATCGCAGTCTAAGGAAGGAAGGAGAGAGCGGATTCATATGCCTGAGCAGGGATGAAACATCATAAAACCACTAACATGTAGGAAATGATGGCAGAAAATATTAACATTCTGAAATATTAAAAAGTGAAATCAGAAATCCAAAATATTGAATATTTTACCCTAAACAAAATCTATGTATTAATGCAAGGACTACAACAAGGGAGGGGAAAAAAGGACGTTGTATTCCTTTTGAAAAATCATCATCACGTAATTTAGGCAAGGAAATTCTGTGAAATTTAACAAAGCAAGATACCTTTAAGTAAAATGGCATTCATAAAGGTAGCTCAGCTACCTTCAGTTAACCTCATTGAGACTGTAGAATCAAAAGAACATCTCACCAACACCTTATCACTGAAGATACACTGTTTTCATAAATATGGATAGCAGTAGTCACAGGACACTGTCTAACGTCTGCTTTCTTTTTATTAAAACCACAATTTAAAATACCATCAAAATGGACAACCCAAAGTCTAGGTCTAAAACTACAATCCCACTTTTGGGTGAATGAATACATTTTCAAACCAAAATTAATTTAAAATTTTAGCCCTAAGTAGGTACCTACCAGGAGTTACTTTACTTTTCTGTGATATAATGTTCTCCAAAAGTAATGTGGTAGAATAAAATATATATTTAGGATAAATCGTTCACTTTTTTAAGAGCCCCCCCCCTTTTTAAATGTATCCCTTCTTAATACATTTTAATCCACTTATTCACTGAAAAATAAATGGGTGGAGGGTGCGGCAGGGGAGCACCAAGTAAAGTCATTTAATTTTAGTCTTACAGCGACATCTAGTGGTCAACACTAGCTAATCTAGTCCAATTAAGTGTAAAAATAGAAATTGCTGTGTTGAAAATGAGAGGTTATTTCAATGAGAATTTCCCATTTCTATGTAAAGGCACAAAGCCCTTACCTGACTCTGTTTCTACCACCTTGTGTGTTCTTTAAGAGATTTAATTTTGTACTGTGTTTAGCAGCTTATTACTGGATCGTCTCTCTTGCCTACATGAGACCAAAAAAATACAAGCTTAAGCCTCGTGTTTGCTCTATTCATGTCCTTTACCCATACCTTATGTTATGAATGTACAATGAGGGTGATTCAAAATAAATATTCAATGTGTGGGCAAATTTTTTAAAACACACATGTGCACCAAACCTGCCTAATGGCAGTCTCTTTTTGCTTTCTCCCTCCTTGTGAGCAACTGAGCAAACCTAAAGACAGATTCCTTAGCCTGTCTCAACCCAGCCTTCCTATCCTTGGCTTCACCACATTGCAAAAGTTGAGAGCATGAAAATTGAAGTCAAGTAGATCTGCATTTTATTCCTAAGTCTTAAATATTATCTATGTGATCAGGAAATATTGCTTAACCTCTACAAGTTTCAGCTTCTTCATTGAAGGAATGAGCTAGTCCCTACTGCACCGGGATTAAATTAAATGATATATGAAAAGCACCATAAAGTTTGGTTCATAGGAAGTGTTTAATATGTTTGGTAATCTGCTTTGCTAATTTCTTCCACTAGAATCACAACCAGTCAAATATCCTACCAGTTCCCAAACATTCTGTGCATATTCCAAGCTGTGTAACTTTATTCATGCTGTTCTCTTTGCTTGGAATCCTCTTTCAAGGGCTAACTCAAGTGTATCACCCCTCATGAAGACTCCCTCAGTACTGCCTCTTCTGCTCTAGTTTCTCCTTTCTCTGGTTCAGAGAGGTGATTGAGTTCTTGACATGACTCACGCAGTTTCACAAATACCCCTCCCCACTGGATTTTTAAGATACTTTAGGAGAGGGGCGCCTGGGTGGCTCAGTTGTTAAGCATCTGCCTTGGCTCAGGTCGTGATCCCAGGACCCTGGGATCGAGCCCCACATCGGGCTCCCTGCTCCGCGGGGAAGCCTGCTTCTCCCTCTCCTACTCCCTCTGCTTGTGTTCCCTCTCTCGCTATGTCTCTGTCAAATAAATAAATAAAATCTTTAAAAAAAAAAAAAGATACTTTAGGAGAAGGCTCCATCCCAGAGTAAAACACTGAACCATTTCGTATAATAGGCACTCAGTAGCCACTAGGCTTTTATAACCTTCACAATAGTTGGGAAGTGGATAACTTCAGATGTGTAGCATTTCTGGAAGCAAGAGTATAAACGCCAACCTTTACTCCAGAGTCAACCCACAGACCCAATTTTATTTGATGAAAATAGGATTTTCAAATGTTGTAAATAAGTGAAGAATAGATGCTTTCAAGTCATTATTAGTGGAAACTTTTCTCCCTGATTCCTTCTTGTTTTCAGGCAGAGACCTCTGGTAGCCTGCCTCACCTCTTGCTCCATTTTCTTTCCACAAATTAGGAGTAACTGACTTGTTTCGTGGGTGGTGTTAATTTATGAAGTTCTATAAAGAATGAAGACCAAGGATTTTTCTTTCCTGATGCCCTGAACCAATGCAAACCAGGGATCCAGGCAAATGGAAATCCTCTAAACACCACAACTTCCCACCCTTGAAGTGTGCTATCCCAAGGGTTATAATCCAATGGGAGAGGGGCAGATGTGGAAAAGTGTCAATGAATCATTTCTAAACCACTTTCCCCAAAAGCTTTATCAGGGGGGCAAAAAAAAAGCAATGTTTTTAAATCTGTATCTACTTAACCAATATTGAGCTCTCAACTAAATTCAGAAAGAGGAAAAGAGTATCAAATTAGCCTTTTTAAACCCTAACAAGTTGCATCTAGGAATTTTACAACTTCTATTTCCTCCTTGCCCCAGAGATTTTGAACAAAGTACCACAACTTTAAATAAAGACAGGATCTGACCCTGTACTCGCATGACCCTGCCTTGCTCTCCTCATCCTAATCCCAGCCTTTCTGAATTATAAGCCTTCTTCTCAGGGTGCTTCCTAATAATATGTAAGTGAAAGGCTCAAGGAAGCATGGGCCAGAACTGCCAAATTACAGTGCCCCATCACTCTGGCAAGAGAAGTGTTTTTTATGCCAGCATTTAAGCACAGGATGTAAGGAAGACCAGAGTCCTTTTTTAGAGCTGGGCTGGCAGAGAGGGGTAGTTACTAAGCTGGGATTGTTAAATCTGGAAGGTAGGACTCTGGGGCAGCCAACAAGCGTCTTCTCCATGATTTGAAAAGGGTTTGCATGTAAACAAAGCCTACCAGAGACAACAGAGATAAAAGCTCGCTAGAAAAAGAGAGTCCAGAGATACTAAGCCCCCTTCCAGGATGTGAGGTTCTAGTTCTTTTAGCAATTCCTTCTGGCATGTGAGCTATTCCAGCTATAAGAGCCATCACATTTCCTTTCCGCTCAAGGTAATTTGAATTGAACTTTTTTCACGTGTCCAAAAGAATCTTGATCAATTTTAGGATTTCATCATTAAAGGTTCTTTAAGGGGTGCCTGGGTGGCTCAGTAGGTTGTCTGCCTTCAGCTCAGGTCATGATCCCAGGGTCCTGCAAGGAGTTTGCTTCTCGCTCTTTTTCTCCTTCTCCTTCTCCCTCTGCCGCTTCCCCCACTAGTACTCTCTCTCTCTCTCTCAAAAAATAAATAAAATCTTAAAAAAAAAATAAAGGTTCTTTAAGGTCTATTATTATCACCAAAAAAACCCTTTTTCCTGAATTCTTTTAGCTGGTCTAATGCCTAGAACCTTCAGTTCCAGGATGGCATGTGCTCCTACACAGAGAGCTAACTATTGTCCCATGACAAATGGGAAAATATTTAATAGCTTGACATATGTCCTGTGATCCAAGACACCTGAGGAAGTGCTATAAACTATCACAAGTTTCCATATAAAAAACAGCGCCAAGTGAAGTTAGGAACAAGATGAAGTTTGTCATTAATGTCCTAAAACTTCTTTCCAAATTCCTCTATGTACTTTTAACCAAGCCTCACAGACATTGTGTCTCCAAACATTCCTTAATATACCTGGTTTTCGGAGAAGCTGTGGAATAATAAAATGACTACAAGGCATCTAGAATTCTTCCCCCAAAGTGTCCAGGAAGCTTAATAAAGCCAGTAGGGGAGAAATCCTACTTTGTGTGAACCCTATCAAGAAAATTTGTCTTCATAAAATATCAGACACCTACTTTCTTCAGGGAAATTAGAACTCAGAGATAATGGGGTTATAGAGAAACTCTTCCTCCAAGGGTTCTTGGCCATGACTGGGTTCTCTTAGTAGCTGATTCTGTAGGCCTACACAGATAATGGGGCACTCAGCCTGGATGCATCACAGAAGAAGAAGCCTCATTTATTTTTTAATTACCATAAAGTAAGATTGCTTGTAATGACTTTTACTTTTTTAAAAAGTGAGAGAGAGAGTGCACAGTGGGGAGGGGCTAAGGAAGAGGGAGAAAGAAACCCAAGCAGACTCCCTACGGGGCTTGATCTCAAGACAGTGAGATCAGACCTGAGCCAAAACCAAAAGTGGGAGGGACACTTAACTGACTGCACCACCCAGGCACCCCCCAACTTTTTACTATAACAGTATTTCACACATGACTTGAAAAAAAAATATTTTCAACATATGGTATTCTTTCTGTAAGTTATTTTGAAGTTTGGAGAATTTTATGTCACCTAAAAAGTGTTCTAATAATAAAAAGTGTTCTAATCTCTTTGGAAATATTCCACTCCTGATTAGCCTGAAAATTTGAGACTCAAATAATCAATTAACATTTTAGTCATTCATTGAACCAATATTTAGTGAGCACTTACAATACACTAGGTTCCATGCTAGTTGCTACATGAGATTAAAGGGACATAAAATATCTTCTCCCTAACCATTTAGAAAATGTTGCTTGTAATGATTTTGTCATCTTACATAGCTAGAAATCTGTAAATTTTTATTTAAAAATGCTTAAATTTTGTTTAAAGAGAGGGTAGAGTTTTGCACTGCCACCCATAGATCTCAGCAGAACAGGGTCCAGAGGGTTTACTCTGTGCTCATTGCTAGAGTAGGCCCTAGGGAACTTCGTAAGACACAGGTCTCCCTTTGGTAGCTCCGAGTATGGCGCAAATAAAGGTTTAAGGGCTTTTAAAGGCTGGAAACGTGGGACTCAGTCTATAGAAACTACAAGTGACAAAGGAGGACTGCTGTGTCTAGGTTGTGCCCTGGTGAGGTGGTGCTGAAATCTGTCCTTTAATTTCTAACCGACCTGATGTCCTGGCACCACTTTCTAATTGTCCCACCCAGTGGAGGATCCCTTTCACAATTTGTCCGGGAAAAAACAGGATATACTACAGGATGCCCTAGAAAAATGACAGACCCGACAACACAAGCAAAGTTGCAGATGGAAGTCATTTACTCATCAGATGACCTTAGAATAGGGATTGTCTCCTGGATTATCACAAAGATCCTGTCAGAAGAGCCCTGGTGAAAAAGAATCCTATAGTTAAAAAGGCAAGCGGAAAAGAGGGAAATAACTTAGATAAGTATAATTAAGGTCATTAAAAACTTACATCTAGAAAATCCCAATTATCATGACATTTTTAATAAAAAGAAATTAGAAAAACATATGTATTTTCTAATTTGTAAAAACTTCATAGGCATCTGCCAGTTTTTGAAGGTTTTTTCCTGTGTTTAAAATTATATATATACATATATTATATATATAATTATATATGATATATATATTAAATCTTACCATATATTAGCATAGATATGTATATATCTCAAATCTTGACATATATTAGCCAATTTCTATGGTTAAGAAAAATGGCAAACTTATAAATTAAGTTTTGTTTTCACTGTTTATAAAGAACTAGCATATATTCAATGAAGCACAAAATATGTGCTGAACCTGAGTAGTAGAAATCTAAGGTATACGACCTGAACTTAGAGAACTGTATGGATATTTTTCTACACATATAGCCACTAATGTCTTCAATAAGGCTTACAAATTTAGTGAAAACACTGACACCATTATACTACATTATGCTTAGCCTCTTCTAAAACATTTTGTGTAGGGGAGAGCTTAGTTTGTCAACTGTGTCATGGTAGTGTAATGCGGACACATTCCTACCTATCCTGAAGTGATTACAGTAATGCACTGAGGGCTCTGAATTCATTCAGAACAGTTGCTTCCTCCGCCCTTCCCCAGCTCAGCCCTGGCTTGCTATACTATGACGAAAATAATATTCCTATACCCATCTCAGGCCCTTACTTCAGAGAAGGACACCATGGTAGAGGAGAACTAAAAGACTGAAATCATTAAAGATGGGAGGGGCACCTTGGTGGCTCAGTCGGTTTAGGTGTCTGACTCTTGGTTTCAGCTCAGGTCATAATCACATGAGAATGAGCCCTGAATTGGGCTTCCTGCTCAGCGGGGAATCTACTTGAAGATTCTCTCCCTCTGCCCATCCCCCCACTCACACTCTCTCTTTTTTTCTCTCTCTCAAATAAATAAATCTTTTTAAAAATCATTAAAAATGGGAGTGTACAATGATACTTAGGAAAGTATCATTTCCTTTCACTTAGGAAAATGTTTATAAAACTAAACATGTACCTTTGCTATGACCAGCCATTCCACTCTAAAGTATATATGTAAGAGAAATGAAAACATATAGCCACACAAGGACTTGTAGTGATTTAACTCATAATGGTCAAAAGCTAGAAACAGGTGTCCATCAACAAAGGACAAACAAATTATAGTCATTACATTTGCAGTAATACTCAACAATGAAAATACATGAGCTACTGATACAACAATATGGTATCATGCTCAAAAACATGCTCAGTGAAAATCTTACAAAGAGTGTAGATATGAACGATGCCATTTATAGGAAATTCTAGAAGAGTGCAGCTAATCCTGAAAAAAATCAGAACTGTGGGGTACAAGTAGGGATTGACTGGGAAGGGGCACAAAGGAAATTTCTGGGTGATGGGAAGTGTTTTGAGTTACATAGGACTATGCATTTGCCAAAATCATCAACTTGAAAACTTCAGAAAAGAATTTAACTGTCTATAATTTTACCTCAAAAAATCAAATACTAAATTCTACTGTCCATTTTGTTAAAGTGCTTAGTAGGTGAGGGGTGCTAATTGGTATCTGCACCAGAAAATTTATTTTTAAAATGCATCAAAAAATATAGGATGGAATGATGGATGGATACAGCCTCAATTTTTAAAAATCAACAATTAATGGATATCAAACATCCACAATGAAGTAACCAATCAAAGGAGCAATTTTTAGTTAGAATTTCAGGTATTCACCAGTCCTATTTGCCCTTGTACTGCTGATTGTTGGAACTGTGGCAGGTCTCAAATCACAGCCCACCTCTTGTGTGGATACCAACATCCACTCAAGGAGCTTTATACCACATGTAAGTCAGTCCCCCAACACTCAAGAATCACCCCAGGTCAAGGAGGATGAAAATTTTCTAGAGGGGAGGGTGGTGGGGGGATGGGTTAGCCTGGTGATGGGTACTAAAGAGGGCACGTATTGAAGGGAGCACTGGGTGTTATATGCAAACAATGAATCATGGAACACTACATCAAAAACTAATGATATAATACATGGTGATTAACATAACATAATAAAATTTTAAAAAAATTTACTCAGCTAATGCAGAATGAGAATTTATCAAACTAGAAAGAACCATTCTCAAATTCCAAACTTCTTTTAAGTTAGGATAAGAGAGTCCCCTGGGTCCTTTAGAACTGATTCTTAAAACAAAGGTCTTGCTCATCAAAAATTATGAGGATATTAAGATGATCTTATTTTTTTTAATTTTATTTATTTATTTGACAGAGAGAGAGAGAAAGCGAGAGAGGGAACACAAGCAGGGGGAGTGGGAAAGGGAGGAGCAGGCTTCCCACCGAGCAGGGAGCCCGATGCGGGGCTCGATCCCAGGACCCTGAGATCATGACCTGAGCCGAAGGCAGTCGCTTAGCCAACTAAGCCACCCAGGCGCCCCAAGATGATCTTATTTATCTCCTTGGGAGAGCTTAGGACTTCCCTCACAAATGCTAGCCATCCTGAGTACTGGGAGGACATTTTTAAGATCTCCTTTAGCATATACATCTCAACATTTGAAATGTTTTTTGTACTCAGCACATGATCCTAGTTATAGGATCTTCATCTAACCTTTTTTTTTTCTTTATTTCATTTCACACAAATAAGGACTGCAAACTTTTATGACTTTGCCTTCTTTAGGATTTATTTTATTCCAGAATTTAGAGAATGACTACTGTGTCATACAGAATCCAAACAACCCCATCTGGTACAATGAGTAAAATAATTTTATGAATGATTAGAATTTGCACTTGCATATGCCCTTCACCTGAAATATTTCCTGCTTCTTCGAGGTAGAGCAGTACGGAAATTGCTGGGGTTTTCTCTTTCAAAACCCAACTCCTTAATAATGTCTCATGAAACATCACAATTCTCAGCAGTCCTTTTGTAGGAGATAGAGACTACAAAATCTTCTTGTCAAAAGGAACCCAATCCTCCAATATAGACCACAACTCAGAATTTGTCCAAACTAAGGATCCATTTTTATAACTCCTAAAATGAACCCAAGATGCAGATTAGAAATAGAATTATTTCTTTGCTATATGCTATTTTGAAGAATTATTTATTCTGGCTCTGAGGGATTTATCTCAAGGGCAAACAAAACTGAAAGTTAAAATAAATTAGCACAATGAAATACCACCTTACATCGGTCAGAAAGGCTAAAATTAACAACTTAGGAAACAAGAGATGTTGGCAAGGATGCAGAGAAGGGGGAACCCTCTCACATTGTTGGTGGGAATGCAAGCTGGTGCAGCCACTCTGGAAAACAGTATGGAGGTTACTCAAAAATTTGAAAATAGAGCTACCCTATGACCCAGCAATTGCACTACTAGGTATTTATCCAAAGGACATAAAAACAGTGATTTGAAGGGGCACATGCACCCCAATGTTCATAGCAGCAATGTCCACAATAGCCAAAATGTGGAAAGAGCCCAGATTTCTATCGACAGATGAATGGATAAAGAAGATGTCATATATATATTCAAAGGTGAGACACACAAATGGTAAACTCAGAAGCACAGAGACTCACAAAAGGAAAGCAATTAGTAGACTCCATAGGGTTGCCAAAGCCACTACATGCAAAAGCCAACTGTTGAAAGAGCAAAGTCACGTGAGAGCAGTAGCCGGAGCAGTAGCTATTATGGAAGCTGAAATAGAAAGTAGTGGGACCATTAGGAAATTAAAACTTTACACACACACACACACACACACACACACACACACACACTGGAATATTACTCAGCCATAAAAATAATGAAATCCTGCCATTTGCAGCGACATGGGTGGAACTAGAGGGAAATATGATATGCAAAATAAGTCAGAGAAAGACAAATACCGTATGATTTCATTCATTTGTGGAATTTAAGAAACAAAACAGATGAACATAAGGGAAGGGAAGGAAAAATAAAATAAGATAAAAATAGGGGGTGGTAAACCATAAGAGACTCTTGACTACAGAGAACAAACTGAGGGTTGCTGGAGGGGAGGAGGGTGGGGGGATGGGGTAACTGTGTGATGGGCATTAAGGAGGGCACTTGATGTAATGAGCACTGGGTGTTACGTGCAATTGATGAATCACTAAATTCTACCCCTGAAACTAAAAATACACTATATGTTAGCTAAATTGAATTTAAATTAAAAAATTTTAAAACAACAACAACAAAGTGGCAGATATAACTTTGATAGTTCTTACTGTTCTTTCAGAGGTGGCTAAAATTGAAGAAAGGTCCCTGAATTCAACTAGTTGTTCTCCTTCTATAAAACAGCCTGCTCAACAGATATGTAACATTTCCCAGAGACTTCTTTTAAGATTTGATTTATTCAAAATACGCTTTAGCCTTTGATACTCAAGAAAATGACACTGATACTGAAAGCTCCACATAAATTATCAGAGGGTCAGAGAACCTAGCTTCATACTAACTTTCCTTATCCTTGAATCAGAAAATGTTCCAAACACAAAACCTTTTTCACTTTTAATCCATGAATCTAAGCAAATGTGCAGACTGAACTGTAAATTAGTTGGATGCTGTCAGTACCCCATTGGCCATGCAATTTTGAACCCCAAATGCTAGCCTTATGCAATGAATTTTCCAGGACCAATTTTGATGTTATGATATAAAACCTCTTTATCAGCTTACAAGGCTAATAACTCCTTTATTTGAGCACAAGTATGAGAGTGTTATGTGTGGTGTACAGAAGAGAAAGTGTTAACAAAATAGATTAGGGAGAGTCAAATAAAAGTCTTACTTCTTTTTTTTTTTTTTACCATATCCTTTAACTGTTTAGAATGAACCAACTCTGCAAGCAAATCTAAACTATCAAGTGGCATAAGACTTAGCTGACTCACTATTCAAAAAGTATTTATTGAGGTCCTGCTTTGTACCAGGGCCAGAAGAAACAACTACTGAAGATACGTTTGTAGCCCTAAGAAGTAATGATCACGGTTCAGCTGGTAGAGCACAGCAAGGGACTTTGATATTTATCCTCTCTTGCACTGAAATTCTTCATGGTAAAAGTAAACAGAAAAACATTTTGGTCAGACATCTCTAAATTCTCTTGTAGAGCTGAAATTTTGTGGCCTTATAAAGTTATTATATTTTCTCTACTGTGATAGAATTTTTTGAAGTTGGAGGGAAAGTGAGAAGCCCAGTTTAATATAGTTGAAGTTAGTTTGCTGTATGAATTGAAGAATAACAAAAAAATAATCTCAACACATTTACGGTAGCAACCCAGCCCACTCCTAGTCTTCTGAAATGTCAAGTTTTAATTTCCTAATGGCTCCACTACTTTCTATTTCAGCCTCCATAATAGCTACTGTTCCGGCAACTGCTCTCACCTGACTCTGCTCTTCTTTCAACAGTTGGCTTTTGCATGTAGTGGCTTTGGCAACCCTATGGAGTCTACTAATTGCTTTCCTTTTGTGAGTCTCTGCTTCTGAGTTGTTTACCATTTATGTGTCTCACCTTTGAATGCTTTAAGGAGATCTAACCAGGTCCAGTCTCCTCTCTCTGCTGCAGAACATCCTGTTTCCTGAGGTTCTCATGCCATGACATGTCACCCACAGATCACTGGCCAGGGCAGTGCTGCCTTTCTCTGATGCAGGTGCTAATCCTCGGTCCAGTCACCTGTGCTCCCAAACAAGGTCTCCCCTATGGCCAGGGTAAGAAACCACTATGCCTGTGTCCTTCGGAAACAAAACATGGAGGTAGGTGGCATTAAAACAATTACCTGGAAACCATAAATTTTCTCAGACTATACCTAGACCATCAGCAACTTAAATCACATCTAGTACATCCATAAGGATAAAATTCAGAAAATTGGGGTGGGCCATCTCTATAGCAATGGCAAAATAAGGAAGTCTTCATCTCTAAGTTAGAATACTACCTCGAAAATGTTACGTGTAAAAGCAGAAGTTAAAAGAAAAAAAATTTTTTTAACTCACATATTACCTTTTCAAATTATAAGCTCAAAGTTATTAAGATAATAAAAATATAGACAGAGTTTCTGATGGAAAATCTAAATGTTAAAAAAAATCTAGCCACAAAGATCAGAAACATTTATCAGAGGGGCTTATGTTTCTGATAAATATTAAATGTGTAAGGCAGAACCACTGAGAACAATAAATACTTTATAGCTGGCACTTTGTCAAACCTATAAGTGGCTCTGCCTTAGAATTTTACATCATCACTGAATTTACAGTCATTTGATAAGTGGAACAGGACAAGAATTACTTCTTTCTAAATCTAAACCAGGTAATAAATCTAACATCAGGATTCTTCTTATTGTCTGTTATCATCTGATGACAATGCCTTTTACCTTCATTGTCTTGGCAGAAATATGTTATGTAAAATTATAATGTCATATCACTCATAGTGATTTAACACTATCCAGCCCATACCATTTTAATCAATCAAAATTGTCGCTTTTTAGTGTAATGATTTTGTGGTGAATTCCCTGTGTTTAATATGATATATGGTCCTATCTGCCCATTGATTTACTATTCTCTTCCAAAGTCTAACAGCTCAGGAAGCTGTTCTTGCTTTTGGGCATCTTTGGAATTAGCAAACAAGAATAATTTGTGGTAATAAAAACGCTAATTTCCATGGCACAATGAAAGCTGGAAAAAATATCTTAAGTGATGGTAGCTGCAGCTACTTTTAAGTGCAAATAAAGGATGGTTTTGTGAATTAAAATCACAGAAGACCTACAGATTTTGGCTCTGTATTTACATATGATCAAGTCATATGTAATACTACAACCACATACCTCAATACTTGATTTTTCCTTTATGCTACCAAGAAAACTCAGGAACATACACAGTATTCCCCTTTATTAAATGCAGGTATACATTGCACAAATTTCTTTGTTCTTCCAAAAAATTGCAAGATAGTTTAAAGTGATTTTATTAATATTTATAAATCTTTTCAACTAGAGCTAAGCTAATAAAAATCAACCCCAGTTCCTATTCCTCAACTATATCATGCATTTAGGATTGGCTACAATGCAGTAACAATCAACCACCAAATCTCAGTGGCCAAAACTATAATTTTTGGCTCATGCTATGTACCCCAAACAGATCCACAGTCATTTAGGGACTCAGTCGCTCAGGGACCCACGCTACAGACTCCACATAGGTCACCAGAGAGTCACTGAGGGAGCCCAGTTTATGGAGGCTCTACCATCTTAGGTCTGCACCATCTGGAATACGTAGCCTTCTGAGACACCATAGAAGGGGACGAGAGAGCTGCGGGTCCCGAGCTAGTGATTACATGACTAAATTATAAGTCTCTCGTGCTCATAGCCCATTGGCCAGAACTAGTTACATGGCTCTTCCCAACTGCAAGGTTGAGAGAAAACATAATCCTTCTGTGTGCCTGGAAGGAGAAAATAGGATAGGGATGAGCTTAAGAAATCTAAAACTTACATATTTTTAAAGAATGAAAAATTTCCAAGTTTATTATAGGCAACTCTCCTTGATTCTCCTTGTAGAATCTTGAATATCATGTACTTCCTCTGGAATTTATAATGTTATGCATTTACAGAGAAAGTTACCTGTATGACAATAAATAAATGAACAACTGATTCCATTATTTAAGCTGGCATATATATTTAAAAGAGAAAGCAAATATTCTGCCTATAGTTTAAGCTAATGAAAGTACTTATCTTTAAATTTTATAAACCTTACTCCAATTGGCAAAGCAATGAAAATAATTTGAAATAAAATTTTTCATTCTGATGCCCAATCATTCCAATTCTGGCTTGTTGAAGCATAAACACAGATTTTAAGCACAAAAATATTAATAAGAGATCTAAGATTCCAACATATTAAATTCAATAGCAGCAGAGTGAGTTGAGCTTTTTCAAACTTGTTAAAGCTCCCTACTGTTACTGCTTCCCCCAGTCAGGCCAGGTGCTGTCGCTGCAGGTCCCAGTGGGCAGAATCAAGACCTCCTGGGTTGAGCTGGTTTTCTGAGGTCCACCCTATGCTGACGGGGAGAAGAATATGAGAGTTTATTCATTCATTCAGCAAAAAAATTATTGAATACCTACGATGCACCAGGTATCTGCCATACTCTGAGAATACAGCAATAATTGAAATAAATCATACCCCCCCCCCAAAAAAACAATTCTTCTTTCTTGGACTTCACATACTAGTGAGAGAGGAGGACAAACAAGATTAAGGGGAGCCATAGAATAAAAAAGCAAATAAATGAGGAGGAAAATTCCAAGTAATGATAAATGCTATAAAAATAAAGTCAAAGGAAAGGATAAAGACAGGAGTGGAATTTGGAGCTACTTTGGAGTGGATGGCCAGAAAAGATCTCTGAGGATCTGACATTTGAGCTGAGAGAAGGAGGGTATGAAGGAGCCAGGACAGAGAACTTTGGGTTGGAAAAAACCTAAAGGCAAAGGTCCTAAGGCAGAAAAAAGCTTGGCATAAGACAGGAAAACTAGGGGCGCCTGGGTGGCTCAGTTGTTAAGCGTCTGCCTTCGGCTCAGGTCATGATCCCAGGGTCCTGGGATCGAGCCCCGCATCGGGCTCCCCGCTCGGCGGGAAGCCTGCTTCTCCCTCTCCCACTCCCCCTGCTTGTGTTCCTGCTCTCGCTATCTCTCTCTCTCTGTCAAATAAATAAATAAAATCTTTAAAAAAAACTTAAAAAAAAAAAAAGACAGGAAAACTATCAGGGCCACAGGGGTAGAAAATGAAGAAAACTGGTAGATGGGCCAAATCAAGACAGAATCAGAGAAAAATAAGAAAACAATCCCCAGATTTTTCAAACCATTAATGTGTTGTAGAACAGAAAATTTCATGTGGTGATTAATAGTTGTTACTAAACAAGTTCAGTAGGACTGCTAGGACAACAGAGAACATAAAAACTCATCCTCCAATTCCAAAAAGCATTCTATAAGAGGTTTAGGTAGTTAAAATGACTGAGTGATCAGAATAAACTGAAGGGCTGTGAGGGGAGGAATAAGAGATTGAGTCTGTCTTGAGAAATTTACAAGACAATCTGCAAAAAGCAGAGGATATGTCACTTGAGAATGAATCAAGGACTTATAAAAAAAATTTTAACTAAGTACAAATAAACATGAGACAAATTATATCTCAAGTACAAAGGAGAGAGTGAGAAACAAGTGAAATACTCAGGAAAAAGAGAGTGAATTTTAGAGTTTTCAAGTAGAGGCCAGATGTAAGATTTGCTTCTGGAATGCTAGAAAAGCATCAAGCAAGGCATTCCAGGTGAAGGGAAAGAAGTGTGCTAAGTGTGCAAAAATGATTTGTGTTTTGCTACATAACAAATCATCATAAAATCTAATGGCTTAAGGCAATTTATTGTATTCTCTCACAGTTCTAAGGATTGACTGAGCTCTGCTGGGTGGTGCTTACTTGGGTTCTCCAATGCACTTAGAGTAAGACAATGGCTAAGGCTCAGCTGAGCTGCTTATCCAAGATGGCAAGTGATGCTGGGTCTTGGAGGGAGCTCAGTTGGGAGTGTTTACCTGGAGTGCCTACAAGTGCCCTTTCCATGTTGCCTGGGCTTCTCCTAGCAGCAGCTCATTTCTAAGACAGGATGTCTCTTAAGGAAGTATTAACAATAGAACAAAGCAGAAGCAGTAAAGCTTATCACCTAGCCTCAGAAGTCCCATATAATCATTTTCACTGCATTCTATTAGTCAAGCAAGTCACTAAGATCAGCCCAGATTCAAAGGGAGGGAAATTAAACTCTATCCTTTGACATGAGTAGGAGCATGTATACTTGTGTAAAGAGGAACAGAATTCAGAAGGGCCATTTTTTACTATCTATTACGGTCTACTCTTGGGCCACCAAAATTCATGCCTCTCCCACTCACTCTCTTAACACTCCCAACATTTTTGTCCCACTATATCATTGGGCCCCAAGATCTTGTCATTTCAGTCAGGTCCAGGTGCAGATGTGCTGTGTTTCCTTGGGTTTAGTTCCTCAAGTATGGTTTCTACCAATCTGAAGACTGTTAACTAAAGAGACAAATTATCTACCACATACAC
Source organism: Neomonachus schauinslandi (assembly GCF_002201575.2). Classification (NCBI taxonomy): domain Eukaryota; kingdom Metazoa; phylum Chordata; class Mammalia; order Carnivora; family Phocidae; genus Neomonachus; species Neomonachus schauinslandi. The sequence goes on along the minus strand of NC_058409.1, from coordinate 67,315,257 downwards.
ACCCCACACACTGATGAGAAAACTCAGAATAACCGAAATAGATACTGCCTTTCACAAAAAGACAAAATGGGAAGCACACAGCAGGTCCACAGCAGTTCCAAAATCCATTTGGGTGTGTGTTGCCCGTTTCTTGATAAAGGCATAGTCATGCTTCCTGGGAATGACTCACTGGAACTTTGGCTGCTCCTTCTAAGATGTTGGTTCTCCCTCTGAGTCATCCTTCCCCCATGAGAAAGAATAGACATCCCTGTAATAAGTACTTTTGTTCAGCCTGCCTTCTCCAGGTTAAGGGAACAAAATCTTTTCATTTTATACTTATCCTATCTTTGCATACCAAGCTTACATAATTCCTTTAAAAGTTCTGTGTGCTTCCTGTGTGCCAAATCGTAATCCACTCCATTCAACAAAAGTTACACCCCTATTTTTTTCCAAAAAATTCTTGGCCTAAGCACCAAGGTTCCATGGGACAGTGACCTTAAGATAGGTTGAAGCCTTGGGCGCCTGGGTGGCTCAGTCAGGTAAGTGTCCAACTCTTGATTTCGGCTCAGGTCATGATCTCAGTGTTGTGAGATCAAGACCCACATAGGGCTCCACGACGGGTGTGGAGCCTGATTAAGATTCTCTCTCTCTCTCTCCCTCCCCCTCCGCCCCTCTCCACCTCTAAAAATATATATATATTTTGAAGCCTTGTCTCATTGAAAATATCTAAGATTCATACACTGAAGGTATGATCTTAAGTAAGATCATAGGGTAAGATCCTTCAGGGTCTTTATTTTCTAGCAGAGAAAGCATACCAGAATATTTTTAGAAGACCTGGTAAGCACACTGTTAAGTTTTCCTTCAGGTCACAACAAAGGGTCTCACAGGCATACTCTAGAAATCTGCATTTGTTACCATCATAGATTTGATCTTTGCTCAGATGTCACCACTGACTGAGAATCTTGTTGGGAGACACTGAAGGTGAGAAACTATTTTTTTTTAATACAGAAAACCGTGACTACTGTATATTTCCCCTAACTTTCCTTAAAAACCATTCCTTAAGTCTCTACAATCTATTCAAAACAATTTCTTCTTGAGTTCTTATCTCTCTTCTCATTTTGTTTTATCACCAGCAAACACACACACACACACAAAAAAACCTATTTGGCCATATCTAAATCTATTGAGCCAGATTCCTAAGTTCATTAGGTACATATATCAGAACATAATATCTGCTGCTTCATTTTTGCCCCCAAATCTCATTTACATTTCTCTTTTGGCAACTTTATCCCAAAACCACACAGGGAAAAGAACAGTGGGAAAGAAACCAAGCTTAGTTAACACAGTACAAAACCATAATAGTTACAGAAGCACAAACATTATTTTCCTCCTTTTGTTATAAGCTTGTCCCTCTTTTTCTACAAACACTGTGAAAATTAAAACTTCGTATTCCATAACAAATTCTGATTTTTTTAACATGTCAATACTTTTAAGGAAGAAAAAACTATGAACATTTGCTGCAATATGTAGTCACTTAGTATCTTCCTGTGCACCTGTAAGACCCTTCCATTTCCCTCTTCTTATTTCTCAGGTCTGACTGCTCTCCAGTCAGAAATCCTTCAGTAGTTTTTCATCTGCTTATGTAATTATAAATGTTCTTTGTAAATGAATTTTAATCAATATAGAAAAGCAAAATGAAGCAAAAATCATTAGAAATTCTACAACACTTCAACATCCACTATTAATACTTTAGTGCCCATTGCCCATGGTTCTTTTAATGCACACACACACACACACACACACACACTTTTACATCTTTCAGGGTAATTTTTATTGTGAACTTTTATTAACTCCTTCTTTCTTTACTTATGTGTTTGTTTTTCTTGTCTTCCCTCTACCTTTCTATAAATCATCATATCTCCATCAAGGTAATCAACATTAGAAACCTAGAATATAGATTTCTGTGGCTTTCACTGTGTGTGTGTGTGTGTGTGCATGGTCAACCATGATTTATCTTTACTTTTTGAAAATCTCTCCAACTCAGTTCCTCAAAAAATTAAAAATAGAACTACCCTATGATCTAGCAATTGCACTACTAGGTATTTACCCAAAAAATACAAAAATACTAATTCAAAGGGATACATGCACCCCAGTGTTTACAGCCACAATATCTACCATAGCCAAATTAAGGAAATAACCCAAGTGGCTATAGACTGATGAATAGATAAAGAAGATGAGATATATATATACAATGGAATATTACTCAGCCATAAAAAAGAATGAAATCTTGCCATTTGCAATGACATGGATGGAGCTAGAAAGTATTATGCTAAGTGAAATAAGTCAGTCAGAGAAAGACAAATACCATATGATTTCATTCATATGTGGAATTTAAGAAATGAAACAAAGGAGCAAAGGGGGGAAAAAAAGAGAGGGAGGCAAACCAAGAAAGAGACTCTTAACTATAGAGAACAAACTGATGGTTACCAGAGGGGAAATGGGTGGGGGGATGGGTGAAATAGGTGATGGGATTAAGGAAGGCACTGTTGTGATGAGCACAAGGTGATGTATGGAAGTGTTGAATCACTATATCGAAACTAATATTATACTGTATGTTAACTGGAATTTAAATAAAAACTTGAAAGAAAGAAGAAAAGGAAGGGAAAGAAAGAAAGAAGGAAGGAAGGAAGAAAAAGAAAGGAAGAAAGAGAAAGAAAGAAAAAAAGAAAGAAAGAAAGAAAGAAAGAAAGAAAGAAAGAAAGAAAGAAA
>NC_058409.1:67250941-67312499 GCF_002201575.2 Neomonachus schauinslandi | reverse complement strand
AAAGAAAGAAAGAAAGAAAGAAAGAAAGAAAGAAAGAAAGAAAGAAAGAAAGAAAGAAAGGAAAGAAAGTCTCTCCAACTCAACAGGTAGAAGGTAGAGAGTTAACTTATTTCAATGAACTCATAATATATAAATCTTTATTCCTACTCGGTTTTGTATCTTGTATATGATAAAAGGAATAAAGAGCTCATTTTTACTTTCTTCCAAATGAATAGCCAATTGTATTCACACTGCTCATTACACAAAAAACTTGTTCCCATAAAATTTCCATATATTAAATCCCTTGTATACTAACTTAAACTCTCTATTTTATTTTTCCAGTTTATATTTCTGATACTATACCAATACCAGATTGTTTAATAATAGATTAATATTTTAATATCTATTAAGACCTATTTATTCCAACTGCTCATTTTTTCCTAACTTTTTTGGCTACCCTTGTTGATCATTCTTTTATATTCAAATAGTATCATTTTGTCCAAAGTGTTTTAAAAATATTGAGATTCTAGTTGGAGTTGTAGTAAATGTATGTATGAATCTGGTATTATTGACATTTTATATTATTTAGTCTTCCCAGCCAAAAGCATGGTATCTTTCAGATTGGTTAATGGACTTCAGTAGATTTTATAGTTTTCTTCATATAGGTATAGTTTCCTTCTTCATAAGTTTATCTTTAACATTTCATAGTTTTCCTACTTAATGTGGTAGAGGAAAGCAAACAAGCCTAAGTCATAAACTTCATTTTTTAACTCTTTGATAACCAGTAGGAGCCATGACCAAGTTCTTAACCAGAATTATATTAAAGACCTGAGCTAGTGCAATCCCTGCATTAACAAAGACAAGATAATTGTCCCAGTTGTTGACCAGTTACAACATCAGGCCAGCAAAAATTATGAGTGAACCATAGCAAATCCATGGTCACTAATAGATACACAGATACAAAAAGAGCACAGTATTTACCCCATTAATTTGATTGGAACATTTTACAAGGAGCCATTTTATTTTAAAAATATATATTACTTTCATGGTTAAATGGTTTAAAATAAAATGCTTTTCGACCAATGTCGAAAGTGAAGAGTTTTAATCAAATCATTTTTTTTGGGTGACCATATTTTCATTAAAATATGACTTTGAGAAATCACAGAGACGGTTGCTGCTTTCAACACAATGCAAGTCTAATTAGTGCCTTTTTACTGCAATTAATAACTATTATATTCAGCATTCTTTAAATCAGCATAAATAAGTTCTCTCTGGCTTTTCTCTCTCCATCTCACTCTTTCCCCATTATGTTTCTCACTAAAGTTTGGTAACAGAGAAGAGTGCTGACTGGAGGCAAGGGCAGAAAAACCCAATCTGCAAATTTACAGATTTACATTTCACAAAAACTGTCTCTTCAGCAAACTGCCTCTGTCTTAATTAGAAATCACAAGTAACATTAGTAATGAAAGAAAATGTTGGTTCTCTACCTTGGATATCAAGTTCATAATTTTTAAAAATCTCATTCTGAAAAGTCAAAAATGCAATCATTTTCATTTGGAAGACTCTATAATCAAGGACTAACACTAATCTTTTGAGAGACAGTACAAATAGGAAGAACAGTGCATGAATTTTACTGCCTCTTCTTTCTGGTAATTAGTCTGTAGCTACAACCATTGTGTCCTAATTTCAAGACACATGCAAAAAACAGATCAATTGGTTAGCTGAATAGTTTCAATCAAGATGTTTTTGTGTACCCCTGAATACCAACTTATCTTTTGATATTTTATTATAGTACTCTAGGGTTGGGATGAACTTAAGAGTCCTGAATCTTAGATATTTAAGCTCCACTTGATTTTATTAGGTATCTTTTCAATAAAAACATGCCATCCAACCAAAGTTGTATTAAGGGGCAGATAGGCTGGACAGCCAGAATGCCAGGTTGTAATGGACACAAAAATTCTTTAAATAAATTGAAAACATGGTACTAGTCAATAGAAGTTTTATATATGACTCCTTACATAATTGTCGAATTATAAGTGAATCCTTCCATTTAGTTCCTGGTTTTAAACATATATTTTTTTCTGGAATTATATATATTCAAAATATTGTTTCTGTATACATCAATTCAGAAAAATATATACATTATTCATAATCCCTACTGCCTTTTATGGAGAATGAAGCCTTTCAATTGACAGAACTTTCAGTAGCTCTGTTTAAAAAAAAAAAAAGCTCACTCATTATAATGGCCTCTGACACACTTGAGGAAAATCTTACATGGTAGACAGAGGCCATGGTGAAATTCAAAATATTTACTAACCAGTATAGCAAAGATACCAGCTAACCAATGCATCTTTCTCAGGAAAAAAAAAAAATGTAAAGAACACTAACACATCCATCTATGCCTTTCTCTCTCTAGACTAAACATTCTTATGACTTTCAGAACTGACTTCATTATCATGGTTTCAAATCCTCTCCCAATGCTCATTATTCTCTCCCTCTCCCCAAAGACACAGCCCTGACTAGTGAAGACAATCATCCATATGTGCACCCACCAACAGGAAATACAGCAGCACCACCACCTCTCCTTTCTTAATACCATGATTTTTAAATAGTTAAAAATTATACTTCTTTTGGCAGCCTCATCATCCTGTGCCTCATGAGTTATCTTTCTATAAATAATCTTTTAATTTTATCTTGTAACATTCACAGTTTGTGTCAAAAAAAACTTAATTAGAAAAACAGACACCTATCTGATGACTCGAAGAGGGAACCTGCCAAAGTCATTTGTCCTCTATCCCAAAATACATGAATCAGAATACCCTTATATGTAATATATTTATTCTAACTGCTTAAATTAAAAATTGCTCAAAAGAAGTGTTTTTATACTTGCCAATTTAATTAACATTTCCATGATTGTGAGAAGCATCTTTTATACCAATGTTTAATTCACAGATCAGTAAGCACTAATGATAAGTGTATTACCATATCAACTTCTAGCAGTTAGGTATGTCAGTGACAGGCATCATAAAATTAAATAGATAACTAATATTCAAAGAGACTGCAATAAAAAAATATTGTGGTAATTACCAATGTCGAAAGTGAAGAGTTTTAATCAAATCATTTTTTTGGGTGACCATATTTTCATTAAAATATGACTTTGAGAAATCACAGAGACGGTTGCTGCTTTCAACACCAAATGCAAGTCTAATTAGTGCCTTTTTACTGCAATTAATAACTATTATATTCAGCATTCTTTAAATCAGCATAAATAAGTTCTCTCTGGCTTTTCTCTCTCCATCTCACTCTTTCCCCATTATGTTGCTCACTAAAGTTTGGTAACAGAGAAGAGTGTTGATTTCAGTTGAAAAAATAATTACCATTCCTACTGTCCCAGAGATTTCCTCATGACTAGGCAGAGTAGATATTTTGAAGAGACTTCCAATCCCTCTATTGCTTATGTTGTGGCTTTTAACAATTTCTGAAAGATGCCATCAGTTTTACATGATAGTATCTCCTAGTATAAGCTCATCAAAATCTTGCTTTCCATCAGTGCTCTGTTTATTTGAAAATATACATTTTTTTGTCCTCCTATTGAAATTGGATTTTCAGAAACAGTTTTCTTTAAATAGTACTTCATAATTTTCTGTCTACATTTATATTCTCTGGTATTTGCAAGAGGTGGTAATTATGAGCGTTAAATCAACATGTACTAATTCATTGTCTTAACCAAGATGATGAAGAAGAACTTTACTCATGTCCTGATACCATAAAATAGTATAATAAAAAGTATAATAGTAAAATAAAATAGCAATGGACTGGAAATGAGAAGACTTGAACTGGAATCTTGATGCCCCCACTTATTTTACTAGCTGTGGGATCACGTACACATTACTTAAACTCTCTAAGCCTCCTTTTCATTATTTACAAAATGGTGGTGAGTGTTAGAAAAACTGGATGTAGCATGTGAGAGAAAACAGGAGGTCGAGGATGATTAAACAAATTAAAGGATGATTTTGCTATTTACTGAGATAAGGAAGATGGTAGGAAAATAAGGGAAAAAATGGAGTTATTTTGATGTGTTCAATTTCAAATATCTATAATATATCCAAACCAAGATAGCAAGTAGGCAGTTGAATATACAAGTCTAGAGTTCAAGGAAAATATCTGAATTGAAGATACAAACATTACTCAGATATTAATAATAATTACTTCCACCCACTATGCACCAAACAATGCAACAGATGCTGGAGGTAAGTAATTTATTCTTCAAGACAAACTTTTGAGTTCACAATGAGTATTATTATCATTATTATTATTTTCTAACACTTAACACAGAGTCTGGTTATGTAAGCTACCAAAATTTTTGAGTGAATTTTCAGTTTAGAAACAAAGAAGTCAAGACTCAGAAAAGAAGCTTAAACACATCTAGTAAGTAGTAGAACCAGAATTCAAAATTAAATTTGTCTTGGGGTGCCTGGGTGGCTCTCTCCATTGAGCGTCTGCCTTCAGCTTATGTCATGATCCCAAGGTCCTAGGATCAAGCCCCACATCAGGCTCCCTGCTCAGCGGGGAGTCTGCTTCTCCCTCTCCCTCTGCCTCTCTCCTCAGCTTCTACGCTCTCTCTCTCTCTCAAATAAATAAATAAAATCTTTAAATAAATAAATAAATAAATTTGTCTTGAGTACAGAGTGGGATGGCCGGCTTGCGAGCAGGCACCTTCATTTCACCCACGATGAAAGAACGACTTAAAAATGGGCGATGTTGAGAAGGCAAGAAGATTTTTGTTCAGAAGTGTGCCCAGTGCCATACCGTGGAAAAGGGAAATAAGCACAAGACTGGGCCAATTCTCCATGGTTTATTTAGGCAAAAGACAGGTCAGACCCCTGGATTTTCTTACACGGATGCCAACAAGAAAAAAGGCATCACCTGGAGAGAGGAGACATGGGAGTATTTGGAGAATCCCAAGAAGTACATCCTTGGAACAAAAGTGATCTTTGCTGGCATTAAGGCAGGGGAAAGGGGAGACTTGATAGCTTATCTCGAAAAAGCTAGGACCATAGGGGAAGGGAGGGAAAAATAAAATAAGCTGAACTCAGAGAGTGAGACAAACCATAAGAGATTCTTAACTACAGGAAATAAACTGAGTGTTGCTGGAGAGGTGGGTGGGGGTATGGGGTAACTGGGTGGTGTAATGAGCATTGGGTGATATATGCAACTAATGAATCACTAAACTCTATCTCTGAAACTAATAATATACTACATCTTAATTGAATTTAAATAAAATTGAATTTTTAAAAAAGAGCTACTAAGGAGCTAAGGTTGGCCACTGCCTTATTTATTACAAAACAAAAGTATCTCATTACTTCTTTTGTGTGTACCATATTTAAATTGATTTCATACACCAGAATTCAGACCATGAAGGGCTGATAGACTATTTCTTTTGGACAGTCCTGATTTAAATAATATTGGCTTGTGGTGAAATGAATATGATCAGCTTTTGGAACTTTGAAAGTAATTCTGGATCAGCAAGTGCTGCCACTGTTTTCCCTTTCAAAAGACATGACTGGAATTGATTAGTAATGTTCAGCTTTTCACAGAAATGGCAAATGCCAGCTCTAAACCTGAAGGAGATTGGTTTTATATTTAAATTTATATATAACTTGTTATATTAATATACTTAAATACTGAGGAAATCCCTTCACTGTCCAGAGAACAGCAAGACTCCGCTGTGTTTCAAGTCATGTTCATTAGCCTGTTAAAGGCAAGGGCTGATGATAAGCCAGAATTGTCCACTTTATCTTTTTGGTCTTAACTATGCAGATTTAATTAAAATTCCTTGCATCTAAAATATTGCCTTTTGCTTAATGAAGGGCATTTTAGTTTGGTTTATATATAATATTAAATAAAGAATATTTAACACTTCTCACATTTTATAGATGATCTATAAGGTCAGATGCTTTCAAAAGTCAGTATGACAAGATATAGTAGCAAACTTAGTTAATGAATTCTTTACTAAGTCAGACTAAGTTATAATTCAGGATTGTCTTCCAAACAGCTATTCAAAAACACAACTGTAGAATTACCATATATGTATGATTGGTAATGGTGCTTTTGCCAACTCATTAGAAGGATTAAAGTAGAAGAGATATATCATCAGCATAAATTTGTAAATTATGTGATAAGGCTTAAGATAATTAAAAACAAAATCACAGATCATTAAAAAAAATTTGATTTGAATTCCAAATGATTATTCTTACCTTTACTGCAGAGGTCACATCAGCTACAAAGCAACTTCATATCCATTAGTTTATTTAATCTACACAATAACCATCTCAGGTAGGAGCAGATGAGAGACTAACACTCAGAGAAGCTGAGTGGTTTGACATCATTATGCCATCTGTTCACTATGCCAGGACTCTCTATCATCCATAGCTAAAGATGATCACATGAGCTAACCATGCAAAACCTTCTCATGTAAAGATACTTTCATACACTAACTATAGAAAACCTTCTACACTGGACCTTTTTGAAGACTGGTTTTGCAGCTTTCCTAAACTCTTGTCAATCAGACTTCAAAACATTTTTATCATGCATAATGTAACAAGATAATCTATTACAGTTATCATTTGTGTTTTCTTCTTGCTTCTTTGAAGACCCAAAAGAATGAAAGAGATGTTGTTCTCTTCCATCTACTAGATAGCAAATGTACCTTGGACTCCTAGAGGTCTGGAGACTCTTGCCAAAGGGGAAAGTTAACAGGTCTCCATTTGGAAATGCTTCTGCTTACAGAGGCTATAGACTCTGGTGAGGCGCCTAGGGTTGACAGCCCTATCTGAGAGCAAGAAGATAACTTCTCTGAGCCTTGAGGAAATAAAAGGTGTTTGAGATGTATGAGGGTAGAGACTGCTTTCTTGTACACAGTGCCCTGGATGAGGGGGAAGGTTTTGGACTGGGCTTTGGGACGTAAGTTAGTGGCTCTTCACTCTACCTACAATATTATTCCCACAAATATTCACATGGCTGGTTCCACATTTCATCCAAGACTCTAATCACATGTCATGAGCTTCTGAAAGCCTTCCAATCACTCAAAAATATCTACTTCTTACACCCCACCATCACCTTCTCTCTTCTTACTTTGTCTTTTATTACTTTCCAATTCTGATCTCAACCTGAAATTGTATAACATATATATTATACCTATCTATTTATATATTTATTTATGTAGAGGTTTAGTGTTCTTCTCCCCCACCAAAATTTACTCCCTTTGAAGGCAGGGATTTTGGTTTTTTCAACATTACATAATACACAGTAAGGAAACAATAAATATTTGTTATGTAATAAGTGTCCCATATTGCTTGAAAGGACATGAAACATGCAAATGGAATTTAGGGACCCCCAAAATTTAACTTTTTGGAATTTTCAAATTTTTTTTAAATACTGTGTCTATGTGTATGTGTGTGTATATATATAACACAATATAGTTATCTAGTGTTTTGCTGTAGGATGTTCAAGTTGTCCCCAATTTTTTTGTTATTACAGACAACAGGGCTATGAAATGCTTGTACACATCTCCCAGCACACATGTTCAAGAGTTGCTCTAATCTATATGCCATAGAGATGAATTTGGAGGTCATAGGGAGTTTTTATATTGAACTTCATAAGACAACACCAAATTATTTTCCAAAGTGGGTTGCAGAGCTGGTACACACAGGTATAGATTTACCAGTTTTTAAAATATTGAAATAATTCCACATTTAAGAAATAGTGCTCCCCTGAGTCCCTTGAGGATCCCCGTATATTTTCTATGGCCCTAGGATGACTAAACTATCCTGGTTTGCCTGGAGCTAAGAGAGTTTCTGGGACAAAAGATGTTCAGTTTTAAACCAGAAAAGTTCCCAGCAAACAGGGACAAGTTGGTCACTCTACCCCACAGCCTCCTAGCCATCAAAGACCTTCCCGCAATTCAGAGTAATGTCTGACACTGATTAAATATGACTATTGTTCATTGTTGTACCTGCTTATACTCCCAGTGACAGATTATGTTTTTCATTTATCCCTCTCTTCACCATCACTTGTTATAGTCCTAATATTTCATTTTTATTATCCAGGGGTATAAAATGTATTTTCATTATAATATTTTCATTTTTCTCATGTGATTTATCATGTTTTCATAGGATAATTGGCTACATATGTGTCTTTATGAAAGTGTTTCACCAGGCCAGAGAATGACCAAGCTAAGTAAAATGACTCCAGGCTGTTCAAAAATTTCATTTTCCAATAGTCTTTTAAAAACCAAAGCTTTCGGGCGCCTGGGTAGCTCAGTTGGTTAAGCGACTGCCTTCGGCTCAGGTCATGATCCTGGAGTCCCATGATCGAGTCCCGCATCGGGCTCCCTGCTCGGCAGGGAGTCTGCTTCTCCCTCTGACCCTCCCCCCTCTCATGCTCTCTGTCTCTCATTCTCTCTGTCTCAAATAAATAAATAAAATCTTTAAAAAATAAAAATAAAAAAAATAAAAACCGAAGCTTTGGAAAAATTCTCTGTTCCAGCTTTACTTAGACTGAGTGGAGCTCTGCACCTCCAAATTGGCCATCAAAGTTTATACCATGAGCATCGATCACAATGGCAAAAAAAGTAAATTGATAACCAATAGCCCTCTCCTACTTTTTTCAGATTGTGTAGGCCACCTGAGTATCCTGTACCATAGCAAAAAAGAAGACAGTGACAAATGAATTATGACTAATATTGCATATCTAGCCAAACTAAGGTGGATAATTAATACATGGATTTTATTTTACTGAGAAACATATAGCAATATGATACTGTTGCACTTTCATCTTGTGGCCCATTTATACTCCCTGTGCTAGACTCCTCTGACCACCAAACTGAACACAGTATAATCTGCTCTAAATGTGTAATCCATACAAATTATTATATGTCCAAAATCAGGGCGATAATTAGTACAGCCTTGAAATAAAAAGCAAATCTAAAGGTAGTCAGAGACTGAAAATGAAGTGCCATAGTTGGTCCTCTTGTCTTTTAAAGTGTTTTAATTATATCGTGGAGAAAGAGGTAGGCTCAATGAAGGTAACTGAGAAAGGCTTCACATACTAATTGCTGCAACCCATGTGTGATCTCTAAAAACAGTGACATTTTCTGGTTCAAAAAGTTTTTGCCCTAGTTCCTTGGCTGAGAGGAATAAAGCATAATTTTAACCTTGCTAAATAATCTTTCTGTGGCTTTCATATTCGTGTATGATAACAAGTTTTTTGCTTGCTTCCATGATGTTATGTGTGAAAGAGAAAGAATTTCTTTTGCAATGTGTATGGTGCATTATTCACAGTACCGTGGTATGCAGATAGTGAGTAAGAGAGTATGCAGAGCTGGAGTAAGAGAATAAGTGGCTCACAAATCTACTGAGAATAAGCTTACTCTTGAGGAACATAAATTAAGAGGTTTGGAAAAGAACCATCCAATCCCAAAATACCTCCGAACTCCTTGTTTCAATGCCCAGAATTCCCTCATCCGACCCTCATTATTAGGCCTTGAAATTTCTCAACAAGAGCACCCTACGTATTTCTTTTTAAAGGCAACTCTTTTCAGATTATGTGACTCAAAAATAACATAGTGGATGAGAAGGAAATGGCAGCAAAAACTGCATCAACCAACACAGAAGTAAAGTTCTTATAATTCCTATAAATATTCCATATGCCCCTCCTCAACTGACTGAAGAAGCATGAAGGAAACAAAGGCTTATCTTCTTTATAGCCCACCCTGATCAATACTACTAATGAGTCATTTCTGCCCCCCCCAGCCCCTTTGCCACTTGTCATAGCCAAGTGATGATCTATTCTTCACTCCTGCATCTTTAAAGATCCCCAGTGGAGCCCAACCAGCATCTGACCATTCATTCACCAAGCCATGAGGATGGAATATCTGGCCTGTTTGTTCTAGTTGGTAGGAAATCTTACACAGCTTCATTTACTAAATACTACAAATGGGTTTTTTTTTAACATATTATTATTATTAAAATATAAATAATTTATCCACAAAAATGAAATATAAAGAAACAGTTAAGAATTAGAAAACTACTTTTTTGTTAAAACCTGAATTACTATTCATGCTGAACATCTAAGGAATTTTAATAACTACTATGTAGATTATGTATTATTCTGTCATTTTCATATGCCATATCTTTTCATTTAAAGAGCTAAATCCAAAGTCACTTGGAGCAATAAGAAAAATACAACAAGTATCTACAAACATGGAAACATGTAAACCTATGCCTGGAAATGAAACTCCTTTTCTCTTTAGATGGGCTGATATTTGGAGGTGGGGACTTTGGGAGGTAATTAAGTTTAGATGAGGTCATGAGGGTAGTGCTCTCATAATAGAATTAATGCTCAGGGGCGCCTGGGTGGCTCAGTCATTAAGCGTCTGCCTTTGGCTCGGGTCATGATCCCAGGGTCCTGGGATCGAGCCCCACGTTGGGCTCTCTGCTCAGCGGAAAGCCTGCTTCTCCCTTTCCCACTCCCCCTGCTTGTGTTCCCTCTCTCACTGTGTCTCTGTCTGTCAAAAAATAAGTAAAATCTTTAAAAAAAAATAGAATTAATGCTCATAGAAGAAGAAGAGCTCCCTCTGTGTATCCTTCCATTTCCACCAAGGAAAGGCCACATAAGGACATTATCAGAAGACAGTCATCTGTAAACAGGAAAGAGGACTCTTACCAGACACCGCATCAGCTGGCACCTTGATCTTGGATTTCTCAGCCTCTAGAACTGTGAGAAATAATGCTTGTCATTTCAGTCATTCAGTCTATGATATCCTGTTATAGCAGCCCAAGGTGCCTAAGACATCATGTTATACAAAGGCAGGAAAAATGTGCAGTTACTAATATATATGGTTATACACACAGAGACACCTACACACACATAGGAAAATAAACATCCCCCCTATTTGAAAGGAAGAGAGAAGTCAAGCATTTTATATTTTTTAAAATTGAAAGAATCAACAAAACCGCATACATAGGATTAACACTGGGAAAAAAAATAAAGGATTTGGCATAAATCTAATTAGTCATATCAGCAGAGAGAGGTACAGGTTGGTCTTAGTAAACACAGGGTGGTTTTTGAGTGCAAAGTAAATAAGTGCACTGAAGTACAATACTAATCACATTTGTTCTAACATTGACCTTACAATAATTAAAAATTGATGCTTGCAACATAATACAGCTGTGCAATCATATTTAAACCTAATCATTTCATAGAGAGAGGAAAGTTGTACAAAAAGGTCAAAAACACTTTAATTTCATGACAGTAAATTTACTCTTTATTCCCAAAGTGAAAATGTCTAATTTCTAAAAGAGCAAACCAATAATTACTTATTATAAAGCTATTTTAGTCAATACTTAATTTCTCTATATTGATTAGTGTTTAGACATTTAAAATGTACCCTACAGCAAGAATATGTGTTTACAATACTATTCTCTCTACTGATGTTTGTAAGTATTACAGGTATCGATTTAAGACATCTCAAAAATGCCAAACTTAATAGAATCATGTGAAACGGGGTTTGATTCTTTTAAAACTGGAATTTAATTTTTAAATGTTTGAATAATAGTGTCCTTAAAGGTCTCTGTATCATGATCACTATTTCTGCCATTACATATTTTAATGATGAGTGCTCGATTAAACAGTGCATTATAAATTCCGCCCCTCTCCCAAAAGTAATAGAGAAAAAAATATAAAAATGATCAACTCTAGCACTCACAACTGGAACAAAACATTTTCTCTTTATTTTATGTACTTCTGATTATTATTCTCCCCCTTAACTTGCATTCTGTGTAACTTAGAGCTCTTTGCAATAAAACAAAATGATGCTTCATCAGGATGTTACTGGGAGTACCAAGGCAATTTACAAACTTTCTATCATTAAGTATGAGAACATCACTGTGAGGCAGGTATTAATATAACACTTCTCTCTTGAGGAGTTCAATGCACTTTACATAACTTTACTTTATTAACTCTTCCTTGAGCTGGGCAAAAAGGCTAAGTAAGATACTTCGCCAATGTACCTCATATCCAATGATGGCATAAAAATAGAAAAGACTCTATCCAGCCACAAACTTTAAGTTCGTTTTTACTTCTAATCTGAAGTTATGACTAAAGACAAGGTCTCACTCAATATATTTGGCTTTTGTTAATACTGATTTTTTTAACAGGTTTCAATTTCATAAATGTGAAGTCAGAATTAAACACCTAAAAGAGTATTGATCCTATTAATTCTTTTTTTTTTTAGATATTTTATTTTTTTTTCTTTTTTAAATTTTATTTTATTATGTTATGTTAATCACCATACATTACATCATTAGTTTTTGATGTGGTGTTCCATGATTCATTGTTTGCATATAACACCAGTGCTCCATTCAATACATGTCCTCTTTAATACCCATCACCAGGCTAACACATCCCCCCACCCCCTCCCCTCTAGAACCCTCAGTTTGTTTCTCAGAGTCCATAGTCTCTCATGGTTCGTCTTCCCCTCCAATTTCCCCCCCTTCATTTTTCCCTTCCTACTATCTTCTTTTTTTTAACATATAATGTATTATTTGTTTCAGAGGTACAGGTCTGTGATTCAACAGTCCTACACAATTCACAGCGCTCACCATAGCACATTAATTCTTAAGCAGTAATTCTTTCTGAAGATGGAAGAAATTCAAGGGTAACAATCAACTTTTCTCTCTATTAAAATACATTAGAAATTATGAAAGCAGAATATGATCCTGCGGACAGGCATCACAACATCTTTAAGTAAATCTATGCCTTTCTTAGCAAAAGTGGGACAATGCACAAATGGATACAGCCAGATGAGAGATACAAAGTGAAGGGCATAGAAACACTAATAACATGTAACAGTGCTTACCAAGTGTCAGGCACTACTTTAAGGAACCCACATGTATTAACTCATTGCATTCTCATAACAACTCCCTAAGGCAGGTAATATTATCCCCACTTGATAGATAAGGCACTGAGGCTCAGAGAGCTGAGCCTGCCCCAGGTCACAAAGCTACTAAGTAGCAGAGCTGGGCTACAACCCAGAAAATATGATTCCAGAGCCCAGGTTCTTAGCCAATTTCCTAGAAAGGAAGAAAGCTGTTCCCAGAGGCCTCAATCCATGATATACCGTATCCTAGAGTTCCAAGTCCATAAGCTCTCTCCATCCAATTGCAACATTTCCTGCCTGGCGTCAATCTCACAATCAACAGAGAACAACTGTTCAAGTTTGTGTATTGTGATTTCAACATATGACACTAGTATTTAGAAGAGGGTCACAAGGAGGCAGTATAGTATAATCAGGAGTACACTACTTTAACAGGCTGCCATTAGGCAAGTTACTTCCATCCAAGCTTGATAAGATAAAGATAATGGAACTTACTTCCTGATGCTGTATTCAGAATTAAACCGGTTAATATTGTTTAACACAGGGGCTCACGTGTAGTAAGCACTCAATAAGTGGTTGCTATTACGTTAATATAAAGTAAGTTAATATAAAATTATGTGTGCCATTCTCAAAACTCTGAAATTCAGAATTAACAGTGAATTTAGCATATCACAATACTGGTGATAAACTAAATTTAATTGATTCTTTTACCAAATATATGTTCTAGGCATTATGCATGATTTTATTTAATCCTCAGAATAAACCTAGAATTAAAGTGTGGTTATGCCACTTTTAGATAGGAAAATAAGCTTAGAGACTTTACTTGCCCACTATTTTGCCAATAGCAAAATCATGTGATCAATTAACTAGATGTTTCCCACAAAGCAGAATGAAAACCTGTAAGCAGGGAGATTATTTGAAAAATTCTTCTCTCTCAAAATATAATGAACCTGAAAAAGCTCCTGGACTAAAGTTCACCTTGTTTAGCTTTGCTATAATTAGAGTAAAGCTGCACCCAGAGAGTAGTTAGAACAGAGATGATAAAGAGGAAAAATACTGCCCCGAAATATATCCCCCATGCCCAGCACATACCAGGTGCTTCTGCTCCTTCCATCAGAGCCACAAAGGAAAAGAGCAGGAGCCAACATTAGGTAGGAGCTTTCTGAGGGGACAGTGTTAGAGGGAGGCAGGCAAGAACTCTGCACTCAGGGGCTGAAGCCCCAGCCAAAGGGAAGTAAGACTGCGATACTATAAAGCAGATTTGCCTTGAATCAGCCTCACCTGCACCCAAACATCCTGTAGAGGTCTGCTTTTGGTCTATTCATAGAAATCTGCAGAAAAAGAGAAAATACATTACATTAGTCTTTCTCTGACCTCCCTGAACCTTGACCTACCCCTATTCCCTAAATTGGAAATGTCTTAGTTATGCAAAACAGAAATACCTCCTGCTGAATTAGGACACTATTTCCTCTCTCTTAATGCAAATAAAAAGGTTTTGTCATTTCCATAATGTCCACTGTATATACAAAGAAAATTACCTATCATTCTCCTTTAAAGAATATGATTCAGGCCTGATTATAATATATACTTTATTTCTACAATGACTGAAAAAAAGCTTTAAGTGAAAGAATGGAATTTCACCTTTCACTGGCTAACATACAAGCCAATACGGAGGATGAGGCAGATATAAAGTAATTACATATAAAAAGAGTCACAAGCACAATGATACAGAGTTCTCTCACACAGGTGTGGAAAAAAAAGTGAAAAAGAATCAACCTATATGTCAGCAAGAAATAGAACTGAAAAAGTATCCATATTATCTCAAGAACTCTAAGAGCTTGTGTTCCATTATCCATTATCAGGCAGCATGCAACCTAACCATTTCTTCCATGTTTAGAATATATGACCTCTTGATAACTCATTCAAACTTTTAATAATCATCATATGAAAGTAAACCTTTTCTTACCTAACTCCAATCATTCATATGACATGACTGAAACACCTAGCATGATGCTGACCACATACAAGGTACTCCATAAACCCTTGTTGATGGTATGGTGATTTCAGCTATTTCCCTTTTCTCTGACCTCAGTGGAGACAGGAGAAAAGCTTAGACAGAAACAATGGCAAATGGTTAGATATAAGAGGAAGTTGATGAGGGACAAATGCAGAGTAGAAGTGAGGAAAACAATGTGGAATGACTCACTGTGCTCTAGTACAGTATGATCTATTTTGGAAGACAGAGCCAGCCACCAACAAAATATGCACTGCAAAACAAAACTTGCTAAAGCATACACTCAGAAAATTAACTGCTTCACTGCTTTCCCACTCAATTCCATGGAAATAATTCCCAAATTATCAATCTCTTTCTAACCCTGACCTCTCCCAGAATTCCTGTTCCACTGGGGTGGTAAGATGGGATATTCTTTCTCCATGATTCACTCTGTCTTTCCTCCTTGGCTTTGCTGCTAATACGGAAGGTGTCTTTGGTGAGAGAGTGAAGAGAACCATTGTGGGTTGCCATAGTGACCCACTGACATTTTAGTAGGAGTAGTAATCAAAATTAACAAGGAAAAATGTTTACTTGTCTTACAGTTTCTTCAGTCTCTTGAATCTAACAATGTATAGAAAAGACCTGACAACGCTCATGCTAGAAGAAGTTAGAAATTCCTGAGGGAGGGTGTAGAGGCATCACTGGAAAAAGTAAAGTAAGCGATTGGTTAACAGTAGGACTCTGGTAATGGAATGGACTTGCCTGTTATCCCCTGCAATAAAAGATCCAACAAAGGGATTAAATTTGGATACCCTGGAAGCACCTCAAACTTAAAATTTCTAAAATTAAACTTCCCCAAGAACCAGTTTCTGCTGACTTCCTTGTTTGTTAAGGGTACACTTGTTCTCTCAGGCTCCAAACATGAGTCATCCTGTCTCATTCCTCACCCACCCCCACCATATCTAATTAAACACCAACTTGGGTCTGTTTTTCTCCTCAGCACTTTTTTGCAACTTTCTGCTGCTTTCTTTTCCCATTGCTTCATCTCGAATTTGGTTTTGACCTCACACCTGGCTCCCTGACACTCTTGTTTTGGTGTCAGCTCAGATGCCCTCCATTCCCATAAGTCTTGCTTCGCCTCCTCACAGATCCCCCATCAGAAGTTTTTCCTGCTATTCTAGAGCCTTCAGTTGCCTTCATTTTACAGGAAAACATACTGCTTCTTATCATACTTATTATTTTTATTCAAGGATCTTACTTTCCCCACTGGGCTCTCTGCCCTTGCAAGAAAGAACCATGTCTTACTTGTCTTCTTATATCTCTTAGCGCATGGCATTCTGCCCCTCATATACTGAGCGTTCAGGAGCTATTTTATGTGAACAAATGCAGAAACAAAATGACTTTTCCAAATATTGTTTTCAAACAGTGCTTTTCAAGCTTTAGAGTGCTACAGAAATACCTGTGATGTTTATTCAGATATTCTGATTCAAAAGATCTGACCTGAGAACCAAGAATGTATATTTTAAGTGATTCTTTTTTTAAAGATTTTATTTATTTATTTGACAGAGAGAGAGACACAGCGAGAGAAGGAACACAAGCAGGGGGAGTGGGAGAGGGAGAAGTAGGCCTCCCGCTGAGCAGGGAGCCCGATGTGGGACTCGATCCCAGGACCCTGGGATCATGACCTGAGCCGAAGGCAGACGCCCTATGACTGAGCCACCCAGGCACCCCTATTTTAAGTGATTTTTAAACTAAAATTCCATTAGTTTCCATGGCAAAAAAGGTGCTACCTATGCAATTCATAGTCCGAGATGTTGAGATAGAGCCCACAATATTATTCTAAAAAAAAAAAAGCTTTAAAAAACTGCACACCTCAAATTAGCAAAATACACAGATATCATTTGGAGTTAATTTATTTTTATTTTAAGGATCATTTACTAGGTCAAATCAATCAAGCAAGATAATATTTCAGTTGATAGTTTCTACTGAAAAAATTTCCATTCCAAGCAAAAAAAATTGCTCCTATAATGCACTAACGACAAGTGCACAAAAATAACAATCTCTTTCTCTACAGAAAGGGTTTTGGTTTGCGACAGAAATTTTGTTGTTTCCCCAAAATTCAAAAAAAAGTGACTTTAAGATTGCACAATGGTAAGGGCACCTGGGTGGCTCAGTCAGTTAAGCATCTGCCTTTGGCTCAGGTCATGATCGCAGGGTCCTGGGATCGAGCCCCACGTCTGGGCTCCCTGTTCAGTGGGGAGCCTGTTTCTTCCTCTCACCCCAGCTCATGCTCTCTATTTCTCTCTCTCTTTCTCAAATAAATAAATAATATATTAAAAAAAAAAGATTGTACAATGGTAAATGGTAGAAAGTAAAAAAAAAAATTATTTTCCCTCTCTTTATAATAGAACAGAACTTCTACTTTGTCTATCCATAGTCTGGCCTCATCTTGCTTTTTTGCAACCATTTCCCATCTGTGTCAAGTTTACTTGTACCTTGGAATCCCACCACAGAGTCTGTGTGCTTTAGCGTAGTTTGAGTTCTTAGAGATACACAGGTTCTTAGGGAAGACACTTTCCATGCAAGGAGAGTAAGTAAACATAGGGGAAAATGGAATTTTTCCTTAAGAAGTCCATGAATTCAGAGAAAACTATCTTTCCTATAGAATTTGGAGATGGACAGTATAAATTATATCTAACTATAAATTCTAACAATTTACATTTTATTACGAAAATACTTTTACAACTAATATAAAAAAAGAATATTTTTTCTTTAAAGCATTAACTCTAGTTCTAAAAAGATAGCCAGGGGGTGCCTGCTTGCCAGTCTGGTAAGTGTCTGCCTTCGGCTCAGGTCATGGGATCTTGCGGTCCTGGGATCAAGCCCTGTGGGGCCAGGCTCCCTGCTCAGCAGGGAGTCGGCTTCCCCCTCTCCCTCTGTCTATCCCTCCCCCAACCTCTCTCTCAAATAAATAAAATCTTTAAAATACACTCACAGAGAAAGAGAGAGCCAAAATAAATAATCTTGCATATAAAAAAAATCTGTGTATAAGGTTTAGTTACATTATTTTTAACAGCAAAGTAACTATAAGTGTCCAAAAGTAAAAGACTGATTAAACATACTATAATTTATTAATAAATTGACATAGTATATAATCACTAAAATGCTGTATAAATCTGTTCAATAAAATAATATTTAAAAATTTTAAGAACCTGATTACAAAGGACTATACAAAATATTATAACATTTTACAAGACACATCAAATCATAGAAAATAAACACTAGAAAGACATTCACCAAAATGTCAATCATGGTTGTTTCTGGCTTTGGGGGTTACTGTTTTTTTATTCTGTTCTTAACATTTTATTTATTTTATACATTATAATAAATGTAATATTTTTGTAACCAGTGCACAAAGAAGGAAAAGTCTGGATTGTAGTGATACCTGGGTCACCTTGAGCAAATTGCTTAAGGTCACTCAACCAGTTAGTTACTTCATCTAAAAAGGTGGGCCAATAATTGTACCAACTTTACAGAGTTGTGTAATAATTAAAATAAATGATATAGGGGCACCTGGATGGCTCATTTGGTTAAGTGTTTGCCTGTGGCTCAGGTCATGATCCTGGGGTCCTGAGATCAAACCTGGCATTGGACTCCCTGCTTAGCAGGGAGTCTGCTTCTCCCTCTCCCTTTGACCCTCCCCTGCTCATGCTCTCTTCCTCTTCCTCAAATAAATAAAATCTTTAAAAAATATATAAAATAAAATAAAGGATATAATACATGTAAAATACTTAGCACTGGTACATGAATAAATAGGAGTTTGAAAAGACCAGCTAAAGGGGTTGTATTGGAATTTCAAGTTTCCCCTCTTTTTTATTCTCAATCATTTTAACCACCAAGCCAGTCTACCCTTGAGTTCAAACTCTTCTAAATCAAATAAGTGTTTCACTAATATGTGGGGGTTTGTTGATTCAAAGAACGTAACTATGGCTGTGGCCCAAGTTGATATTTTCCACTAGCTGCACTGCACATTGGTGGTTTTAATAAATGGCCATAATAGCCAACAGGGGAAAGAAAAGAATTATCTTTCGAATCCATGCTCTTCAGGAATTCTATGAAGGAAACACATAATTGCTAGAATTTGGCTGGTGTATTGTCACCTGCTTCTCCCTCTCCCACTCCCCCTGCTTGTGTTCCCTCTCTCACTTTTAAGAAAAGTCATGGGACTTCTAATGGTAGAAAATGGTCCAGACCTCAGGCTTGTATGTCATCAAATAAAAATAAATCCTTTAAGCAAAGTACTCTAATGAAACCATGTTTTACTTCTGGGTACACTTTAGTCATTTTAACTGGAAAAAATATATTGTTATTCGGTATAATTATTATACTTCCATTTTTCTTGGATGTATGTATCACTGTTAATCACGTAATAATCTGACTGAAAACATTCACAAGTTCAGGGATATACTCCTTCCTTCATTCATTCACACAACAAATATTTATTGGATACTTAGTATGTGCTATTCACAATGTAGACACTAAGGACACAAGGAAGTTCTCTTCTCATGGAGCAGAACATAGTGGGAAAAGATTAAGCAAATAATCCCATGAAAAATATGTAATAATAATGTAATTGATGGTACAAAGGAGAGGCAATACAGTACCAGGTGAAGAGTACAGGGTGTTGAATTGGAAGCATCAAGCTGTTAAGATTCTGAGAATTCTCTACCATGTAAAGAGGTTTCTCTTTCACCCCTCCCCTCCATCCCCACCTCTCACTCTCACTCTATATGTGTGTGCATAGGCGTTGCGTCCTCAATGTCCATCTTGGACTATCTGCACCCACGCTTTAACTCTGTAAGGTGAAAGTGTTAGGGGTGCATATTAGTTTGCTAGGTTGTCATAGCAAAATACCACAGACTGGGCACCTTAAACACACATTTTGTTTTCACAGTTCCAGAATGCTGAAAGTCTAAGATCAAGGTGCCAGCAGGATTGGTTTCCTCTGAGGGCTCTCTCCTTGGCTTGCAGATGGCCAGTCTCTTGCTGCCTCTTCACATGGTTTTCCCTCTGTGCTTGCCACCCTTCATGTCACTGCCACCCTTTATGGGGACACTGGTCAGGTTAGATTAGGGTTCCACCCAAACAGCCTCCTTTTAACTTGATCACCTCTTTAGAAACCTTGTTTCTAAATACCATTATATTCTCAGGTGCTAGGAGTTGGGATGTCAAAGTATGAATTTTGCAGGGACATGATTCAGCCCATAGCAGGGTATTAGGGGACAGAGTTGCCACATACGGTAATGCCACATACGGTAATGCCAATTACACAATGCACAACTCCAGGATGTGTCATCCACATCACAATTATCAATTTTTCTCAATTTTTATGGAAAATTTTCTTGCAGAAAGTTTTTTAATTAAAAACTTCCTGGAGAAAGATTTACCTTTTTCTGGCTTTCACAAAGGACCTCTTGGGCTAGCACTGTTGCTCTGTGGTAGGAAACCCCGGACCCCATTTGCCCTTCCCTCCACTCCTTCCTTGAAGAGTGATTTTGGATGATTGATACAGAAGGAGCTCCATGAAGGTCCTATGTCTACACTCCCATAATAAAGGCAATGTGGGGTAGGATTAAACAGGCAACTTCTAGAATAACATGACCTAGGCTTCAACTCCAGTCCTACCACCGTGTGACCCTAGGCCTTATTTAATGCATGTGTGCCTAAGAATCTTCATGCATAAAATAAATGTACCTACTTTTTAGGGTTAGTGTAAGAATCCAATAAGATTACACCTACTTATAAAATGCTTTGTTTAAGTAAACATGCAATAAAAGCTGATGATGATCTGAATGTAGTTTCAAGAGGGCTGCAACTACACTCCAGTACATATCAAATACCTGACAGAACTGGCATGGAGAAGATATTCCAGACTCATTAAATGAATGAGCTTCCTAAAGGAATTAAGGCCAGACTGCAGAATTCCTATCTACAATGGAGAGTGGGGCTCTCCTGAGTCCATACATCCTCTAAACTGCCTAGTATGGGTCATGTGTCCAAGAGGTTCCAAAATGTTCGCTAGGTTGTCATCAGGTTAAACAAACAGAAAATAGGGACACCTGGGTGGCTCAGGTGGTTAAGCATCTGCCTTCGGCTCAGGTCATGATCGCACGGTCCTGGGATCATGACCCGAGCCGAAGGCAGCCGCTTAACCAATTGAGCCACCCAGGTGCCCCAATAAAATCTTTTAAAAAAATAAATAAAAAGAAAATATATTAATATAATTTTTACCATTGGTCTTTTTCTGGGTGATTTTCCCTTACGAGACAAAGAGCTCCTTGATTTATGAGAAGAGCTATGTGATTACAAATGGCTGTGTTGGAGTTCTGGTAGCACAACAGTGTGACTAGTTAATGCCCCTGAACTGGACCCTTCAAAACCGGCCCGAATGGTAACTTTTATGTTATGTATATTTTACCACAACTTTTTTTTAACGTCCACTGTGATTGCATGATGAGAAAAAAGGGAAATTTTTCTACTGAAATACAACGTTGTTTTGAGAATCAAGTAAGATACCACAGTGCCCGGCTCATGGCAGAAGCTTGATAAAAGTTAGTTTCCCTTAACTCTAGGAAACAAACTGAGGGTGGCTGGAGGGGAGGGGGGTGGGGGGATGAGGTAACTGGGGGATGGGCATTAAGGAGGGCACGTGGTGTGATGAGCACTGGGTGTTATACACAATTGATGAATTGTTGAATGCTACATCTGACACCAATGATGTACTCTATGTTGGCTAATTGAATTTAAATTTAAAAAAAAATTTTGTTCCCCTTTCCATTAGTTCTAGATCACAACTGCCCTTGATGGTGACAGTCACCCAGAATGCCCACTGTAGTTCCTATTGCCAGATAAAAAGTCTCTGAGGGGAAAAAAATCTCCAACCCTTGTAATGTTTCATGTCTTGATACTGTAGATGGTGGCAACTACCCCTCTGGAAGAAACCCTGCAGCTTGGTCTTTGTTATAGTCAACTTTAATACCATAAATTGTAAAGTATCATAGGAAGTGCTTGACACTATTAAAAGAAGACATGCCATTTACTGTCCATTTTGGATAGGCATCTGTGACACTTGTTTCAAAGTAACACAGATTTTTTTTCAATTACAGCTCTAGTGAATTTATGTGCCTCTTTCTAAAGTAATTCTGTAGGAGTTGAGGGATTAGAAAGTAGAGTCATTAACTCTTTCTTCCGAGAAAAACCACAAGAACCTACAAAGAAGGAATGAAAGATATAAATAAGAATTTCCTATTTAATGCACGGCCAACAGCTTATTTTAAAAGATATATTCCTATTCACCTATTATCATTCTCCTTGAATTTGACTATATTGTTAAAAAAAATCAACATATTCTTTCACAGACCTGTACCTCTGAAACAAATAATACATTATATGTTAAAAAAAAGAAGAAGAAGAAGAAGATAACAGGAGGGGAAGAATGAATGGGAGGAAATCGAGGGGGAGATGAACCATGAGAGACTATAGAAGTACTTTCTGGGCAGAGGGGAGGGGGGTGGGGGGTGGGTTAACCTGGTGATGGGTATTAAAGAGGGCACGTACTGCATGGAGCACTGGGTGTTATATGCAAACAGTGAATCATGGATCACTACATCAAAAACTAATGATGTAATGTATGGTGACTAACATAACATAAAAATAAAAAAAATTAAATTAAATAAATAAAAATAAAATTTAAAAATTTAAAAAGTCAACATATTCTTGATTGCCTGAGTTTAAATAAATCATGGCATGATCCTGAGAACTTGGCAAGAACATCAATGATTTTACATCTGGTATCACACACCAGCTGCATGTTGAGGGAATGAAAAGCTTTTCTATTTCTTTACCTTGCTTCATTAGTGAATATGTGGTGATGCATGCATTACCGCGTGTGTGCAGGCTCAGCTCCCCATATGGAGAGGCGTCCAGCAATGTCACAAAACTCATGCATCATTTGCTATGATGCTGAATTTTTGAAAATAATAAGATGATATTTTTACTGAAATCTTTTTATCTATGAATGGACATATGTTTTTTGTTGATAAAGCTATATACCTAATGTATATTGATAGAACCTGTTGCAAAAATCTCTAATGGAGAAATAACTTTAGCTGTCACAGTTGAACATATGTACAGTATGGTACCCATCTTCAAATCATCATACAGTAAAAAACAATAATTTCCTTGCCAAATCTATGTCCAACACATTTTCTACTTAGTTCTTGACAACTATACTTCTTACTGGAAAAATATCTGCACTGCGAGCTTTGTGGTTATCTAATTAAAGAAATCTTTATCTGTCCTCACTCTCATCACAGTTACTTGCCTTATGTTTGCATATTGTAAGTTTAACAAACACCTCTTCTTATTAGTTATCTATTGCTGGGCAACAAATTACCCCAAAATTTAATGGCTTAAAACAACAACTTATTGTCTTGAGCTTTCTTTGGGTCAAGAAGTTAAGAGTGGCTTGGCTGGGCACTTATGGCTCAGAATTTCTCATGAGGTTACCGTTTAGGTGCCAGAGCTGCATTTGTCTTAAGGTTTGACTGTGGCTGAAGGATCCACTTCCAAGATGGCTCACTCAGGTGACTGGCAAGTTGTCGTTGACTCTTGTGGCAAGAGACTATCTGTCCTTTTAATGTAGAACTCTCTAGAAAGCTCCTTAAATGTCCTTATTACATGACATCTGAATTTGTCCAGAGTGACTGATCCAAGAGAACAAGGCAGAAGGGACACCTTCCTTTACAACCATGCCATGAAAGTCATGTGCTGGCACTGCCACCATAGTCTATTATTGGTCACACTACCAACTGGCACAATATAGAAGGGGACTGCATAAGGTCCTAAATATCACAGGTAAAAATCTTTGAGGGCCATCATGAAGGCTGGCTACCATACTCCTAAATAGTTGGGGTTTTTTTCAAATGTATAAGTTTTTACCGTACATACACTTCTATTTGGTTGAAATCTGATTTTGCACACGTTCCACTTTTCTGTCTTGGCAGAACATTAAAACATCAGCATGAAAGTAAAAATAGAGGTTCTCAACCATAATAACTTATCAATCTAAAAATTATAAGCCCATCCATATTTAAATAAAGAAAAACATTTTTCTGATCTAACAGCAAAGCTCTTTGTAATCCACTGAAAGCACTTGCCTAATAATAAAACAAAAATCACTTTAAATCATTGGTTAAGGGCGCCTGGGTGGCTCAGTCGTTAAGCGTCTGCCTTCGGCTCAGGTCGTGATCCCAGGGTCCTGGGATCGAGCCCCACATCGGGCTCCCTGCTCCGCGGGGAAGCCTGCTTCTCCCCTCCTTCTCCCCCTGCTTGTGTTCCCTCTCTCGCTATGTCTCTCTCTGTCAAATAAATAAATAAAATCTTAAAAAAAAATAAATAAATAAATAAATAAATAAATCATTGGTTAAAATTATATAGATCAGGAAACTAATTACTGGAAGAGATTTCACTGTTTCATCTTATTCAGTATTCTGAGGTAATACCAATCATTAATCTCAAAATAAAGTACTTTTTTTAAACAAAATAAAACTTCTGCATATTTCAAGTTTCAAAACTTCTGAAAGCCTTTAATTAATGATACCTTAAAAGAAGAAAATTACTTTTATGGGTTTTTAAAGCAATGAAAAGGAAATATTCATGCAGAACTTATCACTAAGCTATTTACAGAATCTTTAACTTGGTACCTGCTTTATTGATTCAACAAATATATCTGAGCACCTTTTGCTTTGAGATACTCTGGGGATATATCAAAATCTAAGCCAAGGCCATTGCCCTCAAGGAGTTACACCTTGTTAGGCTGACAAGACAGGTTAACACATACTTTAATGCTAAACATTGTACACTAAGTTTCATAAGAGAAGGGAAAAGTGCACTATGAGTTAGAAGAGGGAGAAATCAATTTTAATTGGCAAACCCAGCAAAGCATATGGAAAACAGTCATTTGAAGCAACTCTTGAAGAATGAGTAGTAGAGTGGTTACTACAATGAAAGGAGCAGCAAAATCAAAGTGTAAGTGGAGGAAATCATGAAGTACATGATTCATACACCACACCTTCCCCATTGTAGGCACATTCTCCAAATATTCTTCTATTCCACATTCCCACATTCTCCATATTTCAAGGTGAGAGTCAAAGTAGATTCTGCTGCTCTGATGACTATGTCCTACTCCTCTTCCATCCTTCATCCAGTGCAACACTGTCATTACCTTCTACTGGCTTTTTGGTTCACATTTCGGAGTCTGGTTTTCCTGACATTCCATCCATACTATAATTCACACACTTTTTTTTCTTTAATTTTTTTTTTTTTTTTTTTTTTTGCTGTAATTAACCAGTGAGGGTTTCTATATAAGATTTAAATTTTTAACTATTCTGATACAGCTACTGTGTCAGATTGCATTTTCCAAAATGACCACAAAAATAGCCTGAGCTGAGGTCTTAGCACTAGCCACCTTCTGACTGCCACCAAAAGGCTGATCTCTAGTGAGAACTGCCTAGTTGAGCCCAGTCCACCCCAGAACCATCAGAGGTAATAATGAATGCGTTGTTGTTTTTTTTAAGCCATAATGCCTTGGAGTGATTTGTTTCAGAACGGTAAATACTGAGGAGAGATTTTGATACCCAGAAGTGGGGCACTGCCATAACACAATCCTACCACATGTAGCATTACTTATAGGACCAGGTTGCAAGCAGAAAGTGGGATGATATTAAGGAGATTGTTAGTAGAAACCTAAAGAGCCTCCATGAAAGTATTATGGAAGCCTAGAGGACTTCAAGGGGGCTGTCAGCGAGGGCTCAGGCAAAATAAGGGAAATATCATTGGAAGCAGTAGGAAAGAGCTCCCTTGTTATGTAGAGGGGAAAGTATGGCAGCACTGTAGTCTGTGGTCATGTGGAAAATAGGAAATGTACCTAATGAACTCCAAGATCTAGCTAATGGAGCTTTTCAGGCAGAATACTGAAATTGCCACCTGGCTTCTTCTCAATGCCTATGATAAAATGCAAAAGACAGAGATAAGCTAAAGAATGAACTGTTGAACAAAGGAGCCAAGACTTGCTGGGCTTGAAAATAAAACTATTTCATATTCTCAGCCTCTCTAAATGGCAAATGATTCTAAAATTAGAAGTACTTTCTGGGCAGAGATGAAATCCAGTACACTATCAGGAAAACAGGGTCGAAAAATGAAACTGAGGACTTGGTGGTAAGTTCTTTATTTAGATTTTTAGAAAGATCTAAGGTGGGTACCTCGCAGAACCTTCCAATCAGACCGAAACCTTTTCAAGGACTGTGGGAGTGTTCTCTGCACATCTTCTCAGTAAAATATTGGGCCTTTAAGAATCTTAAAGGATACTGTCCCACAGCAGTGTCATCCTGAGCCCAAGGTAAAGAAGTGCTTAGCTTGAAGAAACAGAATTATAGAGTGATACATTTAAACACACACAAACACACAATATTTTTTTTCTTTTTTTTTTTTAAAGATTTGTTTATTCATTTGAGAGAGCGAGAATGAGAGAGAGTACATGAGAGGGGGGAGGGTCAGAGGGAGAAGCAGACTCCCTGCCGAGCAGGGAGCCCAATGCAGGACTCAATCCCAGGACTCCAGGATCATGACCTGAGCCGAAGGCAGTCGCTTAACCAACTGAGCCACCCAGGCGCCCCAAACACACAGTGTTTTTAAAAGAATTATTCTGGTGGAACCACAGCCACGCTGGACTAGATAGGACAAACACTAAATATTAAGTAAAAAGAGGACTTTGAACCTGTACTATTTAGCAGGCAAGAAGCAGGCTGAAAAGGCTATTGCATTGTAAACTCAGGATTTCTTACCGGGAAAAAAAAAAGGACGACTTTGAGGGCAGAACCAAAGGCTCAGAGGGTAGGACCAATAGCCATGACTAATACCTACCAGGCAAGTGGACGGAGCCCTAATCCAAGCTCTGGACACAGGCTAGTAATCAGTGACTGCTTTACCTCTCTTTTTTTTTTTTTTTAAAGATTTTATTTATTTATTCATGAGAGACAGAGAGAGAGAGGCAGAGGGAGAAGCAGGCTCCCAAGGAGCAGGGAGCCCGATGTGGGACTCGATCCCAGGACCCTGGGATCATGACCTGAGCCGAAGGCAGACGCTTAACCATCTGAGCCACCCAGGTGCCCTCTTGTTTTATCCTCAAGAAACTCTGCCACAGTTGTATGTTGGGGTGTGGGAGGAAGATAGGTCTCTTCAGTTCATAGGAGTTCAAATTGAGAGGAATGGGACACAAGAAGGTGTACCCCAACAACCACATTTAAGAAGCCTCACTTGCCCCTGGGCCTGATTTTGATGACAAGATCCTGGACTTTGAGCAAATACCATAATGGAATGAGACTCAATGGAAGGGGAAGGGATAGACCCTCAGATATCATTCATTGGCGAGAGTATATGTCTCCTCCTCCTTGAATCTGGGCAGGCCTATGGTTGCAGCAGAAATGATGTGACTTCAAAAAGATAAGTTATAAGAGGTAATACAGTTTCCACCAGAGCCCCTCGGGACACTTCCTCTTGGAATCAGTCACCATATCCCAAGGAAGAGGGAAGACCTCATTGAGAACCACATGAAGGTGTTCTAGCCAACATCCCCAGCTGAGGTCACAGCCGAGAGCCAGCATCAACCTCCAGACAAGTGAGCAAGTGAGCCTGGGGATGATCCAGCCCCAGCCACTATCTGATTATACCACTGAATATTGATCCCAGGTACAAATTACCTAGCTGAATCCAATTAACCACAGAATCATAAGAAACAAATATAAAATAAGTCCTGTTGCTTTAAGCCACTAAGTTTTAGGACAATTCATTATGCAGTAATAGATAATTAAAACAGTTATCTATTAAAGAAATTATTTATTTTAATCCTTAACAATGCCAAAAGGATTGACAATATTATAAACTAGGTTTTGTTTCTACAAGTATTTTTTAAAGTAATGTTTTTCTCTTATATAAAAGTTTCTTTTAAGGTGATGTCTTTCTTCTTTTATATAAAAGTATGTGAAGTCTCGGGGGCGCTTGGGTGGCTGTCAGTTAAGCGTCCACCTTTGGCTCAGGTCATGATCTCGGGGTCCTGGGATCTAGTCCCACATTGGGCTCCCTGCTCAGCAAGGAGTCTGCTTCTCCCTCTACCCCTCCCCCCTGCTCTCTCTCTCTCTAATAAATAAAATCTTTAAAAAAAAAGAACAGCCTCTTTAAAAAAAAAAAAAAAGAAGTATGTGAAGTCCCTTGTAGCCAATGTATGTTACTCTTTGTCTGCACACCCTATCCTCCAGTTCAGATTGGTCCATGAGTGGTTCCCATTATTCAGGGAATACCATTTGGCCCACCATAGTGAGACAATCTATCCATAGAATGAACTAGTTAGGTATAAGGTAAATTGCTGTAACAAAGACTCTCCAAAATATAGTTAGAGAAGCTAAGAAGATTATTCACTCTCATTTAACAGTCCAGAAGTGAGCATTTCAGGGCCAGCAAAGGGGCTCTGCTTACAAGTTTACCCAGGGAGGCAGTCTTTTCATGCTGTTCGTCTTCCAGAGACCTCCTAGGATTATTTATCTTCATCTGCAGGGTCAACACCACTCCCTAGCACCACATTTACATTGCCATTGGCAGTAAGGAGGAGACAGAGCAGAATGGATGACAAAAAACTTCTTTATTAAAATAGATTCCAGAACTTCCACCCCCATTATTTCTGCTGTCCTCCCATTGGCCAAAACTTAGAGCCACCCTTAGCTATAAGGAAGGCTAGGAAATGTAAACTGTAGTTGAGCAGCTATCTACTTAGTTTTGGTACAAAGATTCTAAAGAAAGCCCTATGATCCCTGCTTCTTGGTATTCACACCCTTGTATAATCCCCTCCCCTCGAGTGTGAATAGGACCTGTGACTTGCTTCTAACCAGTAGAATATGGTAAAGGTAATGGGATGCACATGATTACATTGCTTAAGACTGTAGTGTCCATTTTAATAGAAGATGCTTTCCCTTGCTGCCTTCCAAGATGCAAGCTGCCATGTTGTAGATCACATATAGAGAAGGCCATATAGAGAAGGCCACACAACAAGGAAGTGAGGGCAGTGCCTGTCCAACAACCAGCATGGAAGTGAATGCTACCAAAGACCACAAAATCTAATAGGTCAGAAGACAGAGTGGTTCCACCCTTCAACAAGAGAGCAACAACAACATTGGTACCAGAGGGCAAACTTAAGGCATTTAGTGAGAGAGAACAATGACAGGGAACCAACCACTTAGTCAGCCTGGTCAGCCCAAGTCAAAGGTCAAATTACAATTAGTAGGTGCACCTGCAATCAATATAAAAAAATTATAGTATAAATCAGATGCTAAAGAATGCCACAGTAACTTACCGTCATGTGACTATTGCACAGTAGGGACAGACAAATCCACAAATCTGACTCCCCAGAACAATGACTGGATAAACAATGTTAACATTTTTTTCCAGTGACTCTCTCCTATTTGTGGAGTAAGCTGACCGACCCCTTTTGATTGGCACATTCTTTTCTATATGTTCTTGCAATCTGAATGTGCCAGGTAAGGCCACAATGCAATTATACAGATTGGATGGATTATACAGTGTAGAGTGACTACATATAACTTGACAACATTGACTTTCATGTGGATTTCACATATTTGTATATTTATTATGAAATTTATTTGACCAGATGGAAGTCATGTGTTTTGAGGAAAGGGTACCTTTTGTAGTAATTCCATAGAACTCTACAGATGGTTTGAGCAGTTGACTGAGGAGAACATTTTCTAAAATGCATTCAAAATTTACTAAATAGACATACTCTATCTGACAAAAAGAAAGGCAAAAAAAAAGTGTACTTATGACATTAAGAGAGGGGAGTGAGGAAATGCCTTTTGGGAGGTGACCCACTTGGATATTATCTTATTTTATTTCAATCATTTACTTTCTTATCAACCCTCAGCCTCAACTTAGGACCCCACTCTGGTCCAGAGTCTCAGATCCCCTCCTGAAGATTTTCCACCTATCCCCAAATATGAGAAGTCCCATACCACTGTCCTTTTCTGTGCCTTGTGAACTTTGATGCCTCCAGTTTCAGCCTGATTTTAATGCTTTTTTTCTCTGCTCCAGCTTCTGCCTTCCCTGAAAAAGAAGAGTGGTGGACTTTGATCCCATAAGCACAAGGAAGAAAGTAGGTGACACAATTCCATATCAATCTTTCTACAAATAATGGCTGCAATACATTTCCTCCTGAATTATCTAAAGGCAAACACACCACCTCCAAAGCCAAGTGTGTTAGTTCCCTAGGGTTTTCATGACAAATTACCACAAACTTGGATGGCTTAAAACAACAGAAATTTATTGTCTCACCTTTCTGGAGGCTAAAAGAAATTAAAATGTCAGCACAACCATGCTCCCTCTGAAAGTTCTAGGGGAGGATCCTTCCTTGCCTCTTCCTAGAGCTCACTCGGATTTCTGCCTCCATAATCACATGGCATTCTTCTGAGTCTGTGTTCTACTTCCCTACTTGTCATAAGGACTTTGGTCATTTGATTAGGGCCCACTCTGAGTAGTCTGCCCATAGGTGTTTATTTAGAGGATCAATAGTGCTATAGATTAGAGAGTGCACAGCAACCAGCATATAGTAAGTACTCAATAGCTGAAGCAATGATAGAGAGAAGGTTCATTTGAGGCCTCATCCAAATCTGAGATTCTGTAATTTTAGAAGGGGTCTATTTAGAAGGTAGTCATTTAGTAGTCCTAACATTTTAGGACCTTAGTATTTTGATTAATAATATTATTACTACTTGGGACGCCTGGCTGGCTCGGTTGGTTAAGCGGCTGCCTTCAGCTCAGGTCCTGATCCCAGGGTCCTGGGATCGAGTCCCACATAGGTAGAAAAAAATAATAATACTATTACTACCAACAATAATAGCTGCCAACCAATTGAAAACTAGTATTTCTAAGGTTTTATACTAAGTGCCTTACTGTTGTCTCAAGTAAATATACCTCTATGAGGCAACTATTATCATTCCCAATTTATAAGTGAGGAAACGGAAGGCTCAGCCAGGTTACTTGATATATGCAAGGTCATACAGCTAATAAAATACAAAACCAAGATTCAATCCAAATCTGTCTGGCTCTAAAGTCGTATTTACCACTCATTACATTATTTCAAAATAGATGATGACACTTCAGAGACATAATACCAAATGGATAATAATTTTCAAGTAAGGTAGAGACACAGATGTCCTCAAGGATATTTACATTTTTCACTTAAATCAAGGAGATACTATTGCTCTTCCTTGATGAGGTCTCATGAAAGAAAGACCACATGGTTAGATCAGAAGAGTATTTGACTTTTGCTGAGCTCCATCCTTGGGAACAAAACCCAAGAAATAACCGCACCGAGGCTTCCATCCACCACTTTAAAGAGAATTTGAAACTATGGACTAGACATAACTGCTAGGAGAATTTGCAAACTTTGGAACTTTCTCCAGTATATATATTTCATTAAACTCTTTTTTTTTTCCCCAAAATGATTACCTGAAACTCATAAAGAGAAAAGGACTTGGGTGCTTATCTTCATGTATAATAAAGAAAAGAGAGCTACTTTTTTTTTTTTTTAACCAACCACGCCACATGGAGAAAATAGCCCAAGTTAAGTGGCTAAGCTTTGTAGCAAAATAGAAAGAATTTGGGTGACCTGGAGCTGGTTGGAGCCTGTTTCAGCAAACAAAACATTTCACTGTCTCCCCTGGGACACAAAGATGACTGACCAAGGGACAGGCACTCAGAGTTGCACGGTAGGAGTGGTTCTCAAAATGTGGCTCCCAGGCCAAAACTTTACCGTCACCTGGGAACTCATGTGATACGCAAATGGTGCAGCCCCATTCCTGACCTACTGAATCAAAACCTCTGGGGATGAGGCCCAACCATCTGTATTTTAACAAGCCTCCAGATGATTCTCATAGACACTAAAGTTTGCAAGCCATTGCACTAGGGAAGAAGATTTGGCTCATTATAGAATTTCACCTCAGGAGGTACTGTTCTCCTGATGCAAGGTAAAAACAAAAACAAGTTAATTAGAAAGTAGCTGTGCTGTGAAAGCTAGAGAAAATGATTCATTTCTTCAATATTCACCAATAGAAAGTATCACCAAAGAAGCAAGGCAAATAATCCATTGAATGATCATGAGTCATCACTCTCCATAGCATCTACCCTCCATGAATATGGCTACACAATCCACATTTGTTTGCTGACAATTTTACTTGCTAACCAAAACCAAGAATAGTTACTATAAATGATATAAAAATAGGACTTAAAATTAGTGAAACTTACCATATCAGTTAGCAATGAATTTGGCTGAAAACAACATATGCCTAAGATAAACACATATTATTCATTCCAGTCAGGCACATTAAAGAGAAAAAAATGAAAATTTAAAAAAAAATCCAGACTCTAGTTATCAGTGGAATGTCAGGCACTGATGTCCTAAAAGGAAAGGTTCATTATTCATATATACTCATGAACTTGTTTAAAATGTGACAAATCCTACTGCTCAATACACTGGGAAGTGTTTGTACATTCTAATGAGTTGGAAAAATGAAGAAAAAACAGTATACAAGATCACACCCAAACCCATCTGAAACCATGATGTTTTGCTTCCCAGATTTCAATACATGAATTTTTAAATTTACATTTCTCATAACAAATAACCAATGTCCTTATCATTGTATCATATAGAACCCATTTTCAAACTTTTTCTTCAGAGATTGAGTACATCAAAAAAAGGAAGAAATATTTTAAAATAAACCTTTTTATTGAAGAAAAAGAAATGCAAGACCTCTTACCATGAAGATAAATCCCATGAGGCTGCATAAAGAAAGGTAGCTAAGCCATAGATAAAAGCAAATTCCCAGCTGCAAAACATTACACAAATGTCAATGATGCTGGACTGATGCCAAAACTCCTCAGTGAGAGGAACTGAGAACAGGAGTCACATAGGTTTACGCAGTGAGGGAAGGGGAAGCCGTCCAGGAATTCTATCTGCCATAACTATAGTAGGTAACAGCAGACAATCCTCATCTTCAAGTGCTTAAAATTTTTCTCTACTCCAACAATGATAACCCAGAGAAGATACTGATGTTGATGGGGAAGGCAGGAGATGACACAAGAGCAGCAAATTTTTTCAGTTTAGTTCATACAGTTCTCCTTCCAACCTTGCTGTATTCAGAGACACCTAATTAAATTACCATATGTTTTGAAAAGAACATTTTTTCACTGCATCTAAAACAAACATATGGTGAAATATTTTTTTCAGTGTTATCTTTTAAATAAAGTGAAGAAGAATTGACATAGTATATAATACTTCTAATATATAAGAAGTTTGAAGACCTTTGAGATCTAACATCAGAATAGATGGATTAATAATTTTCTTGACATATTTTTGCATGTTTGATTAATTAATTGGTGTCTTGAGACTATGTCATTTTATATCAAGATTTGAATGTACGTGGGTTAATTTAGTAATGGATATCATTTTAATTGGATTCAAAATTGGGGTATATGTCTCTGAGGATCTTAACTGGTCAGGGTAGTCAAAAGTATTAATTAATGCACTTCAGAATATTAACTTATTTTCTGAATGCCTTATGGTCCTCCTGAGCTCATAAAGTTTTCCTCTCAACACAAACTCATGCCCATACATTTGGGTGTTATAAAAGATTAGTCAAATGTAAAATTACAAAAGAAAAGCAAAAAAAAAAAAAATTATCATAGGCCTTCTGTTACTGATTTTTAAATTAGTTTACCAAAAATGCACTTGCAGTATCTAGAAAAAATTCCACTGTGTGTTTCTTGGATGCCCACATCTACTTTCTATCAAATAGCAATGCATCAGCCAGTGTTATCAAATTAAGCCATTGAAGCAATGACTTCTGTCAATCTTTTTGGAAATATATGTGTCACAATACATGGCAAGTAGTTTGCTGGTCAGAAAACATGAGATTAGTTGTGGCTCTTCCAATCACTATTTTTGCAACCCTGACCGAGTTACCTTGTCTTTCTGTATCCAGTGCCCTTATTTGTAAAATGCTGCTCACTCTCACACTGCCATGGCTCATTAGAGTCTGGGTCTTTGAAGCCTGCAGAGAGAACAGATTGGACCTATTTGCTAACGCTGTCATGCTCACTGCCCACCAATCACTTACGGACACCAAATGGCAGGTATTGCACGTCCCACCATTTGCAGATGTGAGATTTAGAAAAACTTAGTATTAAAATTCCACCCAAAATAGCAATTTTTTTAGATGAAGAAAGAAAAGCTTGAAAACAATATTTACAGTTCTGTTTCTGTCCCCAAATTCTTTGCATGTTCTTACATGATTATGGGAATAATATTTTAAAAGGTCAAAAAGGATGCAAACCAAATTCTAACCATGCTTGCCATTCAAGGGGAGAATGGGATGGAGAAAGTTAGAGGGGGGGAAATGTGAAGAGAGATGTTGACTTTTTCCTCTGAATAGTTGTGTATATTGTTAAATTTTTACAATGGGCATATATTCATATATCACGTGCAAGTGTTTTAAAAGATAAGGTTTATAGTTTTTAATACACAGAACACTAACTTGTTGAATGTCAGAAATCTAAGAAACAAATCTCATACACAAAGGCTTTCCTTAAGCAATTGTATGGTCTTATCTAAAACACAACCTCCCCAACCACACCCACACCCACCCAAAAAAAAAACTTCAAGAACTATGATAATTTGTTTTTAAAAAGTCACTAAAAAGTAATAAAAGATATAACACAAAATAATTCCTATTTTAAGTTTTACTCTTGGTTTGCTTGACTTGCTGTCGCCTCTGGCTGGGCCTCTCCTAGAACTACAGTATCAAACAATAGCTCTTTCGAGTGATAGATGAAGCATTATGAATTCTCTAAGAACAAAAGAGAGGCTATAATTTGCCAAAGCAAAAAACGATGTTTGTCTTCTGAAGTAAGGGCATATCAGCACCAAGTTCTACGGGGTATATATATATACCCCTAGACATATAGCACACAAAAATACATATGTATATTAATACAATTTGCACAAGATAATAACCTGACACCTTGGCATCAACACAAATGTTCTAAACTAGGTAAGAATATTTAGCTACCATTTATTGAAGACTATGCTGGCCACTTAAATACATTGTCATTTACCCTAAAACTTAGTAGGTAGGTATTATGGCCTGAACTATAATCCACCCCAAATTTATATGTTGAAGTCCCAACCCCCAGTACCTCAGAATGTGACTCTATTTGAATCTAGGGTCTAAAGTGGTAATTAAGGTAAAAGTGAGTGGGTGGTCCCTAATCCAATATGACTAATGTCCTTATAAAGAGAGGAGATTTAGGACACAGACACATAGAAGCAACAGCTTGTGAAGAATTTGGAGGACAACCATCTAAAAGCCAAGGAGAAAGCCTTAACTTGGATTTCCAAACTCTAGAATTGTGAGGAAAATCAATTCCTGTTCTTTAAGCACCCAGTCTGTGATAGTTTGTTATGGCAGCTTTAGCAAACTAATACAGTAGGTTAGTTAGTTTATCCTACTACCTGATTCTTTTGAGATTTATTCAAGTCCAGGTAGTGTGCCCCAAAGAACTTGTAATGGATATCTGTTTTGGTAACAGTACCCTATTCTTTCTAAGGGTTTCTATTCCATGGAGTTCCGATGGGTCTACAATAAGGGGTGAGCACATGATAAAGACTATGACATCCTAAGATTCCTTCCCACTGCTACTGGCCCGGGGGAACTTCTGGCCCAAGTTTTCAATCAGCCTTTCTCTCTCAGGATCTAAAACTTGAGTAGAGTCACACAGGATAGAAGGAATTTTAGGCGTAGTGCCCTAAACAGACTCTCCATGAGTTTTTACCATAGAGATCCCTGGGGCCACCCTGGTTGTTGACCTTCCCAAGGCCTTACATTTTCAACCCTTTCTCTGCTGCTGAGTCAATTCATTTCTTTTGCCCTAAGCTCACTAGAGATAGTCTTTGTTCCTTGAAGCTAAAAACACCTCAGTGATACACATATTATTTTGTACAACCAAGTCTCTCACATGGTAGTCTCTTAATAAATGAGTTAATTGTATAGTCCTGGGTCCCTTAAGGAAAAATGTTTGAAAATGTCTTGCAAAATAGAACTCTTCATCACACCTATCCAATGTGGGTAGGTGGCAATGCCATTTCACGGATGAAAAGGGTCAAAGAACAGATAGTAACATACAAACAGACCTTTGCAACATATCAAACAGAACTTACTAAGAAAATTAGGGGCAAGAAGAAAGAGTACATGGAATTCTGCATTGAACTGCAGAAGTATAGAATTTGCTCAACAACCAGGTTGGAATTTGTACCTGCAGCACACTATGACACAGCTAACCAGGAGCTGGAGAGTGAATGAGTGCCAGAGTTTTGCAATGGTAACTTTGCCCTACTGAACCCTCACCCACCAAAATCTGATGGTTTCCACAGAGAATCTACTTTGACTTAATATCGTGATTTGGTAATACAAATTTAAAATCACTTTCAATAGTTGTGTTTCCTGATAACCCTACACAAGTGATATGCAAAAAAATTCTATTTGCCAAAACAATGATTTACCTCAGGAGAACTCCTTATCCTGCACATATTATTTATATCATTTGCATTTTGTTGGCATAAAGTTGATAAAAAATATATACTCTCCCAATCCCCTATCATTTATAATTTTAAAATTGCCTAGATCGAGATAATACAATTAAATCCCTGAATTAACATAACCCTTTTCTGCTTAAATTTTAAAACATCAATATAGCTTTCATTTACCTTTCCATCCTCCTTCAATATTAGAAATTAAATTTCATTAACTGGCTTTTTTTTAAATACCTGGGAGATTTTTACTTGAGGTCTCTGCTTTTCCTTACCCAAAGAACTACTGCAATAGTTTTCAAAAGCTATATAAGGCACGATTTAAACTGATTTGATCATTCATGAAACTGGTATCATGCGCACTGCCACCTCGCTACCTTAGTTAGTATTAGGATGACCTTTTACATTCCAGTGAAGTAAATCACCTCCTGAGGTAGGTTAACAAATGGAATCAGCAGTAGTCTTATCATATCCTACACCTAAGGAAGTTTGTAGATGTCCCCATTAGTAGCCACAGAGCTAATATTTATTTGCCCAACTACAAATCTACAAATCAAAATCTCTCCTTTCCTCTCCCTTCCTGCATCCTTCCCCCCTCTCTCCCCTCTCATAACCACTCCCCTGCTTTAGTTTCTGAATGTTTCATTTCAATATTCTGGACCAGTCAATCCCAATTTAGCTTCCAAAGAGAGACAAACACAGGAAGAGAAAACAGTTATGACTTAACGAGGTGCTAAAAGCCTCCATGGTGCTTTTTCCTTTATGTAACAGTTAACATCGTCCCCAAATTCCCACACTAATAACCACGGGAGAAGTTCAAGGCCTGGTCTCTCCAGATCAATGCTGTTAAAATATACACAACTGCAGTGCTAAATTAGCACATGAATAGCCATTAACATGGTAAGGGGTCATGTGCTAGGGAAGAATACCCAAACAGTAAGTAGTAATAGACCCAGACATTTAAGCCCTGACACGATCCAGTCAGCAGAAGAACCACAGATTTAAAGACAGGAGTTGGGATGCCACTGTGGCTCAGTCCTTTAAGTGTCTGCCTTCGGATCCGGTCATGATCCCAGGGTCCTGGGATGGAGCGTAGGGACTCCTGATTCAGCAGGGAGTCTGCTTCTTCCTCTCCCTCAACCCCTCCCCCTCTTCTTGTGCTCTCTCTCCGCCCGCCCCCCCCCCGTTCTCATGTACTCTCTCTCTCTCTCTCAAATAAATAAAATCTTAAAAAAAAAAAAAAGGAGGAGTGAAGAAATTAAATGGTATGATCTGTAAGGAGATAAGGAAGTCAGCACACTATAGTAAACTGTCTCAATGAGATCGATAGGGGCAGATTCACATCTGTGTGGTCTATGGAGTTACAAATTTTTTAAAAATAGGACAAAAGTGAGTATTTAGAATGAGAGAAGAAATAACAATTTACTCAGTTTTAAAAGCTGACAAATATGCAGACTTTTAATACTGTTTTTCAAAATTTTTAACCTGCATACTCATTGACCACTTCTTCAAATGACAACAGTTAGGTCATATTTTCTATAAGGAGAATAGAAAAGTAATTCAATCTTCTAGTATGGCTGGCAGATTTTTCTTTTTTTTTTTAA
The DNA here is from genome assembly GCF_002201575.2 of Neomonachus schauinslandi. Taxonomy (NCBI): domain Eukaryota; kingdom Metazoa; phylum Chordata; class Mammalia; order Carnivora; family Phocidae; genus Neomonachus; species Neomonachus schauinslandi. The sequence goes on along the minus strand of NC_058409.1, from coordinate 67,274,223 downwards.
TTAATGATAGATTCTAAAAGTTTCTTTTAATTTCACAATACCTGCTTCTTTTCAAATTCAACAAAGCCTCTCATCAAGTCTTTTTCATATATGATTAGTTTCTGGTTCTATACATTTCAAACATTGTTTCTCATCACTGCCTACATACTTTCAGTGCCAAGAACACGTTCACATGGCAACATGCTCCCGGATCTTGCACCTTCAGATCCAGCTGCCACTGTCAGAAGCAAGTTTCTACAAGGGGACAGCGGCTTTGTTTATGAACCCACACTTTCAACGTAGAACACACATCAACAGACTTTGTTACAAAATTTCTCTGCAACCAAGTCATGAGATAAGGAAGCATTTACAGTATCAGGCAAATCTACACCCACTTTTAATTATATGTTAAATGGAGTAAATCACATGAATTTGCCGATAATTTCCTCCTCACCAGAGCAGTTGCTTCTTGTGTGATCTGGCTTTCTTCCAGCCTTTTTAGATAGCAATGCTGACCAAATTATCCTGTTATTCAGAAAACTCAATGAAACATTAGATCATATTTATTTTCAATAATTAAATTCATACCCAGCTGCTGAACAAGAAAAGCATTCTTTCTAATGCAAACCAAAATCAGTTTTAAAAAGACATTGCTCACAAAGAGTGCATATAATGAACCAGAATATCCTAAATTTACAGCTACACATAGCCATGTAGACAACTATGGATGCATTAATTTGCAGGCAGTAAGGGGAAGTCCTATTCACATTATTTCATTCTTATAAAATGCAATGTTCTACCATAAGCTAAACAGTTTACTAAAGATTTGATAATCATTCCCAAAATGCCTAATATAAAAGCTAGAAACAATATTTCCTTAGATTTAATTGAAAGCATCTATTCATACTATTCTTAGGATGGCTGTGAAATTTCTGATTTGTGTCACAATGACTTTATAAAATTAAAAAGCTATACAGTTTTTTTACTCTGAATTTAATAATTTGCTAAAACATGGAAATCTAACAAAATTTCCTTATCACTCATTTGGTCCTCTAGGAAATTCCCACAGAAAATAAAGGTGAGAAGTCCAAAACAAAATAAATAGGTTTTAAAACTTGCTTTAATTATTAACAACAGTAAAATGCTATTTAAAGGCAACTGTTGTCAATCGTGGATGCATATTAGAATCACCCGGGGAGCTTTTAAAACTCCTGTCCAGATCACACCCCAGATAAATTAGAAATTTCTGTATATAAGATGCAGGCAGCAGTAGTTTTAAAAGTGCCAAGTGATTCTGGTGTGTATTATAAGTTAAGAACAATTGCTTTATAGTATATTCATAATCAGCTGGCAGGCAAGAACAGACAAGAACACATTTAAGGATATTTGCTATGATTTAATTCAGAGGGAAAAGCTGTACAAAGTACCAAAGTCATTTGGTACCCAGCCTTTCCAGACGGCAAGCGATCCTCAAAGCAGGAATAAGAAGGGTAAAGGTTACTTCAGTGTGGCTATAAGGCTTTTTGTTAAGACTTCAGAAAAATTACCCCTGTCCACTAGACAAGCAACCTTCCAGGACTAATATGTGCTTTGTCTCACACACCTTGACAGACAGCCAGACAGACAGAGTGCACTGTCTTGTAGAGATCTGTGGGTGTGGCTTTTACCTAATGGAGTGAACCTCAAAAAGATTTACAGAAACTTTTAGGAAAATTGAACTAACAAAAGCCCCACCGGCTTAAACGAAAGGGGACAAAGCAGAAGAGGCCCAAGTGCCACCACTGTTCTACAGAGGGTAGGAAGGCGGCTTAATCTGGCCACTGCCACTTGGGACATGGACGAGGAGGGATGACACAGAGGACAGAACCAGAGAGCTTGTGCCCAGATAGAATTCAGAATTGCTATTGGTCAGAGGACTTGTCCGACTACTGGTCAGAGGACTCATTTCCTAGCACTACCATAAAAAATTACCACAAATTTGTGATCTCACAGTTCTCTAGATCGGAAACCTAGTATGAGCTTTACCAAAAAAAACAAAAAAACAAAAAACAAGGTTTTGGCAGGGCTTGAAGAGAGAATCTGTTTCCTGCTCATTCTGGTTATTGGCAGAATTCAGTACCCTAAGATTATAAGAATGAATTCCCTATTTTCTTGCTGGTTGTAAATGGAAGGCAGTTTCCAACTTCTAAAGATCATCATATTCCTTGGCTCATGACCTCATTCTCCATCTTAAAAGCCAGCAGCAAACTCTGTCTGGCTCACTTTTTGCCTTCCTCTTCCACTTTTAAGGACTCAGGTGACTAGATTAGGCCCACCTGGACAATCCAGAATAATCTTCCCATCTCAAGGCCTTAACCTTAACACATCTGCAGAGTCCCTTTTGCCATGTAAAGTAACAAGCTCGCACATTCTGGTATTTAGGATGGGATCTTTGGGGGTCCTTTTTCCTGCATACATTGATCACCAAGTGCTATAAGCCTTCTGTTCTCCTGCTTTTTAATGGAAATGTCTACTTTGGTGATCCTATCTCTATCCTACCAGTGTACATGTTAAAGGTGGAGACAGGGAGGGCTGACAGCAGCAAAGAGGGACAGATAACCACTCTTTTTAATGCACAAGTCTTCAGAGCAACTGGATCTGAACTCAAGGAGCTGTACCTAAGCAGCCACACATGAGGAACCTCAGCCACATCTGGATCTGATTCAGATGAAGAGCTCTTTAATTTTGAGCTGATGCTGTAGCAGAATGACATTTTGTAGGACCTTGGAACATTTTGCATGGGAGAGGTATATAAATAATGTGCAACCAGAAGGCAGCCTGTGGTAGACTGAAGACGACATGCTACCGCTCCATCGAGAGGAGGAGGCTGCATCCCCTCCCCTTGAATCTTGTGACTGCTTTGACCATCAGAGTATGACAGAAGTGATGCAGTATGACTTCCTCAGCCCATTATTGTGCCTGTCAATAAAAAGGCTCAAAAAACATGTGTCGAGTGAGTGGATAAATAAAAAGCCTACCCTTTGTAAAAGTCAGGGAAGAAGATTCCCTTAAATACTAACAATTGTGTAGAGTCACATAACCACTTATTGGAGACTTACTGTGCACCAGGCTGTATGCTATGTGCTTTAATCCATGTATTATAATTGTATTATCTGCACTTTATAGATGAGAGCGGAGAGATTAAGCAATATGAATATAATCATATGGTTAGGAAATGACGTCACAGATTTTACACCTGGGTCCCTCTAATGCCAATAGCCTTCTTCCTTTCTTTCTTCCTTCTTTCTTTTCTTTCTAAGTTCCTTTTAAGTTATTCACATAAATGGCAAAAACAAAACCACAAACAGTGCAATAGAGTGTATAGTTGAAAATATGTCTCCCTCTCACCACTGATCCTAGTCTCTGTTCCCCTCCACAAAGAAAAGCACCACTACTGGTTTCCTGTGTATCATCCTAAATATATCCTAGGCATGTTTTTTACACAAATAGTAGTATTTTAAACATGGTAATTCAACTTTTTTTCATATAACCATGTCTCAAAGTCCTTAAACTATATATTGCATACACACACACACACACACACAGACACACACACACACACAAACTGGGAAATCTCAAAGTAATTTGAGGCAGTCTATTTGTTTAAACTATAAAATAGTTATTTGACCCAAACAAATCAAATATTTTATTCCTCCAGTTTTTTGTTCAATTAACTCTCTTAAATATCTATTCCATACTTTATAATAGTTTAGGGGCATCAACTATTATGTTCATTAAGCAAATGAAAAAAACGTGATGCAATTAAAGTAGTAATATTAAAGTTTTATTCAAGATATAGACACCTATAGAATCCTGAACAAAGGAAAAATGGAAGAGATTTAGGTCTGACACTACTGATTTTTACTAACCACTAGGGAAATAATATGAGACATATACAAGGAAAACATATGGGCATTTTCCACAGAGTTATGAAATATTTATTCTTAAACATTCTGAGCCTATAGCTAATTATCATATGGAAAAAAATTCTCTTGGCTACCTCTTATGCTGTGTTTGTTTCCATCTATTATTGATGCAAAATAAAATTTGAGTGGAAGTTTTCTAAAGACATAGCAAAAAAGTTTTATTAGTAAAAAAAAGAAAATATAAATTTCACAAAGGAGGAAAGGAAGATTTTACAATATGAAAAATTAATTCAATACTTCAAGAATAACTCTCCTGGAATAGGCATTTGTGTTCAAAAATATGAGAAAATTATCAAACTGCATCTTTCAGGATAAATTTGGCCAATAAATGTCACACAGAATAAAACTATCAATTAATAAAACCTGTCTTTCCTTTAGTAGTAAGAAAAAAAATGGCCCAAATGTTTGGTTATAAATTTTTCATCACACCTGGGTAGCTTATACATCAAAGTGACACCCTACATAATATATATACACAAATAATTCACATTTGTCTCAGTATGGATTTCCCCCAGAAGCATACTCTGCAACAAGGATTCTAGTACAAGCAGCTCATTTGAGAGGAGGTCCCAGGAAAAACTGGTGGGATGGGAAGTCAGAGAGGGGTGTTTTGTCAAGACAGGTAGCACTATGGGCAACCAGACTTGATACCCCATTTAAAAAAAAAAAATCTGTTGGCCTTGAACATGCCTGATCTACGGGTATTTATCTGCTATCACCGATCGAGGGCTGTTGATTTGTGGACAACTTTGACCTGCTGAGAACACAGGCAAGGGTGCTCAGACACAGAGAAAGCCCTCAGACAGTGACAAGGCATTTGCAATACAGGGTGGAACCTGAGGGAATATGGGCAGTCTTGGCTATAGTATTTTAAACCAGGGGTAGGCAAATGTTTTCTGTAAAGGTCCAGAAAGTAAATATCTCGGCTTTGCAGGCCATTTGCAGCTGCTCAACTGTGCAGCTGTAGCACAAAAGCAACCATAGGTGACACACAAATGAAGGAGCATGGCTGTGTCTCAATAAAACTTGATGTATAAGCACTGAAATGTTAATTTCATATCATTTTTCATATGTTACAAAATGTCATTTTTTAAATTTTTTTCAACCACTTAAAAATACAAAAACTATTCTTAGTTTGCAGCCATACAAAACAGGTGGTAGGCTATATTTGGCCCACTGGCCATAGTTTGCCAACTCCTGTTTCAGACTATAAAGATATTTACTAAATATTTATAAAATCCCAGGGGAGATAACATTCAGTTTGCAAGAATATCATAAAATAATATTTAATAACCAACCTAATACAAAATCTGCCCTAACGTTTTGAAAATAGTTTATTTCCATTTTAGTTTACTGATCCATGCTGGTTACTAATGAGTTATTAAATAAAGTAAACATGTATGTGAAAATCCAAGTGACTTAAATTATCTTAGATTTGTTTAAAAGCTGATAGAATTTAATCTCATTCTTTTAAATCAGAATAATCTTATATCTGATGACTGCAAATATATATATATATGAACTACTAGATCACAGAGAGTTTTTCATCAGTCTTAACTGCACTGTGCTAATCTGCATATTTAAATTAACTGTGAAGTATACATAACATAATCCAAGTAAGCAAGTACAGAATGTCATTTTATAGAAGGAACTTGGGTGAACTGCTTGGAAGGCAGGGCTAATCTTGGGCTATGTTTGTATACAAAGCATGTTACTTTTCTTTAGGTCATAAATTTATTTGGGATTGATTTATAGGATAGAAGGAAGAAACAGTGTAGATTACAGAAGGCTATAAAATCTCCCCCTGAAAGTGGCCCTCTATGTCAACACTACAGCAGGCAAAAGAGTCAGAAAACCTAAGTGCAAACCTTCCACACAAGACATATTTCCTTGAGGAACCCATCTGACCTCTCTGATCATCACTTATTTTGAAAATGGTCATTAAACACCAACTACAATGCAAAAAGCACCTTGCTTGATGCTGGAGTTGGTCAGCAAGGGTATGATAAGGAATCAGACTGAGAGACATATCTGGGTTAAAGTTGGCTGGACTTCACTGATTAGATGTGGGATGAAACAGAGCAATGGTCTGTGAGGTCTCAAATTGCTAGCAGATTTGGTGGACTAGGTGAATTGCGTTGACACCGATCTAGATATATTATACAGAAAGAAAAGAAATTTGTAGAGAAAATCACAGTTTGGCTTTGAAAAAAGTGTTTCAGTTGCCTGCATTATGCCCAGAATACTCACAGTAATCAAAGCCTAAAATTAAAAGACATGTCTAAGCAAAAGGGTTAGATTTAGGAGTCTCTAATCCATGGAGAGCTTAAAGAGAAAATAGAAGAGGCTGAAGACAAAATTCTGATAGACACAAAAAAGTCCTTGTTTGTAAAATGGATATAATTATGGGCCTCAGAACAAGCTCCTGAAGGCACAGGTATACTTTAAGAGGTTCTGCTGAACATTATCTGTGGACTCAGCCAGTATCTATCATATATCTTCTAGGTACCAAGCCCAGTGCCCAGTCATCACAGATTTGCAGCAACAAACCAGACAGACAAATTCTATGAGTCATGGAACTTAGTCTATGTGAAGACACACTTAACAAGTAAACAAAGAAGTAAAATAAGTCCAGACTGTTCCAAGTAGTAGGAAGAAAATGAACAGAGTACTATGATACAGAGAAGAACAAGGAACCTACTTAGAATTATTTTTTTAATTATGGTTCGTCAAGACCAAATTTCTCTGAGGAGGTTTCATTTAAGCTGAGACCTGAGAGAAACAATGGAGTAAGCATTCTAGGAAGATGGTATCAAGTACAAAATCCTTTTGTAAAAAAGAGTTTGATCTGTTCTCAAAACTACCAGAATGCGTACATGACTAGCAAATGGGAAGCAAGACAGGTAGAGATGGAGACAGGGCATGGGTCTTATAAGGTCAGGTAAAGCATGAGGCTAAGATTTGAGAGTTAAAAAATAAAACAAAGAAAGGAGGTAAAGATGACTCCCAGTTTTCTGATTTTATTAGCTATATGGATAGTTGTGTAATTTTCAGAGAAAGTAAAGACCCAGAAAAAGACATATTTGGGGCTAAAATCTAGAATTTTATTTGTACATATTAGGTTGAAGTATGTACAGGCTGCCAAGTGGGAATGTCAAAAAGGCATGTGGGTATAAAAGTCTAGAGTTCAGAGGAGAGGTTTTGACTGAAGAAATACTTTGGAGCTACGTGTGATATTGTAAGGTATGAGAAGAGATGAGATTCTCTGAGAAGAGTGATACATCAATTAGTAAATGTTTGCTAAATGAGTGACTGGATAAACCATTAAAAATATAAGTCTTGTAAGACAGACAGATACAGATTTAAATCTTGACTGTGCCACTTGTGAGTTGTGTGACATTGGATAAAAAATTTAACCATGCTGAACACAATTTTCTCATCTGTAAAAATGGAAACAATAATAAAGGGCTCACTTGATAGGCTTTAGGACTAATGAAGTTACAGGTGTAAAGTGCCTAACAATGCATGTCATATAGCAAATTCTGATAAATGTTAACTCTCCACCATCCCACTTCCTCAACACTCCAATGTCATAGGTAGGTGAAACTTACTCTATCTTTACCAAAGCTTTTTATGTGCCAAGCAGCAAATTATCTCTTGTCCCTTCCCACCTTCTTCCCTTTTTTTCCCTTCCTTCCCCTCTCCCTCTTTCTGTCCCCTTTTTTCTCTTTTCTTTCTTTCTGTTAAAACCCATTGAGTGGGGGTGCCTGGGTGGCTCAGTCGTTAAGCGTCTGCCTTCGGCTCAGGTCATGATCCCAGGGTCCTGGGATCGAGTCCCATATCGGGCTCCCTGCTCCGCGGGAAGCCTGCTTCTCCCTCTCCTACTCCCCCTGCTTGTGTTCCTGCTCTCACTATGTCTCTCTCTGTCAAATAAATAAATAAAATCTTTAAAAAAAAAAAAAACATTGAGTGCCTACTGATATTTAATGCTTCATTTCGTTACTGAAGAGACAGCAATGAACAAAAGTGTAGTAGAAAGAAAACAACTCTGTGTCTTTCATTATCCCCAAAATAGAATTAAATCAAATACGTAATATTCTAACAATGATAAAAACCAGTCACTACAAAAGAAAAAGACTGGAAAAAACCTGTTAAAACAGTTTTCTGGGATAGCTTAATAAATGAGCAATTGCAATCATTCTATTAAAATAAACTTGATTTTCTCCCAAAACATTCATATTTGTGTCCTTAACCTCTTAGTCTTAATTCTTTAACAGTAAAATTGAGTTCACACTACCTAATATGAAGGGTGGTTGTGGGCCTAAGGGAGACCATCTACTTAAAAGATCCTGCACAATGCTGAGTACAAAGCAGACAATTAACAAAGTTATTTCCAGCTCCCCTCCCCTTCTTCTTGCATTTAAAATATAATTTCTAATATTAAACACACACACATGCACACCCCTACCTCAATCTTCTCTAGAAATATGAAAAATTAAATTTTAATGAACATAGACAAATCTGACTTTTTTGGAAATTATCTTTTATATTAAGAAAAAGGTGGCAGTTTTAACTGTGTAAGGCTCTCAAAAATAAATCAAGTATAAATATAAAACACTCAGATTGAAACTCTGTCATATAACTATAGTTTATACTGTACAGAAATATGTCTTTGTTCTTAAAAGTTATTGAAATTGGCACTTGAAATATTTTTACTTTTTATTAGAAAGTGTAAAGTAATTCACAGTATCTCTTGAAAAAAAGGTCACAAAGGGAATCTGAAAAGCTGGTATTTGGCCAGCAGATGGCACCAAGATCCCAAATATCTTTGTGCTGGGCAAACAAAAGAGCATTCAAAAGTTAATTTAGAGCTGTAAGATTAGTCAATTGCTTCTGTTGTGCTTTTGTGGTATATGCACAACCATCTTGAAGAATCACGGGAAATTATTTCCTACGGATCAAGACTCCTTTATGGGATCCTATCAGATTCCTGCTTTAGCTGCTCAAATTTTAATCTGTACAGTTTTCAAGATACTTTTCACTGCCAGATCTTTACCACATAAACTCAGTGAAGAATTTATTCATTTAATGTTAGGCCATTAATGAAGAAAAAATCGTAAGTAAAATTACCTACAGATGTCAAATTTTAGTTATTTTAAGTCCAAAGTAACATGGTAGAAACCAATTCAAATCAGCTTTCTCAAGATCATTAAGATTTATAGTAGGAGGTGGAATTTCAGATGTATTAATGAAACTTGGAAATTCCATTCTTGAGGACTACATAGCTGCTTCTCTTCAAAGGAGTTTAACCTTCATACGTGTTTTAGTTTTCAACTTGCCAATTTCAATATTAGGTGTGTTTTTCAAATCTGTCCTACATGTTTCTGCATGTTGCTATGAGGCTTTGAGTCTTTATTGTTGGTCTCACTAAAAAGATTCAGGTTTGGTTTTTAATTCCACTATAATTAACATACTGTGTTATATTCACTTCAGGTGTACAATATAGTAATTCAACAACTCTATATATTATTCAGTGCTCACCAAGATAAGTGTACTCTTAATCCCCTTTACCTATTTCACCCATCCACCCCCACCTCCCTTCTATTAACCACCTATTTGTTCTCTACAGTTGGGAATCTGTTTTTTCGTTCTGCCTTTTTTTTTCTTTGTCCATTTGTTTTGTTTCTTAAATTCCACATATGAATGAAATCATACACTATTTGGCTTTCTCTTACTTCGCTTAGCGTTATACTCTCTAGTTCCATCTATGTTGTTGCAAAAGGCAAGATTCCATTCTTTTTATGACTGCATAATATTCCATTGCTACACACACACACACACACACACACACACACACCACCTCTTCTTTATCCATTGATCTATCAATGGACACTTGGCTGCTTTCATAATTTGGCTAATGTAAATAATGCTGCAATTAACATAGGGATGCATGTATCCCTTTGAATTAGTGTTTTTGTATTCTTTGGGTAAATACCCAGTGGAGCAATTCCTGGATCATAGGGTAGCTCTATTTTTAATTTTTTGAGGAACCTCCATATTGTTTTCCACAGTAGCTGCACCAATTTGCATTCCCACCAACAGTGCACAAAAGTTCCTATTTCTCCACATCCTTGCCAACACTTGTTTCTTGTGTTTTTGATTTTAGACATCCTGACACGTGTGAGGTGATATCTCATTGTAGCTTTGATTTGCATTTCCCTAATGATGAGTGATGTTGAGCATCTTTTCACGTGTCTGTTGGCCGTCTGGATTTCTTCTTTGGAAAAATGTCTGTTTGTATTTTCTGCCCATTTTCTGATTGTATTATTTGTTTTTTGGGTGTTGAGTTGTATAAGTTTCTTTATATATTTTGGATACTAACTCTTTATCAGATAGGTCATTTGCAAATATCTTCTCACATTCAGTAGGTTTTTTAGTCTTGTTGCTTGTTTACTTTGCTGTGCAGAAGCTTTTCATTTTGATGTAATCCCAACAGTTTATTTTTGCTTTTGTTTCCCTTGACTCAGGAGACATATCTAGAAAGATACTGTTATGGCTGATGTCAGAGAAGTAACTGCCTGTGCTCTCTTCTAGGCTTTTAATGGTTTCAGGCCTCACATTTAGATCTTTAATCCATTTTGAGTTCATTTTTGTGTATGGTGTAAGAAAGCGGTCCAAGTCCATTCTTTTACATGTAGCTGTCCAGTTTTCACAACACTATTTGTTGAAGAGACTGCTGTTTTCCCATCACAGATTCTTGCCTCCTTTATCAAAGATTAACTGACTATATAATTGTGAGTTTGTGTCTGGGCTTTCTATTATGTTCCATTGATCTTTGTGTCTATTTTTGTGCCAGTACCATACTGCTTTGATTACTATATCTTGAAATCTGGGATTGTGATACCTCCAGTTTAGTTCTTCTTCTTCAATATTGCTTTGGCTACTCAGGGTCTTTCATGGTTCCATAGAAATTTTAGAATTGTTCTAGTTCTGTGAAAAATGCTACAGGGATTGGCCAAAACCAGTCACATGCATGTACCTAACACCAGAGATCTGGAAAGCAGAAAGCTGGAAATGTATAGTGAAGAGTCACTATAATTCATAAATATTCAATCATTATACCCATATATATAACATATTCAGGATTACTATAAAATAAAACACTATATATGAATTTTATATCCTTACCACCAAATCCTCTATTAAGGAAATGCAAAAAGTTCTTTCTTTTACAGGCATTAAGACTAGCTAGAGAGAGAAAAAAAAAAAACATATTTGAAAAACAAAATTCTTATGCAACTAATGCCAGAGGTTTTAATAAATATTCTCATAAGTGCAAAAGAAGATGGGTAAGGAGGTACAGGTGTTAGATAAAGAAGACTGACTAAAAGAGAGGAGATTTGATCTTGGCATTACAGGAAATGTAGAATTTGTACTAAAGTAGCAGGAGGACATTACACACAACAGGAATGACTATGAGAAAAGACAGAGAAGTGGGGAAAAATATGATTGTTGACTATGAATTATGTAAAACAACTGAAATCATTAAGTTTTCCTGACCTTCAAAAATGTTAAGAGAGGGCGCCTGGGTGGCTCAGTTGGTTGAGCGACTGCCTTCAGCTCAGGTCATGATCCTGGAGTCCCGGGATCAAGTCCCGCATCGGGCTCCCTGCTCAGCAGGGGGTCTGCTTCTCCCTCTGACCCTCTTCCCTCTCGTGCTCTCTGTCTCTCATTCTCTCTCTCTCAAATAAATAAAATCTTAAAAAAAAAAATGTTGAGAGAGAGAGTGTGTGTGTGTGTGTTTCTACAGTGGGGAGAAGTGGGAGGGGTAGGGAAGTAGGAAAAAGGCAGCCATAAAAGTTACCAACTTGAACTTTTCCCAAGAAAAATCTTTTTTAAAATTCTACCATCAACTATTACTATTTTATGAAGAAAAAAAAATTATCAGGAAAAAAATGCTGGCTAACTGAATTTAAATTAAAAAAAAAAACAACAGAAAAAGCAGGAAAAAAATCTAAAAAGTTTACATTTGAATAACTTTAGCTGTACACAATTCTAACCACATTACCCATATTTTTATCATTTTACTGTGGGCTGGTGAAAACTGTCACAAACCAGATTCTGTGAATACTAGCCTAAAAAATGGAGAGTCCAAATTGAGATTAATGAGAAAGTCAGAAGACCTTCAAAATAAAACTGAGTAATATCATCTGGTTGGCAAAACTAAAAGGCAGCCTATAGAAAGGGAGAAGATATTTGCAGATGACGTATCTGATAAAGGGTTAGTATCCAAAATTTATCAAACTCAATACCAAAACAAATAATCCAGTTAAGAAATGGGCAGAAGACATGAATAAACATTTTTCCAAAGAAGACATCCAGATGGCTAACAGGCATATAAAAAGATGCTCTACATCACTCATCAAGGAAATACAAATCAAAACCACAATGAGATACTACCTCACACCTGTCAGAATGGATAAAATTAACAACACAGGAAACAACAGATGTTGGTGAGGGTGAGGAGAAAGGGGAGCCCTGCTACACTGTTGGTGGGAATGCAAACTGGTGCAGCCACTCTGGAAAACAGTAGGGAGGTTCCTCAGAAAGTTAAAAATAGAACTACCCTATGATCCAGCAATCACACTACTAGTTATTTACCCCAAAAATACAGATTTGGGAGGGGGGTACATACACCCTGATGTGTATAGCAGCATTATCAACAATAGCCAAACTGTGGAAAGAGCCCACATGTCCATCAAATGATGAATGGATAAAGAAGATATGGAATATATATACAATGGAATATTACTCAGTCATAAAAAAGAATGAAATCTTGCCATTTGCAATGACATGGATGGAACTAGAGGGTATTATGCTAAGTGAAATAAGTCAGTCAGAGAAAGACAAATACCATATGATTTCACTCATATGTGGAATTCAAGAAACAAAACAGATGAACATAAGGGAAGAAAAAAAAGAGAGGGAAGCTAACTAAGAGACTCTTAATGACAGAGAACAAACTTAGCGTTGATGGAGGGAGGTGGGTAAAGGATGGGCTAAGTGGGTGGTGGGTATTAAGGGGGGGGGCACTCATTATGATTGATGGTCACTGGGTGTTATATGTAAGTGATGAATCACTAAATTCTACTCCTGAAACCAGTATTACACTATATGTTAACTAACTAGAATTTAAATAAAATTTAAAAAAAATTTCATCTGGTTGGCAAACAATAACTACTATTTGTCTTTAAGTAGAGCACCAACTAAAATTGAGGAGTGGAGTTGGAAAGGGGAGCCTAGAAGACAGAACTTCCAAAATGATCTGCGGTATCCCATAAAGTTACAGGGACCTGGATTAGGATGCAAACAAGGGAAAAGAAGAGGCAATGTTGGGGCGCCTGGGTGGCTCAGTCATTAAGCGTCTGCCTTCGGCTCAGGTCATGATCCCAGGGTCCTGGAATCGAGCCCCACATCGGGCTCCCTACTCAGCGGGAAGCCTGATTCTCCCCCTCCCTCTCCCACTCCCCCTACGTGTGTTCCCTCTCTCGCTCTTTCTCTGTCAAATAAATAAATAAAATCTTAAAAAAAAAAAAAAGAGGCAATGTAAATGAGAAACCAAGAAAAAGTCCTAAAAATAAGCTTATTCCCCTAAACCGCCACACCCAGAAAAGTTTCATGTTGGGTTTTTTTTTTTAATGATTTGTGTAACAGAGTCAAATGTCTAATATGTCAAAATGTTCCATAGATATTTTAAAAAATGCTATATAAACAAAACTATAACCATGAGAAAGAAGAGTATTTCAACATCCTCCACTGGTGGCGCCTATCACTTAAACCTTCATCTAGCAAACAGTCCCAAGGGAATGCAGCCAACTAATCTTGTTTATGTAATGCTCCTCTCACTTTGCTTTTACTTTCATTGTGAACAATTCAACCACACTGTTATATGAAATGATAATACTTAAGCACTAAATGATTAGTTATTTGTACTTGTCTAACTCAGAAGAAAGCATTAGACTACAAGTATTTATCAAAAGTTATTGAAACTGAAAGCACATTTTTGCCTTCATGTAGTTTTAACCTAAGTCTAAATCACAGTGTTTTCCTTTGAAGTAAAATAATATTTCATTATTTTTCGGGGGGGGAGGCTTTTTTGTGTTAACTTTTTTTTTTTAAGATTTATTTATTTGAGAGAGAGAGAAAGCAGGGAGAGGGGCAGAGGGAAAGGGAGAAAGAATCCTCAAGCTGACTCCCCACTGAGCCCAAGGCTTCATCCCAGGACCCTGAAATCACAACCCGAGCCAAAATCAAGAGTCAGATGCCCAACCGACTGAGCCACCCAGGCTGCCCCTTGCATTAACTTTTAAAAAAACATATTTCTTTATACAGGACATTCTTCTCCACTCAAATATATCAAAAGATGGCTTAATTTTGTTATTTTGTTTTTATTGGAATATAGTTGACATACAATGTTACATTAGTTTTAGGTGTGCAACATAGTGGTTAGGCATTTCTATACATTATGCAATGCTTACCACAATAACAGATGGCTTAATTTTTTAAGATGAATAAAAATCCAACATTCAATCAAATTCATTATAAAACTTGGAAATTACATAATTTCCTATATATAAAATATATTACATTATGAAATTTGGGGAAATGCCTACTGTCACATGTTTTTAAAAAATAACAATAGTTGGGGCACCTGGGTGGTCAGTCAGTTGAGCATCAGATTCTTGATTTTGGCTCAGGTCATGGTCTCAGGGTCATGGGACTGAGCATTATGTGGGGCTCCACACTCAGTTCAGAGTCGGCTTGTCCCTCTTCCTTCCCCCTCCCTTGTGCTCTAAAATAAATAAAACCTTGTAAAAAAATAAATAACAATAGTGTGGGGCACCTAATTAGCTCAGTCAGTGGTGCATGCAACCTTTTTTTTTTTTTTAAGATTTTATGTATTTATTTGACAGAGAGTGAGCATAAGTAGAGGGAGAAGGAGAAGCAGGCTCCCTGTTGAGGACGGAGCCCGATGTAGGGCTCAAACCCAGGACCCTGAGGTCATGACCTGAGCCAAAGGCAGACACTCAACTGACTGAGCCACCCAGGCACCCCTGGTACATGCAACTCTTGATCTTGGGGTTGTAAGTTCGAGCCCCAAATTGGGTGTAGAGATTACTTAAAAACTAAAATCTTAAAAAAATAACAGTAAATTATTTAATTGTAGAATATTTCAGGCCTATTAAAACATACAGAAAGTAACAGCAGAAATACCTAAGTACCCCCCTCCATGAGCTTAAAACATAAAACAAAATTTGTTGCGTACCTCCACACATGCTAATTCCATCCTTTTTCCCATCCCAGAAATAAACACTATCTCAATTTGATGTTTCTCATATGATACTACACAGTTGCTTTATCTTTACTACATATGTAAGTATCTACAATGTACAATATTGTTTAGTACATTTAAAAACTTTTGTTTTTAAAGATTTTATTTATTTATTTATTTGACAGAGAGCGAGAGAGCACACAAGCAGGGGGAGTAGCAGAGGGAAAGGGAGAAGTAGGCTCCCTAAGGAGTCAACTGAGCCACCCGGCTGCCCCCATTTAAAAACTTTATACACATGGTATTCTATTGTACATATCCTTCCCCATTTTGTTACTCAGATTCATGTTGGGATTCAGCCACAGGTTGAAACAAATAACTCTAGGTCATTCATATTCTCCACCACATACTGTTTGCTTGTCCATTCTATTGTTGGACAATTAGATATTTTTCCATACTTCTATTATGAACAATGCTGCCAACAGTCTTCTTTCCCCAATCCTCTCGCATACATATGACCTTCTCTAACCTCCGCATCTTGACGTATACCCTCTCACCAGTAATAGTTCTTTTACCTTCTCCCCCTCACCAAAACTTTTCATGAAATTTTCTGATTTATGCCAATCTGATGGGTGTGAAATGGTGTTGCACTGAGGTTTTAATTTCCTTTTTCCTGATTACAAATGGGATTAAGCATCTTTTTGTGTTACTGGACATCCAGTTTTTCTCATGTGTGAAATGCCTCATTGGAGCTTTGCCTGTTTCTCTACTAGGTTGTTGATCTCTTTATTATTGTGTAAGATTCTTTGTATATTTGGAATAACATTTGAAAGTCAGTAATAAGCATTACAAATATCTTTTCAATTTATAGCTCATATTTTTACTTTTTAATGTTTTCTAATGCACATAATTAGGAATATCTACCATGCAGTTTCATCTCTTTTGCTTTATGGTTGTGTTTTTTTATATCTTGCTTTATATCTTTTGTTTTTTATATCTTGTGTCTTGTTTAAAATAACAATCACTAGGGGCACCTGCATGGCTCAGCCATTAAGCGTCCGCCTTCGGCTCAGGTCATGATCCCAGGGTCCTGGGATTGAGCCCCACATCGGGCTCCCTGCTTCGTGGGAAGCCTGCTTCTCCCGCTCACACTCCCCTTGCTTCTGTTCCTTCTCTCACTGTCTCTCTGTCAAATAAATAAATATCTTTAAAAATAAATAAATAAATGAAATAATCACTATTCTGAAGGCATAAAGATATTTCCTTATGTTTTCTTCTAGAAATTTTAAAGACTTTCTTTCACATTAAAGACTTTAATGCATCTAAATATATTTTCAAATATGATGTTAGGCACGAATCTAATTTTATTTTTCCACATGAGTAAAGAATTGCCTTGGCATTATTTATTGAATAGTGTATCCTTTTCTCCTTGATTTTTTAAATATCTCTGTCATATATTAAGTTTCTATATATGTAAAGATATGTTTCTGAGCTTTCTATTATTTTTAAGCAGCAGGGAACTTTCAAAGAGCAAAGCTTTATCTAATTCCTACCACCTACTATCTGAATTTTTTTCCATAGGTGAATACAAATTATAAGACACTTTACAACTATGTCTTCAAATAGGTTGAGAAATCAACTTTATAAAAGAAGTCTGTATCTTCACAAACTTAGCAGCACAAATTTTAATTCTCTAAGAAATATTTGATTCTCTAAGAAATATTTCACATTGTTATAATCATTTCAAGTCAAAACAATCAAGATTTTCCCTTTTCCCTTTCACCTGGGTGGCAGTCAACACAATGAACCATTGTCAACAATGGTACAATTTGCTGAGAAAGAGAGAAGAAAGGAGGGAAGGAGAGGGAAAATGAGGGAGAGGTTGGGGAGGAAAAGCTCTCTCTCTCTCACACACACACACACACACAACACAGTTCAGTACTCACCTTGTTCCTTCTTTCTCTGGTGCATTTGTTGTTTTACTTAGACTCTTTCCCACATGTCTTCTCAAATACAATATCCCATTTGAGACTTAACTGGTGTGATGATAAAAGTGTGGTGCCTCTGTAGCCAGACCACTTTTGCTGAGTCCTGGCTCTGTCACTTTCTAGATATGAGACCTTGGGCTTATGATTTAAGTTCTGTGTATCCCAGTTCCCTCACTGGTAAAATGTAGATAAAAATGATTCCTACCTTATAGGGTTGTTGTAAAGAATAAAGGCATATAATTAATATTTCTAAGTCACTTAAGAAGTATCATAAGTACCATTTTTCCTCCTTGTAGGATTTGTTCTTTCTGCCTAAAGTCTTCTACCATTTTCTATTAATGATTACAGTTCAGGGACTTTATCATGACATTCTAACTATGTTTTCCCTCATCTCCCAAACCTAGAACTTGGTGAGATCTTAGAATCTGCAAGCTAATTTCTTTCTTCTGTGAATAGAAAGTAACTTCCATATTTGTTTAATTACTGCCTGACTTTTTCCTTCTTCTAGAACTACCATTACTCACATGTTAGACCTCTAGACATAGTTCCTAAGTATCTAACTGCTTCCCTCAGATTCCCATGTCTTTATATTTTCACTCTATCTTTAAGATATGTCTTGGTGCTGATTTCTAGTTGACTACTGCAAATTTCAACAGTGAGCATCCTCTTTCCAAATTCCCCTAATAAATTATTTATTTGAACTTTTTTTGGCCACAGAAAGCCTCTTTTATGGTGCATTTTTATTTCCTTGGGTGCTCTTATTTTTGAGTTCAGGATTTCCTTTTACTCCTCCCAAAAGCTCTATTGCACTGATTATTCTGCCTGATCGTTCCCTCTCTGGTTTCTGGCCCCCTTTCCATAAGATGTTATTTTTCTTTTGGCTTAAAGGGACTCAATTTTACTTGTTAGAGAACGCTGCATGGCAACATCCTGCAGGGTGAAAGGCTAAGTTCTCTCCTAGGCCGAGAAGCAGGCAGATGGCAGTGCCCTACTTGAGACACCTCAAGGAAGCTTCCCTGTTAATCTGTCCCTGCCAAATCAGCTAGCCTCAAGGTCAGGGAAGACCCAGTTAGCCCATAAAACTCCTTGACTTTTTGGAAGCCAAGGAAACTGAGTTTCTTCCTGCTGAGCCTGTGATGACCCCATCCCCATGGGTCCAAAATCTCCTCTGAATTCACTGCTTTCTGTTCTTAAGCTTCCTGTTCTTCCACTGGGCCTCATTCCTTACCCGCACTCCTCTCTCTGAATCTGGTTGAGAAGCCCATAGACAGGAATTGAGAGTGGAAGTGAAAGAAAAGGTGTTCTGGTCACCATCTTCTTATGCAATTTATAAAAACTAAAAGGAAAAAGGCTAGAAAAAAACACAAATCACAGAAGTATGCAAGATACAGTTTTTATAGATGGGCATATTATTTCTATAATTTCCAAATATTGTAAAACAAATATTTGTCATTTAATAAGCAAGAAAGTATTATTCATTTTAAAGCCAACTATTGGCCACTCTTATGCCATTTTAGAAGTCTAAGCTTATTATTGACCAAAATGTGTCACATGCTTTAAATGATAAATAAGTTACTATTATGATTTATTTTCACTTGGAGTATATTTCTTTTTTTAATTTTTTAAAGATTTGTTTATTTGTTTATTTTTATTATGTTCAGTTAGCCACTGTATAGTACATCATTAGTCTTCGATGTAGTGTTCAATGATTCATTAGTTGCATATAACACACAGTGCTCATCACAACATGCACCCTCTAATCCAAATTACTGAATTAAAGACTAGGATTACAATGAGATCCAACAAATATTTCACCATAATATGATCCCATAAATTATTACATATCATGATTGACTATATACAACTTTATACAGATGTCACTGTTCAGTCATATATATTAGAATTGCTAAGGATCATTGTTAGCAATAGCTTACTTTCTTTTCTTTTTTTAAATTTTTATTTAAATTCCAGTTAGGGGGCACCTGGCTGGCTCAGTCAGCAGAGTATGTGACTCTTTTTCTCAGGGTTGTAAGTTCAAGCCCCACACTTAGGTCACTAAAAAAATAAATAATAATTATAATAGTAATAATAAAACAATAACAAATTCCAGCTAGTTAACACAGTGTAATATTAGTTTCAGGAATACAATACAGTGATTCAACACTTTCATACATCACCCGGTGCTCATCACAACAAATGCCCTTCTTAATCCCCATCACCTATTTCAACCGTCCCTCTACTCATCTCTCCTCTGGAAACCATCAGTTTGTTCTCTATAATTAAGAGTGTGCCTCTCGGGCGCCTGGGTGGCTCAGATGGTTAAGCGTCTGCCTTCAGCTCAGGTCATGATCCCAGGGTCCTGGGATCGAGTCCCACATCGGGCTCCCGGCTCAGCGGGGAGCCTGCTTCTCCCTCTGACCCTCTCCCCTCTCATGCTGTTTCTCGCTCGCTCGCTCTCTAAAAAATAAATAAATAAATAAAAAATCTTAATTAAAAAAAAAAAAAAAGAGTGTGCCTCTCGATTTGTCTTTTTCCCTTTGCTCATTTGTTTTGTTTCTTAAATTCCATATATGAGTAAGATCATATGGTATTTTCTCTGACTTATTTCACTTAGCATAATACCCTCTAGGTCCATCTACGTCATTGCAAATGGCAAGATCTCATGCTTTTTTTTTTTTTTTTTTTTTTTAAGATTTTATTTATTTATTTGACAGAGAAAGACACAGCCAGAGAGGGAACACAAATGGGGAGTGGGAGAGGGAGAAGCAGACTCCCTGCTGAGCAGGGAGCCCGATGCGGGACTCGATCCTGGGACTCCAGGATCATGACCTGAGCCGAAGGCAGTCGCTTAACCAACTGAGCCACCCAGGCGCCCCTCTCATGCTTTTTTTAGCTGAATAATATTCCATAGTGTGTGTGTGTGTGTGTGTGTGTATCTCACATCTTCTTTATCCATCTATTGATGGACACTTAGGCTGGTTCCATAATTTGGCTACTGTAAGCAATGGCTCACTTTCATAATTTGCCAATGAAAATTTTCTATTTCAATAGGTGAAATAATATATTGAAAAAAATGTCCAACCAAAGAGATATTAACTTCTATATATCCTTAACTTTGAATTTGTTCTTCTCAATTAAAAACCCCAGATGCATGATGGAAAAATTTAAACAGTACAAAAAGACACAACAGTGAAAATTAGACTCATGTCACACCCAGAAGCCCCCATCTCCCTCCCAAGTATTAACAGTTTGAGTGTCACTCCCAAAAAATGTATATACTGATACAGGCATATATGCACTTAAATATCCTTTTAAAAAAGGCAAATGTACAGTACACATGGTCCTGCACCTTATTTTTTTTCAAGCAACAATATATCTTGGAGATCATTCCATATTTTTGATTTTCCATACCATGTCTCATTTAAATGTGTTTTGCATGTCATTGATCACCCATAAAGATAACTGTTTTTTTTAAATAACAAGAGTTAAGGGGCACCTGGGTGGCACAGTCAGTTAAGCGTCCAACTCTTGGTTTAAGCTCAGCCCATGATCCCCAGGGTTATGAGATCAAGCCCCCACACTGGGCACAGAGACTGCTTAAGATTCTCTCTCTCTCTCCCTCTGCCTTTACCCCCCTCCCTCTCTAAAAAAATAATAAAAAATAAAAATAAATAACAAGAGTTAATACTTGTATAATAGTATCAAACACCTTCTATAAAATACGGATTATTATCTCCATTTATTAGGAACTGGGGTTCAAGTTTCACAGAGGGAAGAGTCAGGATTCAGAAAAGATTTTATATATTAAAATTTTCAATTTTATACTTCAAGATGCATTTTCTTAAAGATTTATTTATTTTAGAGAGAGTGCACACAAGCAGGGGGAGGGGCAGAGGGAAAGAGAGTGAGAGAAGCAGACTCCCCGCTAAGCATACAGTCCAACACATGGCTCCATCCCACCACCCTGAGATCATGACCTGAGCCAAAATCAAGATGCTCAACCAACTGAGCTACCCAGGCACCCCACAAAATATATTTAATCATTATTATGCTCCTGTGTGGAAAAAAATACCACAAAATGGTTCTTTCTATTTCACCAACTACTACTATTTCTGGCATGATTTAGATTCCGAATGCAGAACTCTCTTCCAATTGCACATGTCCTATCTTGCCTGATCTGTAAACAGCAGGGCACCGGTATTGCCCAACAGAGGGTTGGACTGTGGAAGCTGAGCCTCATAGTCTTCCATCTCCCAGGCCATCTCCTCACATGAAATCTTCATTTCCTTTTCTCCAGCTCCAGAAACTCTTTTCCATCTCTTTCCTTTTAACGTAAGGTTAAAACACGAAGGTCTTCTTATAGGGTAGTAGGTACTAGATGAAGTTATTTGACTATAGGTCAAAGCAGATTTGAGTGGCCCGCATCTCTAGGTCCTGTTTTCATTGTGTTCTGCAGCTGCCTTGAGGAGGGAGCAGCAGAGCTATTCCAGTTGGGGGCCTGACAGTGGCTCTAGGGCCAGTGTAGCCTCAGGCAAAACAAAAGCCACCACTCCTTGATCCCCTTCCCAAAGCATACATCACTCATTGATCCCTGTACTTGATGCTGCTGAGACCTATTCAGGATTCACCATCTTTCTCAATACAGCGTTCTAGGCAGGGAGAGTCTGACCATGGGCAACAGTGGAAAGAGCTGGGCTTTGGAATTCATCACTGCTCAGTGTCTTACTAGCTAAGACAAGTTATTAATCCTTAAGTACTTCAGTTTCCTCATCTGTAAGATGGAACTGATATCCCCGAACTTGCAAGGATGAGGTCATAAAGATTAGAAATAGGTTAAAAAAAACTTAAGACAAAACTTTATCGGTTACTTACGAAGTTGTCGTTTCTGATGTCTTTGTTAGAAATGAAGCTGCAAAGACAGTATTTCACAGGCCTGCCTCTCAGAAGTGGCCCCAGCGTTAATTAGCAAGAGGTCTATAGGGAATGGCGGCTCTCCTCTCTAGTTTGGATCCCTGACTCAGGCTCTCAGTCCCAGCAATTGGCTTGTTCCTTCCACGGAGAGACAGGTCTCCCCAGATGCTGACCCTTGGAATGTATACACCAAATATTTCTTTCCATTCTAACCCCCATGTGTCCACTAAGGCTTCCCTGCTGCTCCAGCACCTTCAAGTGCAAATGCTGTCTCTGTACTTTATTCTCTTTGTAGATTTTTCACTACTGAGATTACATTCTAAGCATCTAAGCTAAATTGCTCATTATTTGACCCCACCATTAAAAATACAACTTCCACGAGGGAAGGCAATTTGTCTCTTTTTTCTTACCACTAGATCCTAGATCCTTACCACTAGTGCCTAAAACAGTGGTTGGAACATAAAGTGAAGTCAATAAATAGTGTGAAATGAATAAATTATTTAAATAATATTCACTCTGTACAGCTGAACATAAAACTCAGCTCTGATTCAAGAACTACTAAATAATTCACTCACAAAAAAATATTATTGGGCAATGGTGATTTTACTGAAGATTTTGTATGGGAAATGAAGAAAGGATTTATATTGGCACTCTTCATTAAAATTGCTCAACCTCCCTCATAACAACAGAAACAACAAAAATGCAAATTAAAACTTCACCAAGAAGCCTGACTTGTTAGAGCCTATGAAGAGTGAAGAGAACATCTGTAGGAGATGGAGGGAGGGAGGAGGAGAAAGGAAGGTATCTGGCACAAAGCCCAAGAAGATTGAGGAAAGTATTAATGTGGGAGAAGGGCAGTGAAGGGAGATGTGTTACATATAGGGGGAATCATTAAATAAGTAAATATTTAAGGACAATGTGAAATAAGTTTCTCACTGTCACAGAAGGGAATGAAAAATATGGAAAGGGAGGTAACTAAAATGAATCATGTGGTATTAGATAAGAATTGAAGTTAGAGTATCAACCCATAGCTTTTAATAGAGAGAAAGAGAAAAAGGAAGGAAGGAAGGAAGGAAGGAAGGAAGGAAGGAAGGAAGGAAGGAAGGAAGG